>NC_139629.1:25281622-25286622 GCF_964638095.1 Poromitra crassiceps | reverse complement strand
TGTGTGTGTGTGTGTGTGTGTGTGTGTGTGTGTGTGTGCGTGCGTGCGTGCGTGCGTGTGTGTGTGCGTGCGCGCGCGTGCGCGTCTGTCTGTCTGTCTGTCTGTCTGTCTGTCTGTGTGTGTGTGTGTGTGTGTGTGTGTGTGTGTGTGTGCACGAGGCTTGAGTGTGTGACTCTAGCCGGCTAACTCTGTTTACATTTTAAAAACTGCGACAGTTCACACAACTTTAACACGACGTGCATATATTATACATCAAACTCTTGAGCTACTTCTGCTCTCACTCAGAATGTCAAAATATACGCGATGTGATGTATAGTTTTTGAGATATTAACGTTTGTTTGACACAAGTCAACTCACACTATTAACTGCCGCGGGGTTCCGCATTTCTGGGTGGCAAGTGACGTCATGCTGATTCGTCCTATAGTTTAATAGTGAAACTATTCAACACAATAGTTTAATAGTGAAACTATTCAACACAATAGTTTAATAGTGAAACTATTCAAATGAATTGTTTGATAGTGAAAAGGAACATTTTGGGAAAATCAGTTTGCTTGCGCTCCACAATATTGACAAACACTTGTAATATTCTTCTTGCTGAATATCGTGATTGAGAATGATATCTATTGAGATATGTATTGAGATATGTATTGAGATATGAATTGCTATATTTGTTGACACAGTTTTATGATTGATGTTTTATGTGTTTATTGGTGCTTGGAAATTGTGTCAAAACAGCAGTGTTTTGCTCAGGAGGTTATCTGAAATACATTTTGCTGTAAGAAAAATGTCTTCTCTTGCAATTAAGAAATTGCAGTACTCAATATTGCAATTTCAATATGTTTTGATGATTTGATGATTTAATTCTCAAACCTGCAGCTTTCAGAAAAACCAGATGATTTTTTCCCCAGTAAAACCCGTTCATTCTTGTCATTTCGCAAGCTGCGATATGAGGACGAGCTCACAGGAGGAGTGTTGAAAACTCTATAAACACACCACTTCTTTCTAACAGTAATGGATGTGTTTCAAGTGCCACCCCTTAATTAAAACACCATGAATATGTAGATCTGAAAAAGTCTTCTGACAAACTAGGTCAAAAAAATGGTCAAAACCTTTTGTTAGTTGTGGTATTTTGCTTTCCTCGTATCCTTGTATACACTCTTTTTTTTTTTGTCTTTTAATCGCAAACAAATGTCTAACACAAATCCCAAGGGCTTAAAGATACATGTACACACACACACGCACACACACACACACACACGCACACACACACACACACGCGTGCACGCACACACACACACACACACACACACACGCACACACACACACAAACACACACACATGGCAGGAACAGACCTATAAGCTGGAACATGTTGTGTTTGCTCAGGGCTGAGAGCAGCAGATTGGCATGGTGCTATCAGCAGACAGCATTGTTCTCCACACTCAGGAAAGGAGAAGGACTTAGCATGGTGTAAATAGCTAGCCTGCTATCCAGCCCCATATCAATCACAGTTTGTCATCCCACACCCATCCACTGCGTTTAATCAGGACAGATACTGTCCGGGACACCTGATTGGCTGCTCTGTGTCGGCGGTGGGGATCTTATTAATAATTAATCTAACGTTACCAATAAGGCATTAGAGCACAACATCAACAACACACCTGTATGCTAACAGCTAGGCTAGCTAGGTGTTAGCACGTTAGTTATGTGGCAGTTAAAAGCCACTGAATTACCAGGCTGATATAACTGTTGAGTATTTGTTGGCTAGTTTGTTGATATTTATAACAACATTGTGGGTCTGAAATAACATTTTTATCGATGCGGGGAGAGACTGTCGAGGAGAAAGGGAAAGGAGGAGGAGGTAAAGCATTAGAGGCTGTTAGGTCAACATGTTGACTGGACCTTGGACGTTCTGCCAGTAGTCAGCTGGGAGGAGGGAAAACACAGCCAAGGACACAGGGACAGTGGAGTGTGGAAAAGCAAAGTGTGTGTCAAAGTATAGAAAACAGAGACAGATAAAGTGTCTGGTGTCCATGGGACATGGCCTTGGGGATTTCACTGTCTACGTCAATATTCTCTCAAATCGTTTTCACACCTAAAATACAATGTAACCCTTGTACCATTGTGTACATTTGGTCCAGTTAGGTTTGCTTTTCACACTGCAGTTATGCCCAGCGGACCAGCGGACTTGACATGACGTACCTGCGTGCGATGCGTCTCCCTATATACTTGACATTGATTTGGTTTGTTTACGCTCCAAGGTTGTGAATGGGGTTTATTTGTATTTGTTAAGGGGTTTGTTGCTGGGAGGGGCGGACGAGGTAGGCCCTTTCCTTTGCCATTTGAAATCTACCGTTTCGGTTGTTGATGGCGAGAGAGAGAGAGAGAGAGAGAGAGGAGCAGTGAGAGGAAGAGAGAGAGAGAGAGAGAGGAGCAGTGAGAGGAAGAGAGAGAGAGAGAGAGAGGAGCAGTGAGATGTGCTGAGTGTGCCGTGTGAAGTGAGGTGTTGTGGTGGAGAATGTGACACCGCAGTGTTACACTGAACTCACCCAGCTCACCTCTCCTTCCAGGAATTATTTGGGTCTATATTTTGGGTTATCTAGGCCTGTAAAAAGTCAAAGGACTTTTTAAGTTTAAAAAGTCCTTTGACTTTTTTTAACGCAGCTCACCTCTCCTTCCAGGAATATTGATCATATCTAGGTCTGTAAAAAGTCAAAGGGCTTTTTAACCCAGCTCACCTCTCCTTCCAGGAATTATTTATCATATCTAAGTCTGTAAAAAGTCAAAGGACTTTTTTTAACCCAACTCACCTCTCCTTCCAGGAATTATTTATCATATCTAGGACTGTAAAAAGTCAAAGGACTTTTTAACCCAGCTCACCTCTCCTTCCAGGAATTATTTATCATATCTAGGACTGTAAAAAGTCAAAGGACTTTTTAACCCAGCTCACCTCTCCTTCCAGGAATTATTTATCATATCTAGGACTGTAAAAAGTCAAAGGGCTTTTTAACCCAGCTCACCTCTCCTTCCAGGAATTATTTATCATATCTAGGACTGTAAAAAGTCAAAGGGCTTTTTAACCCAGCTCACCTCTCCTTCCAGGAATTATTTATCATATCTAGGACTGTAAAAAGTCAAATTACTTTTTAACCCAGCTCACCTCTCCTTCCAGGAATTATTTATCATATCTAGGACTGTAAAAAGTCAAATGACTTTTTAACCCAGCTCACCTCTCCTTCCAGGAATTATTTATCATATCTAGGTCTGTAAAAAGTCAAATTATTTTTTAACCCAGCTCACCTCTCCTTCCAGGAATTATTTATCATATCTAGGACTGTAAAAAGTCAAATGACTTTTTAACCCAGCTCACCTCTCCTTCCAGGAATTATTTATCATATCTAGGACTGTAAAAAGTCAAATTACTTTTTAACCCAGCTCACCTCTCCTTCCAGGAATTATTTATCATATCTAGGACTGTAAAAAGTCAAATGAATTTTTAACCCAGCTCACCTCTCCTTCCAGGAATTATTTATCATATCTAGGTCTGTAAAAAGTCAAAGGACTTTTTAACCCAGCTCACCTCTCCTTCCAGGAATTATTTATCATATCTAGGACTGTAAAAAGTCAAATGACTTTTTAAGCCAGCTCACCTCTACTTCCAGGAATTATGTATCATATCTAGGTCTGTAAAAAGTCAAATGAATTTTTAACCCAGCTCACCTCTCCTTCCAGGAATTATTTATCATATCTAGGACTGTAAAAAGTCAAATTACTTTTTAACCCAGCTCACCTCTCCTTCCAGGAATTATTTATCATATCTAAGTCTGTAAAAAGTCAAAGGACTTTTTAACGCAGCTCACCTCTCCTTCCAGGAATTATTTATCATATCTAGGTCTGTAAAAAGTCAAATTAATTTTTAACCCAGCTCACCTCTCCTTCCATGAATTATCTAGGGCTGTAAGAAGTCAAAGGACTTTGTCAGCCACTTCACCCTCTCATTTACATTGTCCACCTGTCAGCCACTTCATCCTCTCATTTACATTGTCCACCTGTCAGCCACTTCACCCTCTCATTTACATTGTCCACCTGTCAGCCACTTCACCCTCTCATTTACATTGTCCACCTGTCAGCCACTTCACCCTCTCATTTACATTGTCCACCTGTCAGCCACTTCACCCTCTCATTTACATTGTCCACCTGTCAGCCACTTCACCCTCTCATTTACATTGTCCACCTGTCAGCCACTTCACCCTCTCATTTACATTGTCCACCTGTCAGCCACTTCACCCTCTCATTTACATTGTCCACCTGTCAGCCACTTCACCCTCTCATTTACATTGTCCACCTGTCAGCCACTTCATCCTCTCATTTACATTGTCCACCTGTCAGCCACTTCATCCTCTCATTTACATTGTCCACCTGTCAGCCACTTCACCCTCTCATTTACATTGTCCACCTGTCAGCCACTTCACCCTCTCATTTACATTGTCCACCTGTCAGCCACTTCATCCTCTCATTTACATTGTCCACCTGTCAGCCACTTCATCCTCTCATTTACATTGTCCACCTGTCAGCCACTTCACCCTCTCATTTACATTGTCCACCTGTCAGCCACTTCATCCTCTCATTTACATTGTCCACCTGTCAGCCACTTCACCCTCTCATTTACATTGTCCACCTGTCAGCCACTTCACCCTCTCATTTACATTGTCCACCTGTCAGCCACTTCATCCTCTCATTTACATTGTCCACCTGTCAGCCACTTCACCCTCTCATTTACATTGTCCACCTGTCAGCCACTTCACCCTCTCATTTACATTGTCCACCTGTCAGCCACTTCACCCTCTCATTTACATTGTCCACCTGTCAGCCACTTCACCCTCTCATTTACATTGTCCACCTGTCAGCCACTTCACCCTCTCATTTACATTGTCCACCTGTCAGCCACTTCATCCTCTCATTTACATTGTCCACCTGTCAGCCACTTCATCCTCTCATTTAC
>NC_139629.1:25269122-25279122 GCF_964638095.1 Poromitra crassiceps | reverse complement strand
GTCTTTTAGTCTGTTATCGAGCCCTGAAAACTTAACAAGTCTTTTAGTCTGTTATCGATCCCTGAAAACTTAACAAGTCTTTTAGTCTGTTATCGACTCCTGAAAACTTAACAAGTCTTTCAGTCTGTTATCGACTCCTGAAAACTTAACAAGTCTTTCAGTCTGTTATCGACTCCTGAAAACAAAACAAGTCTTTTAGTCTGTTATCGAGTCCTGAAAACATAACAAGTCTTTCAGTCTGTTATCGAGCCCTGAAAACTTAACAAGTCTTTCAGTCTGTTATCGAGTCCTGAAAACAAAACAAGTCTTTTAGTCTGTTATCGAGTCCTGAAAACAAAACAAGTCTTTTAGTCTGTTATCGAGTCCTGAAAACATAACAAGTCTTTCAGTCTGTTATCGAGCCCTGAAAACTTAACAAGTCTTTTAGTCTGTTATCGAGCCCTGAAAACTTAACAAGTCTTTTAGTCTGTTATCGAGCCCTGAAAACATAACAAGTCTTTTAGTCTGTTATCGAGCCTTGAACTCATATTCATAAATGATTCAGGAGTTTTCTAGAAATGGGCGTGGTCTTCTTGGAAGCTGTTTCTAGAAAACTCTGAAACATTTGAAGCTGCATTGGAAACATGTGAGTTATCTCACCTCATTTGCATAATTGCTCTGCTCTAACGAGTCAACGTTCAGCCTTTAGGTCACAAATCTTTCCCTTGAATGGCTTGTTCAACACCGTCTGTGCCTGAAGGCCACGCCTGGACCACGGCAAACCACCAACTCATCTGATCAACCATGGCTTTACAACCTGGCAGGGCTGCAGATCTCCTGCAATGTAGTACAGTCACGTAGTACAATGTAGTACAAGTCTGTGTACTTGTTGGGAAACGAAGGTAACCGTACTTAACCACTCGTTTACAAAATACTGTGAGTTTGACATGGGTGGAAGAACTTTGCAGCTGTTGGCTCGTGGCCTCCTTTGTTAAAGCAGTTACGAGAGACTTTGAATTGTTTCTGAAACATCTTACCTACGGTACACTAGTACACACGCTCAGCACACCACACCAGCTGGTTTCTATATGGCTTTTCTAAATGCTGAGCGCTGGTCGGGCACAGCGAGAGACTTCCTGTTTCCCGAGAAATAGAGAAATATATATTTTCATACCCATGGAGTTGCAGAATGTGATGACAACAATGACGGTGGTGATGCTCTGGATGATTATTATATTATTATATATTATTATAACGCTTTTATGGTTAACAATATCTCTCTCCTCTCTGTATCTCTCTCCTCTCTGTATCTCTCTCCTCTCTGTATCTCTCTCTAGATGCCAGGCCCATCGTCCAGTCCTGCCTGTCTGACAGTCATCTGGTTTCTGCTCCTCGGTCGTGCTCAGACCTTAACCAATGAAGGTAAGACACACACACACACACACACACACACACACACACACACACACACACTCACACACACATGCTCACACACATGCTCACACACACATGCTCACACACACACACACACATACTCACTCACACACACACACACACACACACACACACACACACACACACACACACACACACTTCATCTTTCCTTGGAAGCTCCCAGCAGATTTCCCTGTTGGGAATCAGGCATGGATTCCTTCTAGAACTATTTTGAGTGCGCTTGATTTATCTCCTCTTTGAGCGCTTCTGGGATCCAATATGGCGATCTCAGGGGGGGAGGGGGGGGGGGTTGGATGACAGAATAATAATAATAAATATAGCCGCAAGCGGCGATGACGGGGTCCAAGCAAGGTCAGTAAGGATGTAGTGGTCAGTAAAGGGTGATGGGGTCAGTCAGGGTGTTGTGGTCACATAAGTACTTGTGACTTGAAGTAGTACTTGGATAGAAAGCAGTTTTTGTGTACAATTTCCCTTTAAGTATCTGGACAGAAAGTGGTATTTGGGTAGAACATACTGTAAATACGACAAGTACTTCTCTGGCTCTGCAGATACATATAAGATGGTCTACAAAGTTAAACACAACAGTCTGGATAGCTCACTTGGTAAAACTCATGACTTATGCTAACTAAAGACCATTGCGGCTCAAAGTTCAAACCCCACGTGGGATGAACAACTTTCAACTTCAGACAGGTAAGTCAGTAACAGTAATTAAAATCCCACATGTTGCCTCCTTATTTTGCGGTGTTTCATGAACTTTTTCAATATCTTGGAAATGTTAGCTCGAGATGGCTGCGTTCAAGAACGTGTTTTGCAACAGGAGAGGTTAGTTCTTGTCTCATGATGGAGCTTTTGTGTTCTGAAATCAGAATTTTCAGTTGTCATTGTGTCTTTCCCACACACACATCAAACCATAGGGCGTAGTGGCGTCCACTAGAGAAGGTTGATGGGTTTTATCCCTGAAATTGCTTTTGGTGACTATAGCATGGCAGCTTGTTATGCAGTCCATTTACCATTAAGGACATTTTTGTATTACACACATAATGCACCACTTTCCATTAAAAGTCTGCCCTGAATGGAGGTGTTTGAACTAATTGGTGTGGGTTGTGCTGTTACAATGAGCACATGAGTCAGATTGAATTCTCTTTTTGGACCTTTCCCATCTGAAGACACAGTAATGTATTGGAATGTTTTTCCTCTCATATATCTGAAAGAAGGCTCCCAGCAAACACAATTACATCATGATGATGTTCTGATATCATCTTTCAGTGACGTCCAGGACTAGGTCAAATCACAGCCGATTTGGGGATCATTTAGACATCTACACAGGAATGTCAAGATGACGTCAAAATATGACGTTACCATGAATAGGCATATTCAGTTATTCTGCTATGTACACAGTGTGTATTCAGCAGCTTTATACATAATTATATCCAGATTAACCTTTATTCTACATTTTCAAAAAATAAAAAAGTTACCTGGCTGTGGTTTGAACCCAGGACCTCCAGCTTTGGTGTCTGCTACTTTACCCCTAGACCATCCTTCCACAGCAATGACAAGGCACGGATGTAACCTTATTATGGCATAAACTTGTTTTTATTAAAACGTGGGTGTCAAGTCTTTGTGGATCGGGCATTACTGTGTGACATCTAAACCAACTATGTATTATGCTACAGCAGATGCAGAACTCCAAAACACATTAACCCCACCCAAAATGCTACATTCCAACTTCCAGTAGTAGTAGTAGTAGTAGTAGTAGTAGTAGTAGTAGTAGTAATAATAGTAGCAGAAGTAGTAATAGTAGTAGTAGTAGTGTTGGTAGTAGTGGGAGTGGTAGCAGTAGTAGCAGCAGTAGTTGTAATTGACCGGTTAATGAGTTGTGGGCAATTTAGTGTTGGCGTGTGTTTCATTAAAAGTTTCGAGATTTATCATTTCAAAACGGTTTCACGTATCCAAAATCCTTTAATAACTTTAGGTCGGGGTAGTCTATAGATGACCCAGAAAAAGTTTCGTGTGATTTGGCCAAACGGTCTAAGAGGAGCTCGCAAAAGTAGGTTTTTGATCAAATTCAAAATGGCGGAAAATCTAACAGACAGAAATGGGCGTGGCCTAGTAGGTTAGATGCATGATGCTCCAGGGAAACCGGTAGATGTGGAATTTTGATTCTACGGCTCGTGGTTCAGAAGTTATTGACCGACAAACGTGAAATTGGCTGTTATAGCGCCACCGTCTGGTGGATTGGTGTAATTTTTTTACTCTGAGTAGTGGGTGATGTCGTGAACCTGTGTGGAAAGTTTGGGTGATGGGGGGTGTATGGTTTCTGACATCCACACACTTTTAGGGCAGGAAAAGAACAAAAGCAAATACACAAAAGTTTAGACATTTATAATTTCAAAACGGTTTCACGTATCCAAAATCCTTTAATAACTTTGGGTCGGGGTAGTCCATAGATGACCCAGAATAATTCCTATGTGATTTGGCCAAACGGTCTAGGAGGAGTTCGCAAAAGTAGGTTTTTGATAAAATTCAAAATGGCGGAAAATCTAGGCACACGCAAATGGGCGGGGCCTAGATGGATAGATGCGTATTGATCCAAGGAATCCCTGAGAAGTGAAATTTTTAGTATAGGACACACGGTTCAGAAGATATGGACCATAACGCGAAATGGTCTGTTATAGCGCCACCATCTGGCCGATATGGGTCATTTTTTGTTTCTGAGTAGTGAGGCACATTTACAATCTATGTGCCCAGTCTGGCTACGCTGAGCATTACAGTTTCTGCTGTACATACAGTTTTACCGGAGAAGAAGAAAAAAAAAAATAATCGGAACAGATACAATAGGGATCCACGCACTTCGTGCTTGGACCCCTAATTACTTTAGTTATGGAACGTGCCATGAGACGCTGATACAGACACATGATCTGACGAAGGCTTTCCTGGAGAAACGTGTTGGCGCTTCATCAGATC
The DNA here is from genome assembly GCF_964638095.1 of Poromitra crassiceps. Taxonomy (NCBI): domain Eukaryota; kingdom Metazoa; phylum Chordata; class Actinopteri; order Beryciformes; family Melamphaidae; genus Poromitra; species Poromitra crassiceps. Next base: position 25,274,724 of record NC_139629.1, on the reverse strand, counting down.
CAAATGATCTATTGGCTCAGGACGATCCACTGCTGGATGCAGAGATCTGCCTCTGGCATCAGATCACCTGTATATGTATATATATATATATATATATATATATATATATATATATATATATATATATATATATATATATATATTTATAGTTAAATGTGTTCTAATGTGTTCTATATATATACACACACACTCTCTCTCAAACTGTCTTATCCTGACACGTAAAAGATCCCAGAGTTCTTTGTTCACATTCGGCAGCCACCGCAAGAGTGTGTGTGTGTGTGTGTGTGTGTGTGTGCATGTGTGTGTGTGTGCATGTGTGCGTGTGTGCGTGTGTGTGTGTGTGTGTGTGTGCGTGTGCGCGTGCGCGTGCGTGTGCGTGTGCGTGTGTGTGTGTGTGTGTAGTATTGCGTTTCATCCAGCTTGCAATTTCTGCGTCCACTCTGACATCTGATTTCACCCATAGGACAAACTCACAGCCTTCCTGTGTGTGTGTGTGTGTGTGTGTGTGTGTGTGTGTCTGTGTGTGTGTGTGTGTGTGTGTGTGTGTGTGTGTGTGTGTGTGTGTGTGTGTGTGTCTGTGTGTTTGCGTGTTTGCGCTGGTGTTCATTAAGATTATGTGCAAAGGTTTGCATGTGTTTGTGTGCATGTTTGTGTGTGTGCATATTTGTGCGTGTGTGTGTGCGTGTGCGTGTGCATGTGTGTGTGTGTGTGTGTGTGTATGCGTGCACGTGCGTGTGTGTGTCTGCGCCCTCTTGCCAGAGGCTGAAGCAGATATGAGTGGAACGCTGTGGGTTTGGGGAATAATGTTCTTCACTGCCAATAAAACATGAATACACACATTCAGACCAGCCAACTCCTCACACTGCACTAAGGCCCCAGGTAACACACACACACACACACACACACACACACATGCACACACACATGCACACACAAACACGCGCACACACACACACACACACATGCACACACAAACACGCGCACACACAGCAGAAACAGAAGGAGGGAGGGTCTGGGTGTGTGTGTGTGTGTGTAGGTCATGGAGGGATAACTGAATCGGTCGTACAGTACAATATCAACGTATACATTTGAATATGCGTACAGTACAATATCAACGTATACATTTGAAACAAAACCTCTGCAGTATGTGTCTACTGCAGAAACGGCGGTTCATTTGAAAACCTCACTGCCTTTCCCACATTAAATGCGAATAAAACAACTTTAACAACTATGGTTATGTTTAGGTAAGTCAAATAACTTGGCTATTATGGTTCAAATGATAAATGTGACTCACAGTTGAAATATATACTTTGGAAATGCTGTGACCATGACTGGGAATTGAATGTGGTGCTACAACACCCTTACTCGCCACCAGCACACTCTTTCAATAGCAGACTCTGTGGTAGGCAAGACCAAAGTGTGGCCCGGGGGCCATTTGCGGTCTCTCAAAATATCCTGTGTGTGGCCCTCCACACAGTAAATATCCTGTGTGTGGCCCTCCACACAGTAAATATCCTGTGTGTGGCCCTCCACACAGTAAATATCCTGTGTGTGGCCCTCCACACAGTATTGGTTAATCAAGCAAGTTTAATTTGCATCCCCCCCCTTCCCTTCACCTAACAATGACAGCACTACCATAGAGTTTGTAGTTTTCAGATGGTAAACAAAATCCTTACATTACAATTGTATTGTATGTGATTTTTTTTAATACCCCATATGATGCGAGAAGCAGCTGGCCATTCAAAAAGAATGCTCTATGATGTTAATATTCACGTATCTAGAAACATCGTCATTTTGATTCAGAACTGCAAGACATTTGATTCTGGCTACCAGCCAGGCTGGGAGGGGTTTGGGAGGATTTGGGGCGGTGCAAAAAAAAGGGAGAAAATGTTTGAGAACAAGAGAGGAGAGGCATTGAGTAAAAGACAGAGAGAAAACAGAGTAAACGTATTTTTCAAACCTCAAGAATCTGAACCGCATCATCATTTTCCTGAGATAACTTGTCATGATACAACTGTCAGCCAAATTAAAGCCAGCAGTTAATCACTTTGACAAGTAAATCTGTTATAGTGTATGTTTGCATTTCAGCTACAAGATCAACACTTTCTATTTAGCTTGGAGAAGCAAGCATCATTAAAATCTCCCACAGCTCTGTTTACGTTCTCACCTCGCCCACTGACACAAATCAGTGACCTGCATGTCCTGACATAACTAGGCTATTGTAAAATCAAATTCATTTAAATCAGTGACCTGCATGTCCTGACATAACTAGGCTATTGTAAAATCAAATTCATTTAAATCAGTGACCTGCATGTCCTGACATAACTAGGCTATTGTAAAATCAAATTCATTTAAATCAGTGACCTGCATGTCCTGACATAACTAGGCTATTGTAAAATCAAATTCATTTAAATCAGTGACCTGCATGTCCTGACATAACTATAGGCTATTGTAAAATCAAATTCATTTAAATCAGTGACCTGCATGTCCTGACATAACTAGGCTATTGTAAAATCAAAATAATTTAAATCAGTGACCATGTCCTGACATAACTATAGGCTATTGTAAAATCAAATTAATTTAACCTCTAACGAAACAGAACGTGCAGTTTGCTTATTTTCATTTTCTCAAAAAGTCATTGATAGTCACCAATATATGTCACTATCCTATTTAGTTTTTATTTGCTCAATGTTATGGATGTGGATAAGATTGAAATGCAATCAAAGGGGCCGAATATAGCAAAGACCAACCTTTTTTTTTTTGCTGCAGCAACAATTAAATATGAAATATGCATCTTCAACATGCTAATATGGAACATTAGAGCAGAATAATGTAATCTAATACCCTTCTCAACATCTATTGGTGACCAGTAACATAAATAGAACTGATATCTTCATACACAAGTAGGGCTGGCTATCGGTATGGCTACTCGATGCCTCTACGGCAGCGATCCTCAAAGTCCGGACTCCGGTCCGCATCCGGACCCAGACGCCGTCCTGTCCGGACCGAGCCCTATAACCTACAAATCATTGAGAATTGTTACATTTTCACGGAGCGTTTCTATTTTAACCGGCACATGCTTTTCTAGTCTTTACGGTACTACTGGTTTATCTGCCAGGAAGCTCACAGACCAATGCATGCGCTGTAAATCATCACACGTGATGCTACTCAGCCAATCAACAAGCAAATCGATTCTGCCCGTGGCTTCCCTGTGCTGCTGCGGGAGAGTTGACACACGGACGGAGGAGAGGCGAGACTCGGAGAAATGCGAGAGATCGAAGTAATTTCACATGGCGTGCTCAAAAGAAACGAGTAGACCGCGAAAAAAGCTTTAGTTTTAATCCAGAGCAGACAGACTCTTACATGTTCATTCATTGGTCTCACGAGCAGTTAAAAACCTGTATGTCTCATGTAGGGATGGGCATCGAATTTCGAATTTTCGAATAATCGTTGTTATTATCAAGGTCGACTTTTATTATTGAAATTCGAAATTCGGGGGGGGGAAAAAAAAAAAAAAACTTTTTTTTTTTTTTTTTTTTTTTTGAGTGAAGTGTTGCATTGTCTCCCCTGATTCTAAGTATAGTCAAATCGCTTGGTTTGAGCAAGTAAAACTATTTTTATAAGCATTTTAAGCAAGGTTTATGGAAAAATGAATGGCGGATGAAATCCCATGAAGAGGGAGAGGGGGTGACTTTGGCACCCCTTTGGCACTCAGACCTAAATATTTAATGAACCACTCATGATTGTCAAAACTGTTTTTTATTTTCGAAAATGTCAATGTCATGTAACATGTTCTTTACTTCAGTGGTGCAATGCTTGTTTGAGTTAAAAATCCACAGCAGAAGCTTTTTATATTAATTAATAAAACCGTAGACTTAGAATCAGGGGAGACAATGCAACATTTCACTCACAAAAAAATAAAAAATAAAAATAATTTTTTTTACATTTTTATTTTTATTTTCGAATTTCGAATTAAATTCGAATTTGGCCAGCGAATTTCGAATAGTGTTTTTGCTAGAAATGCCCATCCCTAGTCTCATGTGAAGTGCGATGCGATCCTGACCTGTTTATGAAAGCGCCACACATGAGCAAACACACACACTCAAATCCAGACTGAGGGCACACTCACACATTCACTGCCAAACGGCATCCTAAGTTTGCATTGCGATTGATAGAGGTAGGTTTGTTGGCTGAGACTGATAAAAAGGAGTTAACAAAAGGAAGAAAAGGGGAAACTTATTTTTCTAAACTACTTCATTTTAAGATGCACATTTTCCCAAAGCACTCTGTTGTATGTTATTTTTAAATGCAGCCATTATTTTACTTGAAATGAGAAAAGAACATGTATTTATTATTAGTGTAGGCTAGTTATTTATAATTAATCCAGTTAAATATGAAAACGGTAAATAAACATTGTTGATGTTTATTTTGATTTAACAGTCAGTCGTTGTCTACATACAGACATTGTACCATTAGGCTACTGCAATCATTGAAGTAGCCTAAGTTCAGTGGCACTGAATCATAGCACAAGCTACGTTACAATGTTCCGGACCTTTGCTTGAGGACATTTTCTCTGACTGGACCTCTTTGAATTTTCATTGAGTGCCCCTGCTCTACGGTGTTGACCGAATTAACCCACTAGTATCAAAACGTCACCAGTCAAACCAAACCTGCATCTGATCTTTTTTGTACACAGATCTAGAAAAACTAACTGTTTGTATGGTTTTGCTCACAGCAAATCACAGCAAGTGTTCTTCAATGTAATGCGTCAGACCCATACAGACCTGTACAGTCCACGGTGAAGTCTCACGCCTTGTATGGGACAGAGTTGGCAGTTCAGCGTGCTATCAAAACATTCAAAAGTATGCCTATGCTACACGCTTGTGGCGTCTGATAAAAAATAATGTATTGAAGGGGCACGGTGGCGCAGTGGTAGCACTGTCGCCTCACAGCAGGAAGGTCCTGGGTTCGATTCCCGCCTGAGACGCTGTGGGCGCTGAGGGTGTGTCCCCATCCCCATGTCCTCAGTGCCCACGGCCCAGGTGGGCTCGTCAAAAGGGCTCCCCTGCGGTTAATCCAGATAGGAAACCCCAAAATAAAATATGCAAAAAAATAAGCAAATAAACGAAATAATAATAATAATATAATGTATTGAATGAAGTATGCTGGTATGGGTATCACTTTAAGGGGACTGGCACTGCTACTGCTATGGTAATTCTTTAAATGATACCAGCCCTGCCTAGAACACAAAGGACACACAGATACTGTCTCTGGCACATGGAAGACAGTATCTGTGTCATTTGTATTTTAGTTTGAATTCCCTGAGGCAGAGACTGACTTTACTTCTACATACACACACAGAGTGAGAACAGCTAATAGGACAGCTTTGGCAGCATGTCCAAAGACTATTCTAATTTAATATGTGTGACAAAGAGAGGGAGACAGACATGTCCAAAGACTATTCTAATTTAATATGTGTGACAAAGAGAGGGAGACAGACATGTCCAAAGACTATTCTAATGTAATATGTGTGACAAAGAGAGGGAGACAGACATGTCCAAAGACTATTCTAATGTAATATGTGTGACAAAGAGAGGGAGAC
>NC_139629.1:25259122-25266622 GCF_964638095.1 Poromitra crassiceps | reverse complement strand
CCATATATAGATAGCACCACCCCACACACCTGACCATATATAGATAGCACCATCCCACACACCTGACCATATATAGATAGCACCATCCCACACACCTGACCATATATAGATAGCAGCATCCCACACACCTGACCATATATAGATAGCACCATCCCACGCACCTGACCATATATAGATAGCACCACCCCACACACCTGACCATATATAGATAGCACCATCCCACACACCTGACCTATAGATAGCACCACCCCACACACCTGACCATATATAGATAGCACCATCCCACACACCTGACCATATATAGATAGCACCACCCCACACACCTGACCATATATAGATAGCACCACCCCACACACCTGACCATATATAGATAGCACCATCCCACGCACCTGACCATATATAGATAGCACCATCCCACACACCTGACCATATATAGATAGCACTATCCCACGCACCTGACCATATATAGATAGCACCACCCCACACACCTGACCATATATAGATAGCACCATCCCACACACCTGACCATATATAGATAGCACTATCCCACGCACCTGACCATATATAGATAGCACCACCCCACACACCTGACCATATATAGATAGCACCATCCCACACATCTGACCATATACGTATAGATAGCACCACCCCACACACCTGACCATATATACTGTAGATAGCACCATCCCATGCACCTGACCATATTTAGATATTTGCCGTTTTCAGCGTGTAGCAATGAGCTAGCGTGTAGGTTTCTGCTAGCTTGCTAGCTAGTTAGCGTTGTTGTTTTCACTGAGGCGGCAGGGCACTATTTACAGCGACACACAGGGAGGAGGGAGCAGAAGCCGCTCTGATTGACATGGTCGGAGCCAATGACAGAGCTTGTAATAAGCCGGGAGGGGACATCCGGCAGCAACTGAAACAGTCGCTCCAATGGGGGAGCAGCTGTAGAGCAGGGGAGGGTTTATCCCGGTTGCCTGTTTCCGTGACACCAGACTCCTCTCCCGGTAGGGAGGGGTGGCTGGCCAGCGAGACTAACTGCCACCCCTTTGTCAGAGGTGGTAGAAGTACATAAACGTACCCAAATCACAGTGTGTGGATATGCCTTTACGGGTGAAGGGCGTCCTTTTCACAACTTCCTCGTCTCAGAGAACCAGTTTGATTCCAGACGTGTCCCTTTTTTAACCATAACCCTAATGTTAACCAAACCATAACCATAACCCTAATCCTAACCTTAACCAAACCATAACCCTAACCTTAACCAAACCATAACCCTAACCTTAACCAAACCAAACCATAACCCTAACCTTAACCAAACCAAACCCTAACCTTAACCCTAACCTTAACCAAACCAAACCATAACCCTAACCTTAACCCTAACCTTAACCAAGTTGTTTTACTTGCCTAAACATAACCAGGTGGCTTTTTCGACCAGGAAATGGCCTCGAGCCACCGGTTACACCACTCTCTGTTCTCCACGTATCAACTACACCACGTAGGAGCACACACATTGCACCTATTTTGAAGGTGGAAACCCGTTATTGTAATGTCAAAAAAACAAAGTGATCCATAAATAAAGCTTGACCTACTTTACTTTACTATACGTACTTAGCTCTGCTATGGACGGACCTACATTGATTCTTACAAGGATCAAACCTGAGCACAGCAGTTCTGCTCCTGGACCAAACTCATTGTGTTCCTCCTCTGTCTTTGTCTGCTGCTCCTCTGTCTGTGAGGAGTTTATTTAAGGGATGTGACGCCTGACATCCTGATAAAGACAACTGTTGTTTTTAATGATGATGTGTGCTAATATAATGTTGCAGAAGAAGAAAACACATTAGAGTAATGTTGTATTCGGCGTGCCAAAAGCGCCTCCTTCCAGCTTGTGCCTCTGAGCCATGTACGGTCAGGCTGCCGGCTTCTGTTGACTCTAAACGCCCGTGTTTCAATCACGCTCGTATACACACACACACACACACACACACACACACACACACACACACACACACACACACACACACACACACACACACACAGACACACACACACAGACACACACACACACACACACACACACACAGACAGACACACACACACACACACACACACACACACACACACTCAACACAGACACTATGTCATCACAGCATTGTGCAGTGTGTGCTACTGTAGTAAGACACACATTAACACACTGTCATCTCTCATCCCGTGTGTGTGTGTGTGTGTGTGTGTGTGTGTGTGTGTGTGTGTGTGTGTGTGTGTGTAGTGTCAGGCGTGCAGTATGGACGTTTGGAGTCAAACGTGACACTGGCATGTGGGACGTCACCAGTAGGGTAAGGAGTGTTTCTCGTTGTGTTGTTTGTTTGTTTGTTTGTTTGTGTTTTGCATGAGCTTTACTTCAGTGATTCTAAACCTTTTCATATCAAGGAGGACCCCCTACGAATTAGGCACCATTCCCCACAAATCTTTTTTTTTTTATCAATTGTTCTTATAATTTTTTTTTATTGATATTAAACTTTTTTTTTAACGTAAAGAAAAACAAAAAAACACAAACATCTAAAAAAAAAATCCATATGTGTACAGTATGTCTTTAACACAGTTGAATGTGTTGCCAGCAGGACACCGGTAGAGTGGCGTCTCAACCACACTTCGGCGTTGCCATGGCACCAAGTGACATCAGATGGAGCCTTGGTCCTGCTGCACATCGACCAATCGGCACAGGGCAACTACAGCTGCTATGACGACCGGGGGCTCCTCCTCCACTCCACCAAGCTCAAGCTGGGCCGTAAGTGTGTGTGTGTGTGTGTGTGTGCGTGTGCGCGGGCGTGCGTGCGTGTGCGTGCGTGTGCGCGTGCGTGCACGCGTGCGTGCGTGTGTGTGTGTGTGTGTGTGTGTGTGTGTGTGTGTGTGTGCGCGTGCGCGTGCGCGTGCGCGTGCGCGTGCGCGTGCGTGTGTACCTTATCCAGGAGTTATTGCACTTTAACGGGGGTTGCGGGACATTTTGTCTCCCTGCGTAAACAGAAGCCTGTTGGGACTCAGGCTCCAGCCCGTATTTCTGTCTCTCGCAATTCACTGTAATGATTTTGACTTGGTTTCAACATGGAGGCCAAGTGACGTGAGGGAAGCTCAAATGACAGCTTCATGTTTGAACACAACATGGTTGACCCTGTTTGATCTGGACACCCAGACTCTATCAGTCTGATGATGACCAACACTGTATGACTCTGGGACAGACGCCCGATATGTCTGAATGGAGTTGAGCTGATCGATTGTAGGTCCAGACGACATTTCTGCTAATAATAATAATGATGATAATGATAGAAGGGGCGGGACGTTCTACATTGGAAACCCCCGACTAGGGATGTTAATTTTGAACAATTTCCATAATCGAAATTCGGGAGAATTAACGATCAATTATCGATTATCGATAGCGTAATAATATATATATATATATATATATATATATATATATATATATATATATATATATATATATATATATATATTTTTTTTTTTACTCTGGTCTGGTAATAACGTTGCGCGTTCTCGGCCAGCTATAATGGCGATGCCGCTGTGTAGTAAGAATATCAGACACTAGCGCTGTGGCCAGGTAAACAAACATGTTACATGTCAGGTTACATGATGTAAGGCAATCGGCGTCTTCCAGCTTAGCTGACAGCACAAGAGTCAAATCAACAGGCCTGAGCCTCACTGAGGTCCGCAGACCGCTGGGTGCGTTTGTTTGTGTCCCCGGCGCATGCCATGTTTAAAACAGTTTTGTTGGCACAAAGGCCCGTGCCCAGCCAGAAAACTAGAGACTATATGAAGCTCCACCTCACGTTAGTCGGCTGTGCAATGGAGTGGGGCGAGGAGGAACGAATTCCACCCAAACCTAGTCCGCAAAAATAATAATAATAATAATAATAATAATAATAATAATCGATAAAAATTCCACGTGATTGAATTCATTCCTCAATGATCAATTATCGATTATTGATGAACATCCCTACCCCCGACATATCGGCCGTCTGTCCCAGAGTCATATTAGTCGTCAGTCGTTCCCAGATTGTGAACGTGTTTTGTTTTTTCTCCTTTTTATTTAGCCTGTTATGTTATCTAGTGGGACACAGAATCACTCTTTCAGTCTCTCTCTCCCCAAAACAATCTAGCTCATTTTATACAGTGAGGTCAAGTTGCAGCGGCCCCACGCACTTCCCTGCTGCACCACCCGGCTACAGATTTCAGCTCAAAACAGGGTGTAAATGACGTCTTTTCAAGTCAACTTGGCATCTCAGGGCTTGTGGAGACTTGGATTATGCCAGGTGAGCAGTATGGAACCTTTTTTTTTTCTCCTTTACGTTTTTGTTCGTGCCCCCGTTCACACTCGGCAGACAGCTCTACTCGCCGGACGCAGCCGGTCTCCATGTCTCCAAACTGGGAGCGCGCCGGCTGCATTCTACTGCATGTAGTCCACTGACTCAAACTAAAAGGTGACTTTGATATCAGAATCAGAATCACTTTTATTGCCACAGTATGCAAGTTACATACGAGGAATTTGTCTTAGTGTCTGTATGCAGCGTAGCGGTCACATCAATATACAGAGATAAGAAGTAGGAAGACAACTAAAGACAATCACAAAGTTGCAAGTGCAATCAAATCGAGTAAATATATACAATATATGTACATGAGTGGTGAAGTGTTCTGTGGATGATAAATATGAATTTACGTTTTTTTAGTTTAGTTTATTTCACACATCATAACATGGAATACAGTACATGCTGCATACATATATTTACAGTAATTGGATGCATGAAAGGGTCACCCCAAGGAAGCTATTTAAAGCTTATTATAGGGGGCCCGGGTGCCCACATATAACAGACAGGATATTGGCCAGATATCCTTAGGATACAACAACATACAAACAGACATACACAATAGACAATCCCAGAGTCATGGTTAGGAAGATTAGTCGTTATGATCATTGCACAATAACAAATTTATACATAAGTCCAGAGAAATAAATAGAACAAAACAAGCAGCGTTCATATGCAAAATACAATCAGAAAATTAAACATACATTGATAGAAGTTGCCTTTTTAATTTTTTCTTGAAGATGGAGATAGAATGTGACTGTTTTAATTCCTCATCTAGCTCATTCCAAATATGTGGTCCTCTGCACACAATACTAAAACTGGTACATTTTAGCCTTCGTTTTTTTCCGGTGATTGGTTTTTGTTCCTGGTGGTGCATAGGATGGAAGATTGGAATGAGGTCAGATAGTTTATGGTTTAGTTTATGGACAGTTTGGTACATGACACAAGCATTCTGGAGGTAATTGTATTCAGTAAGCCTCAGAGGATTGTGGCGGTGGAAAAGCATTCTCGTGGGAGCATTAAACTCAGACCATGATAAGGCACGTATCATTTTTTTTTGGAGTATTTCTATCTTTTGTAAGTAAGTTGGAAATGTGTTACACCATATACTGTTGCAGTATTGTAAATGTGGCTCAAACAAGGTTTTGTATAATATGAGAAGTGTGGATAGTGGTAGGAAATGTCTCAACTTAACGTTGAATTTGCATGAGATTTACAGAGTTAAATAGACGTTAAATAGGCAGTGCATTTACATGACATTACATATATATGTTATATATATATTTATATAGTAGATGTTCCTCCATATCTGTTTTCAGATCTAGGCTACACTTTTATCCGATGGCATTTCTGGCCTGCTAATCTTTTAATCTGTTGTCATGGCTACAGCTCTGTAGTTTGTCCCTCATTGTTGTTTCTTATTGTTGTCGTTGGTGGTATGTTTCTCCTTGTGTTTCACTTTGACTTTGTCTTTTTTTATGTTCTTTGTACAGCAGCACTTTGGTCAGCTCAAGCTGTTTAAATGTGCTCTAGAAATAAACTTGACTTACTTTTTGGCATGGCAGTTGCACAAAAACAAACTTTTATTGCCATAGCATGTAAGAAAATGAGTCATCAATTAGCCAAGATCTGAGGAAAAAGTATGTGTGTGTGTGTGTGTGTGTGTGTGTGTGTGTGTGTTTGCGTGCGTGTGCGCGTGCATGCTGTGTATTCACTGTCTATTGTCTATCAGTATGTCTGTGTTTATGTAACTTGTGTTTGTGACGATAAAGAATCAAATGAAATATTAGCCATTTTCTCTCTCTCCCACTGATGACTTTCCACTCTAAACATTTACAACAGTGCGTCTCTCTAGCTGTAACAAATCAGAGCCACGCTACTGTTCTGTTGCTCAGAGGAAGTGGCGCTCCCCAGGACAAAGCCCTCCGCTTCCCATCACTGTCTCAAACCGGACGCGCACTTCCTGGTTAGGGGGGGGGGGGGGGGGGGCGCGGGGTCATAAAGGGAGGTATGTTTCCTCGGTACTGGCCCAGCATCCCCCCTTGACATATAATAATAGAGTGCAGGCCCGGTTCTACGGGGGTGCAAAAGCATGCATTGCACCCTTATTTTAATTGTCTGCATGCTCAGTTGAAAAGTAAAAATAAAAAATAAAAAAAATAAATGCTACAGCTGCACACTTACTGTTTAAACTTGAATTATAGTTGTTGTTTTTCTTTGTTCTTTGATGTGATTTTATGGCTTTTTGGCACCTATATGTAACCTTTTAAGGTTCAGATAATTGTATTATCATTATATGGTCCAAATATTTCAGTAAAGCACTTAAAACACTTGAAATATTCTTGCTTGGGTGGTATCATTCTACTTGAAATGATGGTCAAATGCATTATTTTTAGTAAAATAACATGTCAAATTTTTCGGGCGGCCGGCCTTTGGCCGGCCACCCGAGTGGGCCCGGCCTCCCGGCCGGGCATCTGCACCCCTTCCTATCTAGGATGCACCCCTAGTCATCTTGTTCTGGAACCGGCCCTGATAGAGTGCCAAAGTCACACCCTCTTCCAGGTTTGGCATACAACCAAATAGATTTTCGTCTTCCATTCATTTTTCCATATATCTTTCGTAAAATGCTTATCAAAATAGTTTTACTTGGACAAAGCAAGCGATTCAGCTATATTTAGAATCAGGAGAGACTATATAACATTTCACTCGGACCAAAACTTAAAGAATAAGAACAAAACAAATGGGATTATAGTTTATGCATAAACGCAGATTAGGATGGCATAAAAGCTCATCTCCATTATACCGTGTCACCGGCAAAACGTGTCACGTCACGTGTTTATTACCCGGTGGGAAAATGTCAACACCGTGGCAACCCTAAAAACAAACAACATTACCGTGGCAACCCTAAAAACAAACAACATTACCGTGGCAACCCTAAAAACAAACAACATTACTGTGGCAACCCTAAAAACAAACAACATTACCGTGGCAACCCTAAAAACAAACAACATTGAAAAAAAAAAATTAATACGCTTTTTTGTGTGTGACTGAAATGTTACATGGTCTCTCCTGAGTCTCAATATAGCTGACCAAGTAAAACTATTTGCATAAGTTGCATAATTTAACT
>NC_139629.1:25249122-25254122 GCF_964638095.1 Poromitra crassiceps | reverse complement strand
AGCTTGAGAGCGAGAGTCGCAGGCAAGTCTATGTACGGATATGGGACTCTTGTAGGGGAGACGATCACGTACTACCCGGAAAGAGTGCCAAACGGGGCTACTTTTACTGTAGCTTTGCTGCATGCTTGTAACCCTGACTGCCACCTGGTGGCTAACTCTTGTAACAGAGGGCAGCATTTGTATTAATAAAAGATAATGGAAGTAAATGCACCTGTTTATTTTAATGATGGATCATAATACAATGCAATTCCAAATGCACTTTATTTTAAAAGTAGCCACACAGTGAGAAAAAATAAATCATGTATTGGGGAAAAAAAGTGATGCATCGATTCAAGATGCATCGAGATGCATCGATAATCGTTTTATCATCTTATCGTCGCCCTCTGAATCGGAATCGAATCGTGAGGTGTCTAGAGATTCCCACCCCTAACACACACATACACACACACGTGCGCGCACACACACACACACACACACACACACACACAGGATGGCTAGCTAGAATCCTCATGTTTCTCTCTCCCTCTCTCTCTCTGCCTCTCTCCCTCTTCCTCTCTCTCTCTGTCTGTTTCTCTCTCCCTCTTCCTCTCTCTCTCTCTCTCCCTCTTCCTCTCTCTCTCTCTCTCTCTCTGTCTCTCTCTCCCTCTTCCTCTTCCTCTCTCTCCCTCTTCCTCTCTCTCTCTCCCTCTCAGATTGAGTGTAATGACAGTGTGGTGAAGCTATTTGACGCCCTGGCCGGCCACCTGCATCAGGTGCAGGTGCGAGCACAGGACGGGGTGGACACAGACGGCCAGTGGAGCGAGTGGAGCGCGGAGGGGCTTGGCCAGCCTTGGCAAGGTCAGAAAGACCAGTGGGTCTTCAAGGTTACTTGAAGACGTGTTGCAGGCAGCAGTACATATATATATACAGTATATATGAATCCATATTCATATAGAGCTTAGTAAAGAAACAAGTGTAAAGCCAACAGAACTAGAATACTATGAACTAGAAAAAGGATACAGGATTAATTTAGTTGTATGCGTTTTTTACGTAAGTACGTAAATAAGTAAGTAACATTTTATTTAGATAGCACCTTTTTAAAGAAAGTTACAGAAATATAATACAGAAAAATAGACAACATAAAATACAACAATACGAATCAGCGTAACAATAACAAATCCCCCAGAAATGCCCGCAGCAGTTAACTAGTATGAGTTGTGCCAAACAAACGTTAATATCTCAAAAACGATACATCACATCGCTTATATTTTGACATCCTGAGTGAGAGCAGAAGTAGCTCAAGAATTGGATGTATAATATAATATTATGCATGTCGTGGTAAAGTTGTGTGAACTGTCAAAGTTTTTAAAATGTAAACCGCACAGCCGGAGCTAGAGTGAGCACTCAAGGCTGGCTCCATAGGGAACCATTGACGTTTTCCCCCAGTTTGTTTACCAAAATGCTGCTCGGCTGATCCCTCGTATACAAAAAGGTTAAGTTATTATAGCCCCATTAAAGGGAAGGCAAGTCTTTGAGCAGCTTTTTGAAAACCATTTACCAATTCAGCTGATCTATCCATTCTGTAGGGGAAGACAGTGATAGGTTCAGCTGATCTATCCATTCTGTAGGGGAAGACAGTGATAGGTTCAGCTGATCTATCCATTCTGTAGGGGAAGACAGTGATAGGTTCAGCTGATCTATCCATTCTGTAGGGGAAGACAGTGATAGGTTCAGCTGATCTATCCATTCTGTAGGGGAAGACAGTGATAGGTTCAGCTGATCTATCCATTCTGTAGGGGAAGACAGTGATAGGTTCAGCTGATCTATCCATTCTGTAGGGGAAGACAGTGATAGGTTCAGCTGATCTATCCATTCTGTAGGGGAAGACAGTGATAGGTTCAGCTGATCTATCCATTCTGTAGGGGAAGACAGTGATAGGTTCAGCTGATCTATCCATTCTGTAGGGGAAGACAGTGATAGGTTCAGCTGATCTATCCATTCTGTAGGGGAAGACAGTGATAGGTTCAGCTGATCTATCCATTCTGTAGGGGAAGACAGTGATAGGTTCAGCTGATCTATCCATTCTGTAGGGGAAGACAGTGATAGGTTCAGCTGATCTATCCATTCTGTAGGGGAAGACAGTGATAGGTTCAGCTGATCTATCCATTCTGTAGGGGAAGACAGTGATAGGTTCAGCTGATCTATCCATTCTGTAGGGGAAGACAGTGATAGGTTCAGCTGATCTATCCATTCTGTAGGGGAAGACAGTGATAGGTTCAGCTGATCTATCCATTCTGTAGGGGAAGACAGTGATAGGTTCAGCTGATCTATCCATTCTGTAGGGGAAGACAGTGATAGGTTCAGCTGATCTATCCATTCTGTAGGGGAAGACAGTGATAGGTTCAGCTGATCTATCCATTCTGTAGGGGAAGACAGTGATAGGTTCAGCTGATCTATCCATTCTGTAGGGGAAGACAGTGATAGGTTCAGCTGATCTATCCATTCTGTAGGGGAAGCCACTGATAGGCTACAAGTTGTAAGCGGGGAGGGCTGATTGGTTGAGACAAGATAAAACAGAATTGCAATAGAGAGCCAACGTCGGCGTCACTTCCTACTTCAGCATGCGTACCAAGAGTTTTTCATCCGCCATTTATTTTCCCATAGACATTTCAGAAAAATGCTTATAATTTTTTTTTGTACTTGGTCAAAGGAAACAATTCTATATTTAGAAACAGGAGAGACCATACATTTCACTCGGACCAAAACGTAAAAAAAAAAATTGCGGATGTAAAATAAATATTTATTCAACGTTGCGTTTGTGTGTGTGTGTGTGTGTGTGTGTGTGTGTGTGTTGCAGCAGCCTACAGCACCGGCGAGCCTGCGGAGGAGTTCCTGCCGGACGTGCCGTTCCCTGCTGATCCGTTTCCGGTGAACACAAAGCCCGACACGTCCACTGTGAAGACACCCAGTAAGACTCATATTATAGTCATAATAATGCCCCATTCATAAAAAGCCTGCTGCTTAATTGTATTTACTTCACTACTTCTTCCACTTCAAGACATGGAAACAGCTTCTCGCTGTCTGTTGAAGCTTCTCCTGAGACCTCCGATGGTCCAGACAGAGTCTCTCAGCAAGACTCATACCGTCTTCGACGACAAGACGTTTCCCTGAGGGAGAATCATATTTTAAGGTGTCATCCATCGTCCGTTACAATAATCAGGTCTGAAACGTCCACTGCTGCTGCGTAACAAAGACTTGTTATGATCATATCCACACCCAGAATACTTGACTTGTAAAGTGCCGTGGTTAATTATATCATCTCTATATTGAGACACAAAGCCTGAAGGAAATTAACAAGATTTATTTCTCTGGAGAGTCCTAATGTAGGCCTACTCAAAGTCCCTGAAATGTCCAAATGCTGCAAAGTCCCACAGTAAAAGGTTTATTATTAGATTTATTACACTCGGAACCAAAACAAATATGAACCTGTTTGAGGGGAAATTATTAATAGAGCCGAGCTGCTTAAATGATGGATCAGGATCAAAGTGCGGCCGGCCTTCTGTGTACAGGTCGCTCTCAGAACCGTGCCCGTGGACTTTAATGTGACAATAAATTCACTCCGTTTGGGTTCGAGCCTGAAAACCTCTTCCCTCCACGGCCACAGGATCCTTTTTCTGCACCGTTTTATTACAGGGACAGGGAGAAACTGAGTGAGAAGACATTATTTACTGTTGTTATGGATAGAACAGTGCACGTACTTCCAGCATGACCACATTATTTACAACATGTGCACAGGGTGAGGAGTTGAGTGCAAAACATTGCACTCTACAGGTCAATATGTGCACAGGGTGAGGAGTTGAGTGCAAAACATTGCACTCTACAGGTCAATATGTGCACAGGGTGAGGAGTTGAGTGCAAAACATTGCACTCTACAGGTCAATATGTGCACAGTGTGAGGAGTTGAGTGCAAAACATTGCACTCTACAGGTCAATATGTGCACAGTGTGAGGAGTTTAGTGCAAAACATTGCACTCTACAGGTCAATATGTGCACAGGGTGAGGAGTTGAGTGCAAAACATTACACTCTACAGGTCAATATGTGCACAGGGTGAGGAGTTGAGTGCAAAACATTGCACTCTACAGGTCAATATGTGCACAGGGTGAGGAGTTGAGTGCAAAACATTACACTCTACAGGTCAATATGTGCACAGGGTGAGGAGTTGAGTGCAAAACATTACACTCTACAGGTCAATATGTGCACAGGGTGAGGAGTTGAGTGCAAAACATTACACTCTACAGGTCAATATGTGCACAGGGTGAGGAGTTGAGTGCAAAACATTGCACTCTACAGGTCAATATGTGCACAGGGTGAGGAGTTGAGTGCAAAACATTACACTCTACAGGTCAATATGTGCACAGGGTGAGGAGTTGAGTGCAAAACATTGCACTCTACAGGTCAATATGTGCACAGTGTGAGGAGTTGAGTGCAAAACATTGCACTCTACAGGTCAATATGTGCACAGTGTGAGGAGTTTAGTGCAAAACATTGCACTCTACAGGTCAAAAGAGGACATGGTGGAAAAATTGTGAAAATGTTCTTGGTTATCAAATTGTAGCTTAGCGAAAAATAAACTTGATTAGCGATCAGACAGCGATCAGACAGCTCAGTCTTTTCGGCCAATCAGACAGCTCAGCTAGAGCGATCTGTTGTATCATGTTTCCGTGGTGACGTATTAACGACCTTGGCTGGGTTTCCCAAAAGCTTCTTTGCGCTAAGAAGCTAATTCAACCCTTCTTAAGGCCCCCTTAAGAAGCAAACGCGTTTCCCAATTGCTTCTTTACGAAGGCATGCGTTTCCCAAAAGCTTCTTAGCGCTAAGAAGCTTCTTTGACCCTTCTTAAGGCTCCCGTAAGAAGCCAACGAAGCCAACGCGTTTCCCGATTGCTTCTTAGCCTAAAATTATCTTCCAATTATCCTCTGTTAAGAAGGCTGCGTTTCCCAAAAGCTTCTTAGCGCTAAGA
>NC_139629.1:25199122-25244122 GCF_964638095.1 Poromitra crassiceps | reverse complement strand
CCACTGTTAGCCAGGTCAGATAACGTTATCGTCGACAATGACGAGCACTTTCTTGTAAAACATACCTGGACCCCAACAAAGAAAGCTTCAGATAGTTTTCTCTCCTCCGAGCGCAGCGCGAGCCACTTACGTCTATAAGACCCGCAGACGTTAACGTAATTCCCTGGAATGCGAGACTTAACGAGCCAGTTACATGGCGTTGCATTCTTAGACATTGCCGTTTGCTTTTATTTGGTATGTTACATACAATTGGCTAAATTATTAGTTAATTCAGAGTTAGATGATATTGGAGCAGCCAGCAATTTTCTTTTTCTTTTAGCTGGAGGTCGTCACACGACCACACAACCGGGTCAAATGGGCGTGGCTACATAAGGTGAATACAGATGCCTATGTTACAAATTGCATAATAGTAAGAAACATAGCTTGGCGTGATTTTCTTCTGTGTGGAAATACGCTCAAATGCAGAACAAACATTTGAAATACAGCTTAGTTTAGGCCATAAAAAACACAACTTCAGTATGCCTTTGGCTCTGTCATGTACTGTGTGTTGTTTCACATAGCCTGTCCGTCCCTCCGTCCGTCCACAACAAGTCCCCGTGTTGGCATCCACCCCACCGAAGTGTCTTCGAGCAAGGCACCGTGTCCTAGAGAGGACTCCAGAGAGGCTGTTCTGTAGCTGGCGGCTGACCTGTTGGTGGTGAAGGGGCCAAATAAAGCATAATTTCCCTAAAAAGATCATTAAAGTCCATATGATTAAACGATGTTAGGTTACAAAAAGACAAATCAGTAGTCAGAGGTAATCAGATTAACTCATTGAGTGCCAGCCACTTTTGGAGAACGGACGCTCCCAGTGCCAGAGTTTCAGAGCGTTTTCAGTGATTTCTCGAGGCCCACAGAATATTGTGTGATATTACTATGTAAACACCGAACACGCACAAAGAACGATGAGACTCTATTGTATCAGCAGCAAAAAAAAGTTTATTGATATCATTTTCCGTTCTTTAGTTATCAGCCGGAGAAGATAGGTCAAAAACAGCAAAAAAAGGCGTTTCCATCTAGGAGCTGAGATATTGAGTCTTTTGTGAAATGAAGCATTTCAAGCAAATCACTGACTCTGAAACTAATATTTTCTGACCTGAAACATCTGAACAGTCATTTCCTTCAATAAACAGCACCCACACCCCACTCAACTCCAAACTCCTCCTCCGTGGGAGTGTCTCTGGTGGCTCTGCTCGCTGTGCTGGCTGCTGCGTGTGTCAGGCGAGTCTCTGCCTCCTGCTATGGCAGGCTCTGCTGCCTCACGGCTCCACGTTCAGATGGCGGCCGCTCGTCGGGGGAGTCTGGATGGGGCTCGCGTTCGTCTGCGTTTCTGGGGTTTCGGTTGTGAGTTCGGATGAAACTGCGTCCGATTATAGGCTTTCTGCTGCGCGTTTCAAAGTGCGCTGCACCTAGTCTATTTTCGGAGCACTCAGCCTTGTGCGCCGGCTCCCAGCGCGACACTGTATAAGCCAAACCATTGGCTTTGGTTTTATTTTCTGGCGGCTAATCGTGTGGAGAAGCTATGCAGCAGAGACAGAGACATTTGTGGGAGCGGATTGACTGCTGTTCGCAGCGTTGGCTCCAGGCAGCCAGAGCAATCTGTGCCGCTCTGGCTCATGCATCGGTTTCTCTTTGATCACGGGGCTTTTTCTGCTTTTTTTTCCTCAACTTTCTCTAATCTGGAGAGCACTGTCGCCACCTAATGGGTCGGTAAAATAGGTTATACACATTCAACACACACTTTCACACACCGATGGCGGGAAGCTACCACACAGGGTGCTAACGCAACCATCGGGAAGCTACCACACAGGGTGCTAACGCAACCATCGGGAAGCTACCACACAGGGTGCTAACGCAACCATCGCTACCACACAGGGTGCTAACGCAACCATCGGGAAGCTACCACACAGGGTGCTAACGCAACCATCGGGAAGCTACCACACAGGGTGCTAACGCAACCATCGGGAAGCTACCACACAGGGTGCTAACGCAACCATCGGGAGCAATTTGGGGTTCAGTACTTTGCCCGAGAACACTTTGACATACGGACTGGAGGAGCCGTGGATCGAACCACCGCCCTTCTGATTAGTGGACGACCTGCTCTACCCCCTGAGCGATAGCCGCCCCACAGTTGTTGTTAGCTGTAATAACAGCTGTGGGCTGGATATTAGCGTGAGCGTCCGTGTTTTTCCGACGTTGTAGCTGGAATGCACGTAGGTCAGAGATGGCGTCTTCCCAGGGCTGTAGCCGGACCGCCTAGGTCGAGTCCAAGTCCAGATCGAGTCATCGGTAAATCGAGTCATATACGTTAACGGGATATCTCAGGAACATCTTGAAGGAATTTCTTCTAATTTGGCTCAAACGTCCACTTCGACTCAAGGATGAACTGATTCGATTGTGGTCGTCAAAGGTCAAAGTTAAAGGTCACTGTGACCTCACGAACGCCATTTTCAAGCTCGTTAATGCAATATTTCAGTAACGCCTAGACTAGGAATTTCTTCACATTTTGCTCAAACGTCAAAGTCTGGACAGACATGGATGTTGACTGCACACTTGGTGGCGGAGGCATATATCTGCGGTGCGGTCGTTCTAGTTTCAAAATGAAGTCATTGGTTGGGTAGTTGGTATAGCACCAATCAGCAGTCACTAAACCTTTCGGTGGGCGCACAAGTTTATCACCTATGAAAATTGTGTCATCCGCTGCTGGCCACTTTCTTAGAAGATATTTAGAATGATAAAAACTGATTATGTAATGTTAATTAATCCGAGACTGATTCAAGTCCGTGTCATATTAAAGGAACACTCCACCGATTTTCAATACTTTCTTGTTTTGCACATAACCTCACACATATGCAAAAACTGTAAACAGTTTTGCAGTCCTTCATGTACTTTGACAGTTACTGAGAGTTGATTTGAGTTCAGTTGTGGACCAGTGATGTCATTTGTGCTCTCAAATCTCAAATCCATTCTCAGTAACTGTCAAACTAAGTGAATGTCTGCAAAACTGTTCATGTTACGCCCCCTGTAGAGGGGCGGATAAACGAGAAGGAAATGGAAGCAGTGTTGCGTCTCATGCGGTCTCAGTTTAATGAATGAATAAACAATTAAAACAGTAAAGTTATCACAATCAATAACATTTTCCTTTTGAAAGTAAAGTACAAGAAAATGATATATATATCTCTTATCAAAACACATAGTTAAATATATCTTTTATCAAAACACACTTATGTCAATATGTACTGTATCTTCAAGAAACGACATCCTTTTAGCCTTTTAGACAAATAGTAGATCCTATGTAATGTCTTTCTAAGAAACCACAGAAATACCTGCATTGCACCTTTAACGTAAACCAACAACATAAATGAAATTATCAATGGCACTGTCCTTCACTCAGACTAAAGTACAATTATTCTTATTCTTTAAATGTATCATACATATACAGCAGTAGCTATACACAGACATGAAACAAACACTGTATCGATTGACCTGAAACACCTTGACATCACTGCTGTATTTTAATCATACACAATAAATACTGTCACGTGAGTCACAATCTACGTTACTGCTGCATAGCGATAATCACGTACCGTCTCTATCACGTTGTATCTGTGACCCAAACTAACGCAAATACTACATGACTCACACACGTGCAGATACTCTGTGACTGATTAGCGCGGTCCTGCAGTCGGCAAACCCTTTGATGTTTAACTACTGATAAAGTTGTTACAATCGGTCCAAACCCGGATATTTCACAATCATAGTGTTCCTTGCAACACAGAGAGCATAAAACACCGTGCATATACCGTCAAAACATGTTACAGACAATGTTCTTAACTTCTTACCTGTAGAGGGGCGGATAAACGAGAAGGAAATGGAAGCAGTGTTGCGTCTCATGCGGTCTCAGTTTAATGACTGAGCAGCGCGAGACTCCCCCCCTATAGGCAGAATCAAGCAAGACCAAAGCAATTGACCCCCATCTTTAGATGAGAGTTATAAGTAATAATCAAACTTTAGTAAATAAAGTACCATTGACCAATGCTATTTCAAATGAATTGTCTTCACACATTAAAGAAAGCAAGTTACAATGTATTTGACACATAGGCTATAGTAGGCCACTGTTACATTTTACCTGAACGGCCAGAGAGCATGAAAAACCAAAGCAATGGATTACAGATAAACTAATAACTGATAAGTGCACTGTTACACAGAGTATTCATCCTTCTTGAAGCTATTGCACATGAACCATATTAGAGTGAATAAACCCATGTATTTACCTTTTTAATCCACTTTACATATTTATCTTTTTTAGATGCATGTTAACACATTCATATAACTAGATCCATTTTAAACATATTTATCTTTTTAGATGCATGTTGACATAATCATAATCATATACCTATTACACACTCCCCTTCAAAGCAGATGTCGTCCCGACATCAGAAGTAACAGAACAGTAACAGAATTTTCACGATTACTAGGTCACCAACGTGTGCAAACAGCTACCCGGTGCATACAACGCTATTGGCTCGGCCTTGCGACAGTCCATGTATGCAATCTATACATATACACAATCACTCTGCTATTTCAAAAGTCCATGAGCGTGTGTATACGTTAGCACTCGGCTTTCTCGAAAGTCCAGGAGTGTACGGAATGTGTGAATGTTAGCACTCGGCTCGTTCAAAAGTCCAGGAGTGAATGAAATGTGTGTATGTGTGCACTCTGCTTGTTCAAAAGTCCAAGAGCGAATGAAATGTATGAATGTTAGCACTCGGCTTGTTCAAAAGTCCCAGAGTGTATGAAATGTGTGAATGTATGCACTCGGCTTGCTCAAAAGTCCCAGAGTGAATGAAATGTGTGTATGTGTGCACTCGGCTTGTTCAAAAGTCCAAGAGTGAATGAAATGTATGAATGTTAGCACTCTGCTTGTTCAGAAGTCCCAGAGTGAATGAAATGTGTGAATGTATGCACTCGGCTTGTTCAGAAGTCCCAGAGTGAATGAAATGTGTGAATGTAGGCACTCGGCTTATTCAAAAGTCCCAAAGTGTATGAAATGTGTGTGTGTGTATGTCACCATAATAATCCTTTAGGTCTTCTCCATTCAGTACCCGGGTACAACAAGCTGGTAGTTGAAGGGTTGTACCGGGGTCATCCATGCATTCGTTGCTGACCTTGCTCCATACGACACTGGCGGGTACCAGCACATATTGCTCGGGGGTCCAGTGCTGTAACAAGCGGGAGTGCCCAGCTGGTCATATGTGAAATACCTCGGAGCTCGTCTCTCTCTCACTGGTCGCTGGTATCCTTGTTCTGTTTCACTTTGGTTTTCACTGAGCACAGGTGGCAGTGGTGCTGGCATTCTCTCTTGCAAGACAACTTCCTCTTGAACCAGCATCTCCTCTTCACCTGATGTCTCCTCTTCCCGCAGCATGTCTCCTCCGTCCCGAGTCTCTCGTGGCTGAAGTATGTCCTGTTGCTGAGGCTCTTCCTCCTGTGAGGGTACTGTGAGTTCCCTGTCAGTGTTCTCAGTGTCCCCGTTTGCTTGGGGCTGTGTCACAGGCAGAGGCTGATCCCTGGGCCTAAGATAGTACCCATACTCCTCTTCATCACTCTCATCATCATTGTCCTCTTGGTGTGATTCTTCCTTGTCTCTACCGGGCCGTGCTGTGATTTGGCTCTTTAATTTGGCAGGTTTTAGCTGGATCTCTAAAGGCAAATGGTCACATGGCAACAGCATATTACGGTGCAGAATTCTACTTCCTCTTCCTTTACCTTGCTCCGGCATGACTTCATATATCGGCATATCTTTTCCGACCTGACGGATGACTTTGTGAATGCAATCTTCCCAGTGGTTCCGCAGCTTTCCTGTCCCCCCTCTGGGCGTCATATTCCTAACGAGGACTCGGTCACCTTCCTGCAACACAGAACTTCTGACTTTGTTGTCGTGATTTCTCTTACTCCTCTCAGCACATTTCTTAGCATTCTCTGTTGTGATCTCATATGCCTCTTGCATTTGTTGTTTCCACTTTCTCATGTATTCTTGATGATCAGTAGTCCCTGTTTCAGAAGTCAAGCCAAACAGCAAATCAACAGGTAGCCTTGGTGACCTCCCAAAAAGAAGATAGAAGGGAGAGAAGCCTGTGACTTCACATCGAGTGCTGTTGTATGCATACATGAGTTTAGGCAACGACTCTTTCCAATTTGACTTTTGCCTCTCAGTGAGCGTTTTCAGCATTTGCAGTAATGTCCTGTTTAGCCGCTCAACCTGCCCGTTACCTTGTGGGTGATACGGTGTTGTTCTTGAGCCCGTCACGCCACAGTTCTTTTTCAGCTGCGCAAACAATTGGTTTTCGAATTCCCCTCCCTGGTCATGATGGATTCTCTGGGGGAAACCAAATTTCATTGCATAATCATTAAATATCTTATCAGCAACAGTTTTAGCAGTTTTAGATGTGGTGGCATAGGCCTGTGAAAAGCGTGTGTAATGATCGACTATCACCAAAATATATTCATATCCCCCTTTACACTTGTCTAAATGCAAAAAGTCAATGGATACTAGTTCAAATGGTTGGGTTGTGACAATGGAGGTGAGAGGAGCTCTTGTTTCTCTACTGGGCTTTTTCTGTTTTAAGCAGGCACAGGCTTGAGACACGTAGTGCTCTATCTCTCTCTGCATGTGCGGCCAGAAGAATCGATCTCGAACGAGTGATGTTGTGCGTTCCACACCTTGATGTCCCATTTCGTCATGGAGTTGTTTCAAGACTGTTGTCTTATACTGCTCTGGCAGCACAAGTTGTGTTCTCATAGAAGTCTTTCTGTGAAGTATCCCATCTCCATCCAAGTTGAGCTTTTCCCAGTCACGGAGTAAACACTTGCTCTGTGCACTGAATGCTTTCAGCTGCTGTCCCACAGGTCTTTTATCTGACTGTTTGCAGTCTATGACAGGGCCAATGATCTGATCATCTCTCTGAGCTTGAGATATAGCTGCTTTTGAAAAGGATGTAAATGTCTCGTCTGTCTCAGCACATCCTACAGCCATAACACACAATGCAGCGTTAAAGTCTTTTGTTTCTATAGCTTGTACTGTGGCTTGCACTGAAGGAGAGGACATTTCCTCGGTGCATTCTTCCATCATTGCTTCCATGTCACATGGCATCCTTGAAAGGCCGTCAGCGTCACAGTTCTCTTTGCCCGGGCGATACCTGATTGTTAGGTGGAAGTCTGCTAACTCAGCAACCCATCTACACCCCGTGGCGTTGAGTTTGGCTGTTGACAACACGTAGGTGAGCGGATTGTTATCCGTGTACACGGTGCAAGAGGAACTCATCAAATAATCACGAAACCGCTCAGTAACGGCCCACTTCAGAGCTAGGAATTCGAGTTTCCCTGAATGGAGATGATAATTTTTCTCGGCTTTGGTTAGTGTGCGGGATGCATAAGCGATGACACGTAGCTTTCCCTCTTGCTCTTGACACAACACGGCACCTAGGCCTTGATTTGAGGCATCTGTGTGAAGGATGAACGATTTGTTGAAGTCTGGGAATCCGAGTATAGGGGGCTCAACCAGGCAATCAATCAATTTCTCCAGTACCTGTTGATGTTTGTCACTCCATATAATTTGCTTATTTGAAGGTGTGCCTTTGTTCTTCCTTAATTTCCTCATCCGTATGTTACTGTCCTGTTTACTAGCTCCAGGATCCGCTTCGAGCAGGGCATATAGAGGTCCAGCTATTCGGGAGAAGTCTCTAATGTACTGTCGGTAGTAGCTCAGTAGTCCCATGACTGCCCTCAGCTCTCCCACAGTTTTTGGTGTCTTCTCCTTTAAAGCTCTCACTGCAAAAGTATCAGCAGGGTCCATTTTACTGCCCTCAGCAGATATGATTCGTCCTAGGTAGCGGACTTCACGCCGGAACACTTCACATTTACTAGGCTTCAGCTTTATTCCGTGCCGCCGCAGCCGCTGTAACACTGCTCTCACATCCTCTACGTCAGCGATCCTCAAAGTCCGGACTCCGGTCCGCATCCGGACCCAGACGCCGTCCTGTCCGGACCGAGCCCTATAACCTACAAATCATTGAGAATTGTTACATTTTCACGGAGCGTTTCTATTTTAACCGGCACATGCTTTTCTAGTCTTTACGGTACTGGTTTATCTGCCAGGAAGCTCACAGACCATGCGCTGTAAATCATCACACGTGATGCTACTCAGCCAATCAACAAGCAAATCGATCCTGCCCGTGGCTTCCCTGTGCTGCTGCGGGATAGTGACACACGGACGGAGGAGAGGCGAGACTCGGAGAAATGCGAGAGATAGAAGTAATTTCACATGGCGTGCTCAAAAGAAACGAGTAGACCGCGAAAAAAGCTTTAGTTTTAATCCAGAGCAGACAGACTCTTACATGTTCATTCATTGGTCTCACGAGCAGTTCAAAACCAGTATGTCTCATGTGAAGTGTGATGCGATCCTGACCTGTCTATGAAAGCGCCACACATGAGCAAACACACACTCAAATCCAGACTGAGGGCACACTCACACATTCACTGCCAAACGGCATCCTAAGTTTGCATTGCGATTGATAGAGGTAGGTTTGTTGGCTGAGACTGATAAAAAGGAGTTAACAAAAGGAAGAAAAGGGGAAACTTATTTTTCTAAACTACTTCATTTTAAGATGCACATTTTCCCAAAGCACTCTGTTGTATGTTATTTTTAAATGCAGCCATTATTTTACTTGAAATGAGAAAAGAACATGTATTTATTATTATTAGTGTAGGCTAGTTATTTATAATTAATCCAGTTAAATATGAAAACGGTAAATAAACATTGTTGATGTTTATTTTGATTTAACAGTCAGTCGTTGTCTACATACAGACATTGTACCATTAGGCTACTGCAATCATTGAAGTAGCCTAAGTTCAATGGCACTGAATCATAGCACAAGCTACGTTACAATGTTCCGGACCTTTGCTTGAGGACATTTTCTCTGACTGGACCTCTTTGAATTTTCATTGAGTGCCCCTGCTCTACGTGATCCTCGAATGATCTACTGAAGACCAGGGTGTCATCTAAATATGGAATACAAATCTCATCCCTTAATCCTTCTAAGCATTCCTCCATACAGCGCTGGAAGGCAGCCGGAGCGTTCATTAGGCCGAATGGGATTCTAATCCATTCATACAGACCCCATGGGGTCACGAAAGCGGTCATGGGTCTGCTCTCTTTTGACATGAAGCCCTGATGATATGCTTTGCCTTGATCTAAGAGTGAGAACCAGGAGTTTCCTCCTAGCCCATCCATGATGTCCTGCACTCTTGGAATGGGCTGGCGGTCGGGGAGAGTTTTTCTATTCACTTCACGAAAATCAATACACAGTCGTAGACTGCCGTCTTTTTTCCTAACGCAAACGACTGGTGAAGCATACGGGGAATTAGACTTCTCTACCCAGCCCTGTGTGATGAGGTCACGCAGGTAGTCCTTCATTTCTCTGTATAAGGGCTTGGGGACAGAGAGATATGTTTTTGCGACTGGCTCAATGTCTTTCAATGTTATGCTAAGTTGCAGTTTTTCTATGCAGCCAATATCGTCATCTGTTTTTGAAAAGGAAGCTGACTCCTCTCTCAACATCTTGAAAACTATCTCTCTCTCTGGCTCACTGAGGTGGTTAATATCTACAGGCGGATCCCAGGCATTATCAGTTGTTTGATTATTTTCTATTTTGATGTGATTCATCCTAGCTAGAGGTGGAGGGCGAGACCCCTCTAATATGGAGGCCGGGTACGCTGCCTGAATATACTGAACAGTCCCGATCACAGTTCTCCCTGCTAACACTATGTCATGGTCTGTAGGGTTCTGCACGCTTACAGTTATAGAGGGCTTTTTATCGTTAATCACTTCTACGAGCGTGTCACAGAATTCAAGTCCCTCTGTCCAGCGGGGGTTCACATCGGGCTCAAAGATCAATGGGCTATCTTTATGTGGTGACTGCATATGCACGTAGCACTCAACTTTAACAGACATGTGTTTGGGTATGTCTATTCTATCCTTCTTCGTCTGAACAACATACTCATTTAGTGTCTGCTCAGCACTAACGTGTTCTACAAAGGCTTGTGCTAGACCCGGCTCTAAATTAGGGAGTACAGCCCTCACTGCATCACTTAGACGTTCCCTGTCAGCAGTGTTAGACTGTTTCATTTCACTGTCAATAATGAGCCCAATGACGTTAGAACCAATAATTGGTTGAGCCAGAGTGTTACCCACCATTACAAGTGTGGGGACGATAACTTCTGTGGTGGGTGCCCCCCCCGTAGCTAATCTAAATGTTACCTCCACCCAACCTGCATATGGCATTTTCTCCCCATTTGCTGCTACTATGTCTAGAGTGTTTGCTGTGTCCAGAATTTCAGAAATGTCTCTTAATCTTATGTCTGGTAAGTGCACGTCTTTCCATAGCTCATCAATTATCGTCACTTGGGAGCCTGAGTCCCACAACGCCTGAATATTTTCACCTTGCATGACACAGTCGATCACATATTTTTTTCCTACCAGTGGAGCTGTTTTAGCTTGTTTTCCTCTTTTTCGGGTAGTTTTCAGAGTGATACATGAGGGCGGTGGACATTCTTTTCTATGTTCAATCCAATTATCAATTTGACACGGTCTTGAACAATAGAAAACGTTCTTACATGATGCACATTGCTTAAGTCTTACCCCCTCGCCCTTCTGACCACAGTGTGCACAGTGCTGGGACCCTGCTGTGTGACTGGTCACTCCCTGTCCCGTGCGAGCGACCTGTCCCCGTTTAAATGATCCCCTTCAAACTGTCTCTGTCCTCTCACCCGACAACCAGCCAGAAAGTGCTCGCTGCTACCACACCTGTAACAGTGTGTGCAGTAGTCCTCAGCTCCACGCTGTTGGCAGCCAAAACATCTCCTCACACGCCCACGGTTTGGGGGAAAGCTGCGCTGTGGAGCAAACCGCTGCTGATACTGGGCGGTCCCTCCTCTCTGTCCGGGGCCAGGATTGAACCAGTACCCCTGTTGTGGGTCCTGCATTTGCTGACTTGGGAACTGCGGGGTTGATGTGCCATCCGGCCCCACTGGTGGGTGCGGTCTGAGTGTGTACTGGGGCTGTTGCATAGACTCCCTCATTTGAGACACTTCAGCTTTAAGATCTTTCAGTGATGCCATTTCTAACCTCATTGCTTCAAGCTGGGAGAGGACCATAGGGTGAATTTTACCAGAGTTTTGTTGAGTGGGCGGTTTTTCATTTTTTTCAACAGGAAAGTCACTGGACTGAGCTGAGTGGACAGTCGCGGGGCGTTGTTGTCCCAAAGCTTTTCTCTTATTCTGCCTCTCTGCCTCATACGCACATGCTATGTTCATTCGCTCAAGTAACAGTTCATCAGAGATGTCGGTTTGCTCCAAATATGGCTGAAGATCACGCTTGATGTTGTCATTCTGCAGGCCAGTTAACACTGTATGGAGAAACATATTTTGCACTAGCCCTGGGTCATATTTGAGGCCCGACTCAGCTTCCTGCGAAGCGAATAAAATCTTTTGTCTCAGGTCGAATGCACGGATAAGAAAAGTCTGTGGGGTTTCTTTGATGCCCTGAACCTCAGAGGTCAGCTGCTTATAGAGGTCAGTTGCACTTTTCTCCTGATAATGAGAACGAAGTATTCGTCTTAATGTTGGTAAAGTCAAGTTAGCTTTGCCCTCTAGATAGCTACGGAGTTGCATGCCGGGAATGATTGCTTTTATCACCGCATCTACAATCTCGAGTTGTGGAAACCCCTTACTTAGTCCATGTTCGATTTGACGAGCCAGGCTTGAAAAAGTAAGCCGGTCTTTCTGCCCGGGCTCACCGATTTGGCCAGCGATTTTAAAGTCTCTATGCCACGAGGGAGCTACGTGGGTGTGGGCTATGCTCGGTGTTGCCTTCATGCTGGCAACCATGTTTTTAATTCCTCTGTTCTCCTGCTTGTGTTTCTCACTCTGTTCCTGTTTTGTAGCCAACTTGAGTTGCAAAACCTCAATTTCTTTTAATATATTTTCCTCCTCTTGGTCTTGTCCTTCCTGTTCATCATACACCCGTGATTCCTCTTTTCTGACCATGCTCTTTTGACGAGCTACCTGGAGCTCAGAGATTTTGTCTTGAAGAGTGAGCAGGTGAGACATTCCTTTGTCCTCAAGCTGTTCTAGCTCATCTCTCTGGATATGATTTGAAATTAGCATGATGAGAGCTGTTCGACTCTTACCAGTGACATGCTCATACTCTGTTCCTGCAATTGTTAGAAAGTCACACAGTTCCTCCAAATTATCTTTGGGCAGTAGACACAACTCCCTGATTACTGCCACCTGTAGTTGCTCCAACTCTGATGAATCCATCTTCTTTACAGCGTGTGGGTATTAACGGTGTGAAGTGGTACCTTTGAATCTTTGTGGCGTGGTAGCTGCCCTCCTAGTATGCAAGGATACCTCAGATTGCATACACTCCGCTCTCAGACTGTCAGGATCCCACTGTAGCCGGTTCACCACCTGCTGCCTGGGTTGTTTAAAAGAGCTGTGTGACGGCTGGGGACATCTGTCTCATCATGTAGACGTGGACCCACGCTGCACACATCCCAGCGGTGCCTCCAAATGTTACGCCCCCTGTAGAGGGGCGGATAAACGAGAAGGAAATGGAAGCAGTGTTGCGTCTCATGCGGTCTCAGTTTAATGACTGAGCAGCGCGAGACTCCCCCCCTATAGGCAGAATCAAGCAAGACCAAAGCAATTGACCCCCATCTTTAGATGAGAGTTATAAGTAATAATCAAACTTTAGTAAATAAAGTACCATTGACCAATGCTATTTCAAATGAATTGTCTTCACACATTAAAGAAAGCAAGTTACAATGTATTTGACACATAGGCTATAGTAGGCCACTGTTACATTTTACCTGAACGGCCAGAGAGCATGAAAAACCAAAGCAATGGATTACAGATAAACTAATAACTGATAAGTGCACTGTTACACAGAGTATTCATCCTTCTTGAAGCTATTGCACATGAACCATATTAGAGTGAATAAACCCATGTATTTACCTTTTTAATCCACTTTACATATTTATCTTTTTTAGATGCATGTTAACACATTCATATAACTAGATCCATTTTAAACATATTTATCTTTTTAGATGCATGTTGACATAATCATAATCATATACCTATTACATTCACAGTTTTCGGATATGTGTGAGGTTATGTGCAAAATGAATCAGCATTGAACATTTGGTGGAGTGTTCCTTTAACTATGAGTCTGAGACGAGACCAATACCGTCAAAAATTGAGTACTACAGCCCTGCGCCTTTCCCACTTCCGACCTCCCACTTCCGACCATAAACGAACACAGCATCTGTTTCCAACGCTAATGACCGTACCCCCTCCCCCTTTCTCTGTGTCTTTTCTCTCTGTTTAACACCTTACACTCGCGTCTGTCTCCACGTTCGCCTCGCCGCACTGCGCAGGCTCGTCACCAAGGAGGCCTGCAGCGTGTCTGTGCGCATGAAGCAGGTGGAAGAGCTGTGAGTAGGACTCCGGGGTGCCCTCTCTCTCCTCTGCCTCCGGGGGGTGCCCTCTCTCTCCTCTGCCTCCGGGGGGTGCCCTCTCTCTCCTCTGCCTCCGGGGGGTGCCCTCCCTCTCCTCTGCCTCCGGGGGGTGCCCTCCCTCTCCTCTGCCTCCGGGGGGTGCCCTCTCTCTCCTCTGCCTCCGGGGGGTGCCCTCCCTCTCCTCTGCCTCCGGGGGGTGCCCTCCCTCTCCTCTGCCTCCGGGGGGTGCCCTCTCTCTCCTCTGCCTCCGGGGGGTGCCCTCCCTCTCCTCTGCCTCCGGGGGGTGCCCTCCCTCTCCTCTGCCTCCGGGGGGTGCCCTCTCTCTCCTCTGCCTCCGGGGGGTGCCCTCTCTCTCCTCTGCCTCCGGGGGGTGCCCTCTCTCTCCTCTGCCTCCGGGGGGTGCCCTCTCTCTCCTCTGCCTGTTGTGCTCGTGACGCCGCTCCACTTCATCTGCAAACATGTTTTTCGCCCGCCCCTTCCCACCCCCAGAACCCTCCCTCTGTGACCTTCTGTGACCTTCTGTGACCTTTGTCTCCACATCGTCCTCATCTTCTATTCGGCCGAGGGATAGAAGTATCTGCCTTCCTTCTGCGCCCCTTTTCATCCCAGGCTTGACCGATGATGTTTATGCTCCCATGATTGTTTGTGTCTGTGAAATGTTGTGCATATCATTAGGCTTAAGAATACGCTGTCATACACAACCATGCCTTTTGGTGCTACCAACGTTCTCAGTGCATCCTCCAATGTTGGCCTTTGATTTATTTTATAATAGAGAGCCAAAGTGGAACGTCACTTCCTGCTTCAGCACTGTACCAGAGATTTTCATCCGCCATTTATGCTCCCATACACATTTCGTAAAATGCATATAGAAATAGTTTTACTGGTTCAAACCAAACAGTACAGATATATTTAGAAACAGGAGAGATCACATAACATTTCACTGGGACCAAAACTTTAAAAAAATGCGGGTTTAAAGAAAATCGTTTTTCTATGTTGTTTTTTTTAGTTTTGGTCCGAGAGAAATGTTCTATGGTCTCCCCCCATTATAGCGTTAGCTGAACCGTTTGGTTCGACGAAGTACAACTATTTTAGAAGCATTTTACGAAATGTCTATGGGAAAATAAATGGCGGATGAAAATCTCTGGTACAGTGCTGAAGCAGGAAGTGACGTTCCACTTTGCCTCTCTATAAGTCCAGTATAAGCATAGCCATCTCTGACTCAATGTTTCATCACTGTTCAAACATGAACATCTTAAAGCTGGACTCACCTGGATCATGCTTATAATATCTGTTCCAATCAATTTAAGGCAAAGTGAATGAATTCTAACTGGATTGAATGTTTGCTGGCTGCTGCTCACAGCTGTTTGGGGCAGAACACTCCTTTGCCAGGTTGCTACTCAGGTTTGTCCTGTTAGCTGATGTAGTCAAGTGATGTTTCTGCTGCAAAACAATCTCAATGGGACATGAGTGATTGTGTGCCTTTCAGAATCACCAGTATTGGCAGAGAAATTGAGCTACTGTTGTCAAAAAAATCATTCATTCATTCAAGATGGACTGAAAGTCATGTTTAAAGGATGGCTTTACCGATAATCAACCCACTTTGTATCATTAATAATCTTGGTAATATAAGCACATGGTGGGCAGTGTTTACCTTCTCGCTCTGTCTGTAGATCATTTAAGTGGGTTCTGTGGTAGCAGCTGGTTCTTGGCTCTTGTCATCCATTCAAATCAGTTAACATAATTCTCCTTGGATATTATCCATTAAATAATTTATTTACGTTTCCCATTCATAAAGCTCATAAACTGATCTGATCTCAGTAGGTGTCCTTCATGACATGCCTGCTCTGTACATACGCTCTCCCTGGCCTGGTCAGTAGTCCTCTCACATGTATCTACAGTCATATGAAAGAGCACCGTCTGTCTCCTTTTGAAGGTACGGCACTCTGCTGGAGCTGGGTGAGAAACGCAAGGACATGCTGGAGAAGAGCTGCAAGAAGTTCATGTTGTTCCGTGAGGCCAACGAGCTTCAGCAGTGGATCAACGAGAAGGAGGGCGCCCTCACCAACGAGGAGATGGGCTCCGACCTGGAGCAGGTCGAGGTCCTGCAGAAGAAGTTTGATGACTTCCAGAAGGTAAAATGCTACTTCTGATTTATCTGATTTACATTATCAACATCCAGATGGGACTGAGATATTATATTATTGCAGGAAAAGCTCAGTTCTCTGCTTTTGTCCAACAAATTAGGTAGTGGTACACAAACCATCTAGTTAGGTCTCATGCTCTACTGTGTACCGTGTAGTGTCTCATAGAAACTGTGTGATGATGTTCTGCGCCCACCAGGACCTGAAGGCCAACGAGTCTCGTCTGAGGGACATCAACAAGGTGGCGTCTGAGCTGGAGTCTGAAGGCCTCATGGCTGAGGAGGCCCCTATGGTCCAGGCCCAGGTAACCTTCACCTCCGCCAATCAGCTGCTGGGTCAATTTTGCAGTTCGGGAAAAATAAAATTGACAATATTCTGTTTACCATTTATTTAAATAAATAAATAATGCACTAAATGGGAAGGTTAAGAATTTAAATGGTATGGTTACAGTAAATTGATTGATTGTTTAGTGAATGAGATAGTAGGTCTGTTAACTTTTTACCTTGCATATAATTTAAAAAAAATCTTGCTTTCACACTTGCAGCAACAAGAACTACTTGGAGCAGCTCCTGGCAAGGTTATCAGCATGCTTCTAATTGCCACACATTTTGTTTGCCATTTTGAGAAATGTTTAGAATGTGATGAAGACGAGATGTCTAATGCAGTGTCGCCCTGCTTGTTTCTCCAACAGGATGAAGCCGATTCAAAGAATGCATCTCCATGGAAGGTAAGCCTCTAGATGTTAGATGTTAGTCCAACATCTCACACTGACCTGTTACACTGTCTGTGCAGAATTTAGAATGTTTATGTTGTCAAGTTAAAACCGTCTGTAAGGCGTATGAGATGTATGAGATTTGCCAATTGAATGCCTAGATTATTATAAAGAAATCAGCTGATGAGGGTGGGGTTTGTGACCTGCCAGAACTAACGCTGTGCTCGGTATGTGGAGGCTGGTTGGCCGGCTGCTGCTCTGTAGCCATGGTTACTGTGGAGGCTGGTTGGCTGGCTGCTGCTCTGTAACCATGGTTACTGTGGAGGCTGGTTGGCTGGCTGCTACTCCGTAACCATGGTTACTGTGGAGGCTGGTTGGCTGGCTGCTGCTCTGTAGCCATGGTTAAGGCTTTTGCACACCAAGTCCGTATTTTCGTCCGAAATTGACGCACGAAAAAAAAAAGAATACGACCTCATTTGTGTCAATCATCATTGACACACCGAGTCCGACAATTACGTCCGTCATTTAATTTTTGGGACGAGGTTCGATTTTCTGCGTTTTTCGCATCAGTCAATAGATTTTTGCGAGCTGGGACCCGTCTGTGTTTTCAGATGACGGATTAAAAAACACGCATACGAAAACAATCGGACTGTGTGTGCAAAGACCATTACTGTGGAGGCTGGTTGGCCGGCTGCTGCTCTGTAGCCATGGTTACTCTGGAGGCTGGTTGGCCGGCTGCTGCTCTGTAACCATGGTTACTGTGGAGGCTGGTTGGCTGGCTGCTGCTCTGTAGCCATGGTTACTGTGGAGGCTGGTTGGCTGGCCGCTCTGTAGCCATGGTTACTGTGGAGGCTGGTTGGCCGGCTGCTGCTCTGTAGCCATGGTTACTCTGGAGGCTGGTTGGCCGGCTGCTGCTCTGTAACTATGGTTACTGTGGAGGCTGGTTGGCTGGCTGCTGCTCTGTAGCCATGGTTACTGTGGAGGCTGGTTGGCTGGCCGCTCTGTAGCCATGGTTACTGTGGAGGCTGGTTGGCCGGCTGCTGCTCTGTAGCCATGGTTACTCTGGAGGCTGGTTGGCCGGCTGCTGCTCTGTAACTATGGTTACTGTGGAGGCTGGTTGGCTGGCTGCTGCTCTGTAGCCATGGTTACTGTGGAGGCTGGTTGGCTGGCCGCTCTGTAGCCATGGTTACTGTGGAGGCTGGTTGGCCGGCTGCTGCTCTGTAGCCATGGTTACTGTAGAGGCCTGGTTGGCTGGCTGCTGCTCTGTAACCATGGTTACTGTGGAGGCTGGTTGGCCGGCTGCTGCTCCGTAACCATGGTTACTGTGGAGGCTGGTTGGCCGGCTGCTGCTCCGTAACCATGGTTACTGTGCCTTGACCGGTGTAATGACTTGGACGGTCTTGGGGAGGAAACCAAGACAAAGCGCCCAGAGCCATGACTCTCTTGACTGGTGTGGTGTTTTTCTCTTTTTCTCCCCCTTCCCCTCTTTCTGCCACGTGTTCTTTTCACGTTGGACTGTAGAACGTACGCTTGGCTGTTCAAACAACGGCTAACTTTAATACTATCAAGGTAAGATGAACGAGACCGCTCCAAACCTCATGGAGAATCCCTCCTCCCCTCCTGTCTCCTGATCAGAACTAACCCCGCCCCTGACATGGTCTGTCTCCTGATCAGAACTAACCCCGCCCCTGACATGGTCTGTCTCCTGATCAGAACTAACCCCGCCCCTGACATGGTCTGTCTCCTGATCAGAACTAACCCTGCCCCTGACATGGTCTGTCTCCTGATCAGAACCAACCCCGCCCCTGACATGGTCTGTCTCCTGATCAGAACTAACCCCGCCCCTGACATGGTCTGTCTCCTGATCAGAACTAACCCCGCCCCTGACATGGTCTGTCTCCTGATCAGAACTAACCCCGCCCCTGACATGGTCTGTCTCCTGATCAGAACTAACCCCGCCCCTGACATGGTCTGTCCTACTCAAGGCACGTTTGTGTTCACGGCCTGCATCCGTTCCATCCTGTTTCTATGTCATCAAATGGCATTTTGTCTCTCTTGTTTTATTTATTTTAGTAAGGAGGATTGCTGGCATGATTTATGCCTCAAGTAGCTTTTTGTTAGACCCACATTGTTATTACCTCCTCATGCTGTCTAAGGCTGTGTCCCTATAGTGTATTTCTGTTGTGAGCGCCAGCACCCTTTCCTCATTAAAAGCAACGAGAGGTGGCCACAAGGTGCACAAAATGCGGTCGCTCCAGAAAAACTCTGCAGCCGGAGTTTTTTCCGTCTCAGAACGGAGCGCTTTAAAGAGTTCCAAAATGTGAAACTTTAGGGGCTCACCTGGTAGAGCGTGTACCACAAAGTCCTTCATGAGGCCAACCCGGGTTTGAATCCGACCCATGGTCTTTTGTCATCCCCTAGTGAACTACCAGCAGGAGACGTTATTATCATCCGCTTTTCTTTCTCCTCACAAAAAGCGCTCCAGGACGCGCTTTTTCCACGCCAAAAAAATGCTGACTAACGCTATGTGGACACACGCCTTAAGTTCTCACCATACATCCATCCTGTGTGACTCACCCATGTCATCCATCTTTCTTTGTTTTGATTAGCCGCCATTGTCCGCCACTGTCTGTCCTTCAAACACACAGAACACACATTATGCAAATAAACACGCTTCAAGCACATATGTAATGGTATTTATTTACAGGTTCAAGTTGGTCAAACTTATGATGATAAATGCAAAATTAGAAAAACTTGGAATCAAACTTAGTTTGGTTTCAAGTTTGTCTAATTTTGCATTTATCATCTCAGTTTTTGCAGTTATTTACCTGAATTCCATCTTTTTTTTTTCTCTCACATTGATTTGGTGAATGGTTATGACTTTGCACACTATGATCTTGTGCACATGACTTCATCATGCTGTTTGAATGAGGGTTGGATTATTTTACACACTGAAAAATCATTGAAACTTTGAACACTAACTCCAGAAATGAGGTCTCTCGTGATTCTGAATAATATCGCTGAATTGTGTAAAAAGTAAAACTCTTTTAATCAGGACTTTAAGAAAAACATCTATGAAAATGAATGACTGGAGAATTGGACAATCCCGCGATGGCAAGACTTTGGAACGCTATGGAGAGATTGGCTCAAAGCCTCTGAAACAAGCACGCATGTGCACACACATGCACGTGCACATAAACCTCCACGGCTTACTTGACAAACTGGTGTGATTTTTAGGAGCTGAACAATCGCTGGCGCTCCCTGCAGCAGCTGGCTGAGGAGAGGAGCAACATGCTGGGCAGCGCCCACGAGGTGCAGCGCTTCCACAGGTAGGAACATAGTAAGGGCAACTCCCACGACCTGCAGCGCCTCCTCTGACTTCAGGTGAGGAGAGGACAGCAGGTGTGTTGGGTCAACCTCATGCTGACCGGTAGTTGCAGAAGTGAAAGACAATTGATTTTGCAAAATGTGGTGTTTCCCAGTGATCCAGGGGGGAAATAAGAATGGGCAAAAGCCTCAATCCTGCTTATCTGATATTATACAACATATAGTTCCAACCAAGCAATCTGATTGGTCAAGGACCGTTCTCAAATGAGCATAACAGCACACCTAGACCTCATCACTAAAATATCACTCCACCGGCCGGTCTGTTCAGCAAACAACTGACGCGTACGGACCTCGGCTTCGCCTTGGTCCTGACTCCTGCCGCATCACTGTCGTGCCGCTAACGACAGTAAAGTACACCCTCTCGTGTAACATTGCTTAATTAGTGCACAATAAGGCCAACCTGCACAATATTTGAGCTGTGTTGTCCTGCCTCCTCAGGGATGCTGATGAGACTAAAGAGTGGATCGAGGAGAAGAACCAGGCCCTCAACACTGACAACTATGGCCATGACCTGGCCAGCGTCCAGGCTCTGCAGCGCAAACACGAGGGCTTTGAGAGAGACCTGGCCGCTCTGGGTGATAAGGTCAGATTGACTTCCTAGACCCTCTCTGCTTTAGATCAGTCTGTAGCTGATGTGAGCAGTCTTCATTCTAGCCAGTCCTGGTCCTCTGTTGATATGGATGCTAAACTTCCCGGTCCCCCGCGCCCAGGTGAACTCCCTTGGGGAGACGGCAGAGCGTCTGATCCAGTCCCACCCAGAGGCAGTGGATGACATCCAGGAGAAATGCACGGAGCTGAACACTGCCTGGAGCAGCCTGGTGGGACGAGCCGACCAGCGCAAAGACAAGCTGGGCAACTCCCACGACCTGCAGCGCTTCCTCTCAGACTTCAGGTGAGGAGAGGTGTTTGGTCAGAGGGGGTGGGCGGTTAAGAACTTGATTGGGACGTACTTGCTACACAAGCACACCATGGAGAGAGGAGATGCAATGAAATATAAATAAACAATGTAAGTGAAAATGGCAAAGGGATATTGCAAGATGGGTTGTCGTCAGAAATAGAAGTACTATCTTCTTAATTGTCCATCTCTCCACAGGGATCTGATGTCCTGGATCAATGGCATCCGAGGCCTGGTGTCTTCAGAGGAGCTGGCCAAGGATGTGACTGGAGCTGAGGCCCTTCTGGAAAGACACCAGGTGCTGAATTTGCTCCTCCACATGGCAACCGGCTTCACATGTGCCCATACATCTCACTCTCTCCATTCTTCCTTGTTTTGCTTTTCTGTCCTTTCAGGAGCACCGCACAGAGATCGATGCCCGCGCCGGTACCTTCCAGGCTTTCGAGCAGTTTGGCCAGCAGCTGTTGGCGCGAGGCCACTACGCCAGCCCAGAGATCCAGCAAAAGCTGGAGGCTTTAGACCGCGAGCGTGCTGATCTGGAGAAGGCCTGGGTGCAGCGTCGCATGATGTTGGACCAGTGTCTGGAGCTCCAGGTGATTGCGTGATGGGATCTGGCAGCCAAGAGCTGAGCAGTCGTCAGCAGGTGTTTGGCAGGTGCTGACTGCCGTCTCTGTCCCTCCCCTCTGCAGCTCTTTAACAGGGACTGTGAGCAGGCTGAGAACTGGATGGCCGCTCGCGAAGCCTTCCTCGCCAGTGACGACAAGGGTGACTCCCTGGACAGCGTGGAGGCTCTCATCAAGAAACATGAGGACTTTGACAAGGCCATCAACGTGCAGGTCAGCACGACATTGGAAGGCTTTGAAATACGTTGGTAGTGGCACTCTGTCTACGGCCCTATGATTTCCGCAATGCAGAAAACACGTTCGGAAGTCATGGATTCTGGTAATAAAATTGAATCAACTAAAACATGGAATATTGCAGAATTTTCCATAATTCGGTTGAAAATGATAAATTATTGTAGTAACCTAAATTATTTCATAATTGTAAAATAGGCCTAGAGCTAAACAATTAATTATTTGAAAAATGGCAAAACTCAAGGGCCGGATGGGTTTACCAGTGAATTCTATAAAAAAAAATTACAATTTACCGGTCCCCTACTTTTTTTTTATATCTTTTTTATTTTCAATTTTATCAACATATGAACAAAACAAACAGTCAAGCCCAGACACGGGAAAGGAAAACAAAAGAAAAAACATACATATGATATCAAAATATTTGAAAATCGTAAAATAGGCCTAGAGAAATAATTGCGTGTTTGATTGGGGTGTTCTGAGAGGGGGGTCAGTCCTGCGTGGGACCCTTACGTCACCTCACAACTTGGTTTTTACTTTGAGAAACATGTCGAAAGGCTGTCTGAGGGAACCAAGTCATCCAATAATAATAATAATCTCCCCTAACCCCTAAATTCAAATTTAAAGAGCATGGTGCAAAACAGAATTAGTAAAAGACTCAAAGGGATTTCATATGGCCTTCATATGTCTCATGTGTAGTAAATGTGTCCTTGGTGTACAGGAGGAGAAGATCGCCGCTCTGCAGTCCTTTGCTGACCAGCTGATTGGAGCGGACCATTATGCCAAGCCTGAGATCTTCAACCGCCGCAACGAAGTCCTGGACCGGTAAGTGACTCTTAACTTAACCTTAACTGACACACATATGAAATGTGAACACTGGACAGGTAAGTGACTTTGGACTATTAACTTTCACATATGTGAAATGTGAACACAGGCACATCTAAGTCACTTTGACTGTTAACTTTCGCATAATATGTACAAGCCTAAGTGTTCACATTTCATAATATTATATGAAATGTCACCACATTGGCTTGTATGTCTAAACACTAAATCCTGGCCGTCATCTGTAGGTGGCGCCGGCTGAAGGCCCAGATGATTGAGAAGCGTTCGAAGCTGGGTGAGTCCCAGACCCTGCAGCAGTTCAGCCGGGATGTGGACGAGATCGAGGCCTGGATCAGCGAGAAGCTGCAGACCGCTACTGATGAATCCTACAAGGACCCTACTAACATCCAGGTACGCGTTTGGCTTCTCCCAACGTCTTCTTCTCACACATTTCCAAAAGGGCAGAACGCGTGGCTCAGTCAGTGGGAAGCGGCTGTTCCCGTCTCTTGGCTAAATCCCCTCTAATTCATCCAGTTGAGAAAATTAAACAGTGTTTCCCCTAGAAAAAATGTCAGGCCTGGAGGGATTTCGAAACGTACCTCGACCGCAACGGTGGGGGCCCTCGCTGGCATCCCAAGTATCATCATACTATTATGGGATGCGATGCGAACAGTTGTATTATGGGATGTGCGTTTCCCAGGCAACGACACACGTTGACACGTTTGAACAGCGCTGCACGCTGGCACAATGCGCAATTTGGCATCTTCTATTACCGTCAATACTAGTATTGTTGTATTGTAATAATATGCCATAAAGGTTTAGTGAAATTCTGGGGAGAGCAGGATTTATTTTTTCTTGGCCTGGCCCACCAGGCCTGTAGAATGGTAGGGGAAACACTGTTAAACATCCATGTTGTTTTCAAAGATCTTTCAGGCAAGTGGTTGAGCTGAGAAATAACTGTCAGTCATGTCTCATTAGCAAAATTAAATGTGGTAATGTGTTTTGTCTTGTTCTTCTAATGACACTTACCCTTTGGTTAACTCAAAGCCCCTCCCTGTGTTGTGTCTCAAGTGAGACTGAATTTCTTTGTTTCTCTTATTGTCTTATCTTCTTTAGCTGTCCAAGCTGCTGGTAAGTTTTGAGCAGTGTGTCAGCTCACAGGTTATCCCTCCATGTGTCCATGTCCTTGCTTTGTGTGTAGACACCTTGTGAAACAAGTCTGTCCATCTTAAGTTTGTCCCTCATCGATACTATCCAGCTGTCCATCTTAAGTTTGTCCCTCATCCGTACTGTCCAGTGCCAGCTTCTTTTTCAAATTTTTTTTTTATATATTTTATTTTCATTTCACAAGGGTTTTTATTTTGTTCATTTGTTTCGAATTTTGGTTAAATTCGATGTTTTTTTTTTTTTTTTTTTTTTAAGGTCTGTTTTGCCACCATAGGCTACTAGTTGTTGGGTGTGGCTTCCGTGTTTGTTTGTGTGTTTTTATTTTCTTGAGGCTGGGTCATCTTTAAATTTGCTTCAGATGTTTGATTTCCTCTTTCTAACAGTGTTTCTTATTAACAAAATCAAATTGGACCTTAAAGTGAAAGTTAGAGAACACTGAATATTTCTCACTAGAGAGGGAGAGCAGGTTGTAAACTTAAAGCCTCTGCTACTTCACTGGTGTCTGTTAAAAAAACTGAACTGTAGTGGCTCAGTGCCTGATGTGTAGAGACATCAGGCTAAATGTCCTCTGTGCCTGATGTGTAGAGACATCAGGCTAAATGTCCTCTGTGCCTGATGTGTAGAGACATCAGGCTAAATGTCCTCTGTGCCTGATGTGTAGAGACATCAGGCTAAATGTCCTCTGCTCCTCATGAAGCAGCTTTGAAGTGGCCCTCTCTCTCCTCCTGGAGGTTCTCTTAAAAAGCCACTTCTGTTGCGGCTGGCGTCCGCTACGCCGCCATTTTGTGTCTGTCACTTTGTCCG
Organism: Poromitra crassiceps; assembly: GCF_964638095.1. Classification (NCBI taxonomy): domain Eukaryota; kingdom Metazoa; phylum Chordata; class Actinopteri; order Beryciformes; family Melamphaidae; genus Poromitra; species Poromitra crassiceps. The sequence goes on along the minus strand of NC_139629.1, from coordinate 25,219,727 downwards.
GATGGCGTCCGCTGCACTGCCATTTTGTGTCCGTCACTTTGTCCTGTGTGTTTGTAGATGTCCCACACGTTCCGTCATGATCGCTGTCTTAATTTCACTGTTTCCGACTTCTGTATTTAATAGTTCCAAACACAATTGATCTACTAATTCACATTTCACCTATTAATTTCACCGACATATGCTCTGGATGAAGGTAAAACAAGACACTTGGAGACGAGTTCGGCTTTGCAATGAATGTCAGCCACTGTAAGAACATTGCTGCATTTTTACTATTAAAGACAGATCTCCATTTGAGGAGAGCTAAAAACACACATTAATTTTGTCAGGGTAAAGAGCTAAAAACACACTCATTTTGTCAGGGTAAAGAGCTAAAAACACACTCATTTTGTCAGGGTAAAGAGCTAAAAACACACACTCATTTTGTCAGGGTAAAGAGCTAAAAACACACACTCATTTTGTCAGGGTAAAGGGATGACTTGAGAGCATAAGAACTCACAGCGTATGCGTGTGCCCTCCTCCCTCCCTCCCTGCCTGTCTGTCAGAGTAAGCATCAGAAGCACCAGGCGTTTGAGGCTGAGCTGCACGCCAACGCAGACCGAATCCGCGGAGTCATCGACACCGGCAACGCCCTGATACAGAGGGGCGCCTGTGCTGGCAGTGAGGATGCAGTCAAGGTATACATATACACACACATATATATATATATATATATATATATATATATATATATATATATATATATATATATATATATATATATATAGATATATCTATATATATAGATATATTTATATACATATATTAACTATCAAGGTGAACAATATAAAACTAAGTGGCATTGAGGATTAAATCCAGTGTAATAAAAACAGCTGTGTAATAATAATAATAATAATGTAATAGATGTGTACAGTAATGTCATATCATATAATAATTATATAATACAACTTTCGATTACAATTTAGTTGCATTGTAGGCATTTAGCTGAAAATTAGTTCAACAGTAGCATTATGCTTGAATTCCTAGATCAACAAAAATGACAAGCAACCACAAATAACAAGCTTGTAATAATAATAATAATATAATGTATTATTATAATATTCCTGTCACCAAAAGACGATCATATCCACCTTATTTTTGAATGCCCCGCTGTAATATGATTATGGATGCAAGGGCCGGTCTAGAACCTGACTGATTGTTGCAGCTGGTTAACGTAGCCTACTTGGCCGAGGGTGTCATAGCAGCTAAAAATAAGGTGGATAAGAAAATAAATGGAATACAAGCTTAGCAGAGTGGCAGGAGGGATTTTTCTATCATTCATTGATAATAATAGAGAAGATCATCTAGAAATAAAGGATGAGCGATTGTTATGAACTCGTTGACGATGAAGGTAAGTTTTTGTTTGAAACGTGGCTTGTCGTCTCCCTCAGGCACGTCTCAGTGCTCTGGACGAGCAGTGGCAGTTCCTCGTCAACAAGTCAGCAGAGAAGAGCCAGAAACTCAAAGAGGCCAACAAGCAGCAGAACTTCAACACCGGCATCAAGGACTTTGACTTCTGGCTCTCTGAGGTGAGAATCGCTCGTCCAAATCCACCTGGAAATACACACACACAGCCACAGTCGAATTATGACATGACACTATTCTGTCATGCCTACATATGTAAAGCCCTTTGTATGCATGGCAACTATTTAAGATGTGAGACATGAGGTGCTTTCGGACCACAGGAACCTTTTCATAATTCTAGGAAGAGTTGGAGGAACTCTCGCAGGAACTAGGAACCATCGTAGTTCTTAGAACGCCATTTAGAGGGACTTTAGCTCCTACGGTACTTTCCCAGGACAAGAGGAACCTTTAGTGGTCCAGACGTAAGTGTACGTTGATTGGACGAACTTCTACAAATGCCTGAGGTGGTATCATAATGTTAACTTTTTTTGCGCTAATGTTAGCTAGCTAATTGTTAGCCAAAGTAGTATCAATCCCCCGTGAACTCTCACTTGCTTTGCTGTGAAGCTACTAGTAGCGGTTAGCATGCTAACCACCAGCCTCACTTCAGCGTTCCTATGGTTCCTATTGGCAGTGTAACAGAAAAAAGACCTTGAAGGTATGTAGTTCTCGGGGTAGTTCCTCTCAGGGAGTCCCCAGAACTGTTTGGTCCGAAAGCATCTCTATGGTTTCAGTTATCTGTGCATGACCATGATGTATACAGTGAGGAGCATGACTGTCAGGAAGCCAGATGGAAAGATTGAGCTTGAACACACACACACACATATACACAGATGATCATCTCAACAAGCCTTGGTCTGCTTGTTCCTCAGGTGGAGGCCCTTCTGGCCTCAGAGGATTATGGTAAAGATCTGGCTTCAGTCAACAACCTGCTGAAGAAGCACCAGCTGCTGGAAGCTGATATCTCCGCCCACGAGGTAAGAGAGAGAGAGAGGGAGAGACCACACCAGTGCTCCTCTGTCTTTGACTCAGCTCATTGTTAAAGAAAGGGGATGGAATGTGGCTCAGTTGTGCCTCAGGGAAACAGCCAAGATCCTAATTCAGAACATTTGTCAATATTAGAGAATACCCAGCAAGGAAATTGGTGGTCGTAAAAAAGTTCCAAAAGCCTAGTTGGTGACCTCAAAAAGAAAAGTAAATTGTGATGCCAAATATTAACTTTCAATATCGTGATATTGTGATAATGGCAACTTGCACAGCAAAAACAAGCATGGCTGAAAGCAGCTCCACGAGGGAGGAGTTAAATCCAGCATGTACAACAAACCACAGTATTTGAAGGCATATTTGAAGGGAAACTGTTATGTTTATGCTGACATATATAACACTTATTTTGTTGCAATTGTATGTTTTTGAAATGAATAGTAAAATATTTTTCAGCATTTTGTCATATCATCAAGAATATCGTTATCGCAGAAATACCCTGAAATATTGTGACTATTTTTGGGCCATATCGCCAACCCATAATATGCGTCAAATATTATTTGCCAGGTATGAGCCCCTCTCTCTCGCCCCCCTGCAGGACCGTCTGAAGGATCTGAACGGGCAGGCTGACAGCCTGATGGGCAGCCAGGCCTTTGACACCACGCTGGTGAAGGACAAACGTGACGCCGTCAACGGCCGCTTCACCAAGATCCAGAGCATGGCCGCCGGCCGCCGCACCAAGCTCAACCAGTCCCACCGCCTGCACCAGTTCTTCAGGGACCTGGATGATGAGGAGTCTTGGATCAAGTAATGCCCTTTTACCAGGCTTTTGAAATGCCGTAAACCTGCTAAAAATAGCTTTCGCATTGCCTCCGGATGCGGGACAGCTCTGTAATGCATCTAATGTGTGCATCATGTCACTGAAAACATCCATAAAAAATATAAAATTCCACAATTTCTCCAAACGTGCATGTGTTGTAGTGTAACTTGATCAGAGGGTATGTCGCTCGTGTCACTCGTGACATACACAAGTTAAAGATATAAACAGCAGCTCTCACCATCTTTGCCCTCCCCATCATCTCCTCTAGAGAGAAGAAGTTGCTTGTCAGCTCGGAGGACTATGGACGTGATTTGACAGGAGTACAGAATCTGAGGAAGAAGCACAAGAGGCTGGAAGCTGAGCTGGGGGCCCACGAACCGGCCATTCAGGTGAGGCCTCTGTTAATCACACAGGGTTTTGATCGCATGGTCTGTTAATGACACAGGGTTAGTAGTCGTGTTTCCATTACCCTCAGAAATGCGCAAAATCTAAATATCGCAATAGAAATTGGTTAATGGTGGTTTTTCAGACGTGTCGATATAGCAGTTTATCGCAAAAGTGTAATGGAAACACATTTTCCGCATTTGCACGTCATGTGACCCATCTTCTCCTTTGGAAAAGGAGCGGAAGATGAGGGAGAAAGGGTTCGATCAGCCGTGGCAAAACTTCCGCAGCAAGTGGAAAACTTTGAAGCAACGCTACCTAGCAGAAAGACGAGTGTTGTGCAAAAGCGGAGCCGGGGAAAATAGATAATGTTTAATGGCAGAAATCGGTCCATGGTGACAGGCTGCCTGTGTGCGCGCATTAAGCACAGCGGCGAGATGAGGGGATGAAAAGCACACACCGGTGCGGTGCTGCTGACTGAAGTGAATACAGTGACTGTGAGTAATACATTACACACGTTTCAGGTGCAATGTTATAATTATAATACACGACATTCCGATTATTGCACCAAATCAGCCTTTTCCCCCTTCCATCTCTAAATCGGACCAGTTGTATTAGGCTACCTTTTTTCCTCTGTCGCGCTCACTGCATTCACCGCAGCCAGCAACATGTTGCCACTCATTTTCTTTTGAATTGATAATCAGGCTCGTTTATATGCGTTGTAACTTCATGTTGTGATTTGCATTGACCATTGGTTGGATTTGAGCATGCAGGGGACGGGATATGGGGCAGATCCCCGTGCGTAATCACTGTGGCAGCTGCTGGTAACGGGTTTTGCGTTCAGGTGTGCGTGCCGTCAGACCACTCAACTTCAATGGAAACGCCTGCAAGTCGCAATTGTACATTGTCGAAGTTGTAGAAATATCGCAATTATTTTGCGAAAAACTGTAATGGAAACACAGCTAGTGACACAGATTGTGCTAACCTGTCTCTGTCCTGTGTGTGTGTGTGTGTGTGTGTGTGTGTGTGTGTGTGTGTGTGTGTGTGTGTGTGTGTCAGTCGGTGCTGGACACGGGGAAGAAGCTGTCCGATGACAACACCATCGGCCAGGAGGAGATCCAGCAGCGGCTCGCCCAGTTTGTCGACCACTGGAAGGAACTCAAGGATCTGTCTGGAGCAAGGCAGGCCTACACACACACACACACACACACACACACACACACACACACACTCACACACACACACACTCACACACATATGCCCTGTTACACACTCTCACACATACGCCCTCATATGCCCTGTTATATTTATGTTGTAAACGGAGTCCACAGCACAAGAATTTCACACGTGATACTTGTAGTACGGAGTGACAATAAAAATCTTGAATCTTGAATCTTGAACACACTCTCACACACACACACACACGCACACGCACACGCACACGCACACACTCACACACACTCACACAAACACACACACTCACTCACACTCACTCACTCACACTGTGGTTTTGTGTGTACATCTGTGTAATGTGTGTGTGTTCTTAGGGGTCAGAGGCTGGAGGAGTCATTGGAGTACCAGCAGTTTGTGGCTAATGTGGAAGAGGAAGAAGCTTGGATTAATGAGAAGTTGAATCTAGTGGGGAGCGAGGACTACGGTGACACACTGGCTGCAGTGCAGGTGCGTTTAGTCCATCATGTCCTTAGAAATAACATATTTTTCAAAGATACTATATATATAATAGTAGATACTATATATATAATAGTAGATAGATACTATATATACTGGCTATATAATGATTTTTTTTATTTGGATGATTATAAAAAATTGGAATTATGTTTTAGAAAGGGAGCATTCCATGCAGCCAATTTCATTTCTAAAGCCTGGGAAAAGAGAAAAAATATGCTGTATATTTGATTTGAGTTTTATAATGTGTACGTTTGTGTATATGTATCCAGTGTGGATATGTTTATATATGCATACACATTGTGTGTGTGTATATGTATGCATACATACTGTATGTTTATGTCAAGTTGTTTACACACCTTGCAAGATTGTTGTCTTTAGTGTCTTATAAGCCCATGCGGGCTGGGCACCCTGTGTGCACGACACTTGAATAAAAATATCTATCTATCTATCTATCTATACTGCCATAAATCCCCTTTAAAGGTTGTAGTGTTGAGAAAGCTTTTCTCTCTGTCAGGGCTTGCTGAAAAAGCATGAAGCGTTTGAGACCGACTTCACCGTGCACAGAGACCGAGTCAGCGATGTGTGTGCTAACGGAGAGGAGCTCATCAACAAGGTACTGTCTCCCCAGTTACACACAATTGTTTCTATTGCAACCAAGAAGCCATTTTTTCATAGCATGATTATTACATTTATGCATGGAATACGACTGTAGAGATGCAAAATCATGTTACGTATGTGTCTGTGCTCCAGAACAACCATCATGTGGACAACATCAGCGCCAAGATGGCCGCCCTGCGGGGCAAGGTGTCGGAGCTGGAGCGGGCGGCGGGCCAGAGGAAGGCCAAGCTGGATGAGAACTCTGCCTTCCTGCAGTTCAACTGGAAGGCCGATGTGGTGGAGTCTTGGATCGGTACAAACCTCTTCTCATCCCATAGGAATAGTCTCTTTACAAATTGTGTGCCCCTTAAGTTTACATCAGTGCCTATGACATCATCAGTGATGTCATAAGATGAATTTGCTCTTATGACATCACTAATGACATCATCAGTCTTATGACATCACTGATGACATCTCAGTGATGTCACAATGTCTATGACATCATCAGTGGGACAAAAATTGAAACAGAACAGACAGGGGGATGGGACAGGATGTAGAGAAACAGTGGATAGATAAATCCAGAAGGAGGCGGTAATGCAAACATAAAGGATGCCAACTGCCATAAAACCCCACAGAAGAAGAAGAAAACAGACAGAACAGAGATTGCCCACTTGGCAATTTTATATAAGAAGATTTTACATCCATCACCACATAATGACGTTAGCGTGTTAGTTGACTATAATAACATTGGCATGTGTGTTTAGTTGACTATAACGTGTGTGTCTGTTTAGGCGAGAAGGAAAACAGTCTGAAGACAGATGACTACGGCAGAGACCTGTCGTCGGTGCAGACCCTGCTCACCAAGCAGGAGACGTTTGATGCGGGCTTGCAGGCCTTCCAGCAGGAGGGCATCACCAACATCACGGCATTGAAGGACCAGCTGCTGGCCGCTCAGCACGTCCAGTCCAAGGCCATCGAGGCGCGGCACGCCGCCCTGATGAAGCGCTGGAACCAGCTGCTGTCCAACTCTGCTGCACGCAAGAAGAAACTGCTGGAGGCTCAAGAGCACTTCAGAAAGGTAGGAAGGAAGGAAGGGAGGGAGGATGGCAGGAGAGAGAACGAAGAGAACTGAAGATTGATTGGTTCAAAAACCACATGCATAAATCCAGCCAAGAACATCATCTTGTTATACTGTGAGAATAAATTGGATTGGCCATTTAATGTCCCATCATCCTACCTCTTAATCTTCTCACAAACCAGGTGGAGGATTTGTTCCTGACCTTTGCCAAGAAGGCCTCAGCTTTCAACAGCTGGTTCGAGAATGCAGAGGAGGACCTGACGGACCCGGTGCGGTGCAACTCTCTAGAGGAGATCCGCGCTCTCCGCGAAGCCCACGAGGCCTTCCGCTCCTCGCTCAGCTCGGCCCAGGCCGACTTCAACCAGCTGGCCGAGCTGGACCGACAGATCAAGAGCTACCAGGTGGTGTCCAACCCCTACACCTGGTTCACCATGGAGGCCCTGGAGGAGACCTGGAGGAACCTGCAGAAGATCATCAAGGTCTCCATCCAGTTCTTCCACTCTTGGACTCTTCCACTCTCAACAGTTGTATTGATGGTCACACTTTAAAGCCCCCCTCCAGTGTATTTGGTCATTTTTAAGATATTCCATGTGTTGCTGAGTCCTGACCTGGTCTGTTGTTTAGCCATACTTTTCCTGTTGTTCATACCAGTTATTTTAATAACCTCATTTTGTGCTCAAAGTTAAAAAAGAAAGAAGCTGTTGGTAAAAACAGATGATGACGTCAGACATAATAGTGGTCTGACGTTTGTTAACTAAGTGTTCGCCAGGCTCAAAACGCCACTGATAATAACTTAACCAGTAAAGCCCATCAACTTTTTTATTATTATATTATATTTTAATATTATTATTATTTATATTATTATTGACGTAATTATTATTATTTATTTATTTTTACTGATTTTACCCCATTTTCTCCACAATTGTACTTGGCCAATTTCCCGCTGCTGCCCCGGTCGTTGCACCCCCTCTGCTGACCTGGGGAGAGCTGTAGACTAGCACCATACATGCTCCCTCCAACACATGTTGTATATACAGATGACTGTAGACTAGCACCATACATGCTCCCTCCAGCCACTTATTTTCACCTGACAGCGGGGAGCTTTAGCATGTGGGAGGATCACGCTATTCCCACCAGTTCCCTTCCGCCCGACCGACCAGAGGAGGCGCTAGTGCAGCAACCAGGACACATAGCCTCAATCCGGCTTCCCACCCGCAGACAGTCAGTCGTGCCTGTATGGACGCCCGACCAAGCCGGAGGTAACATGGCGGCGCGAACCTGTGACCCTCGTGTTGTTAGGCAGGGAATCTACCGCTACACCACCCGGACGCCGTAAAGCCCAACAGCTTTGATTTGTTTGTTGATAATAAGCAATATTGTGGCTTCTAAAGAGTTTTTTTTACGGAGATATGACGAAACAGTATGGCCACCAACTTCCGTTGTATCACAGACAAAGAGTTTACTGAAGACAAGAGGCTGTTCTGCTTTTTTAACAACTCTGTCTGCACTCATAATGTTGGAGTGGATCAAACTATTAGGCTCCGGTTCTTATCAATGTAAGTTCTTTGGCGCAAATGATGACGTGCGATTATACAGCGCGCGCTCATGTGTGTTTGATGTGGAACACCAACTGTTACACAGGTAGAAAAAACTGACTGCAGGGGGCGCTCATGTGTGTTTGACATGGAACACCAACTGTTACACAGGTAGAAAAAACTGACTGCAGGGGGCGCTCATGTGTGTTTGACATGGAACACCAACTGTTACACAGGTAGAAAAACTGACTGCAGGGGGCGCTCATGTGTGTTTGATGTGGAACACCAACTGTTACACAGGTAGAAAAACTGACTGTAGGGGGCGCTCATGTGTGTTTGACATGGAACGCCAACTGTTACACAGGTAGAAAAAACTGTGACTGCAGGGGGCGCTCATGTGTGTTTGACATGGAACACCAACTGTTACACAGGTAGAAAAAACTGACTGCAGGGGGCGCTCATGTGTGTTTGACATGGACCACCAACTGTTACACAGGTAGAAAAACCTGAGTGGAGGGGGCCTTTAAACTGTCAGAGGTACAGTAGAACATGGGGTTTGAAGGTGGTCTGAAGGAAACTTCTAAGGTGTCTCTAAATGTGCTATAGGAGAGAGAGCTGGAGCTGCAGAAGGAGCAGAGGAGGCAGGAGGAAAACGACAAGCTGCGTCAGGAGTTTGCGCAACACGCCAACGCTTTCCACCAGTGGCTGCAGGAGACCAGGTACAGCAGCGCCGCCCTGGTGGTCAAGTTCATTTAACCCATTGATACCTGATGCAGCATTTGTGTGTGTATCCCTTTAACGCGGTTCGCGGTCTTAAAGAGCATGGAGCAGGGTAATTCCTTTGCTAAATGTATACTTAACCTTGTCCCTATGTATATTTGAAAAGTTAATGCATCATTAAAAAAAAAAAAAAAAAAGTTTGAAAAAAAATATGGAGAAAAACACCTTCCTTTTTCAGAAGGAAATAACAGACTTTTATTGTGACAAGAAAAAGCCTGCTACGTCAGAGTGGGGAGTGGCTCTCGCGTGCGTGTCTCCCTCTCCCCTCCCACTGCATGGTCAAATCAGTCGCATATTCAGGACAGATAGTCAGGTCAGGTACTACGCTAGTCAAAGTCAATCAGTCAGCCAGTTAGTCGGTCGGTTAGTTGGTAGGTTAATCACTAGTTAGTTTTTAGTATATATTTAGTCAGTAGCTGCCTGTAGTAAGTCGTTGTCAGTGAGTTTTGGGTCGGGTGTCGCCAGGTTCCTGCATGCAGATAACAAGTCAGTCCACTCTGCTGCTGCTGCCTGTCTGCGTGACACTCTTTCTATCTCTCTCTCTCTCTCTCTCTCTCTCTCTCTCTCTCTCTCTCACTCGCTCTCTCTCTCTCTCTCACTCGGTGTGTGTGTGTGTGTGTACCTGCTGTCTGCGCGGTGACACGCTCTCTACTCTCTCTCTCTCTTTCGTCTCTCTCACTCGCTCCGGGAGGGAGGGAGGGGAAAGAGCGAGTGGAGGGGCCCTCCGTCAGTCCCCCTCTCTCTCTCTCTCTCACTCGGTGTGTGTGTGTGTGTGTGTGTGTGTGTGTGTGTGTCTACGCTGTGTGACACGCTCTCTCTTCACTCGAGGGAGGGGGAGGCTGCGGCTCTTTCCTCCCCGCACAGCACAGCACAGCTGCTCTGCTCTGCTCTGCTCTGCTCTGCTCTGCTCTGCTCTGCGCCGCGGCCGCGCCGGGCTGTCTGCAGCCGCTCTGCTGTGCGGGAGAAAGGAGGAGGAGGAGAAACCGCCACCTCCACAGCCAGCCACCTCACACACCCCAACTGTTTAATAGTGCCCGGCTCGCGGTCGGCTGGCCGGACAATATGCACCCCGCTGCAGCAGCTGTGTGTGTGTGTGTGTGTGTGTGTGTGTGTGTGTGTGTGTGTGTGTGTGTGTGTGTGTGTGTGTGTGTGCGTGCGTGTGTGTATCGAATTACAGTCCGCACCTCGGCCCGCCTCCGCTCGCTTTCTCAACTCTCTCCGCGGTCCGTTGTTTCGTAGCTGGGCTGTTCCTGCTCTCTTTCACTGTCAAAATTAGGCTGAGGCCATCATATGCATGTGCATAAACATTTGCTACCTCCTCTTCCTCCTGAAAACCGGCGTTAGCATCCATAGTGTGTGACTGACAGCCCTGACCTAAGTGACTACAGACAGAGGGACAGACGGGCATGCCTGGCGACTCCCTACTCTGACGTCAGAGTTTTGGGGTCCAAGATGTCAAAATAAAAGTTCAAAAAATAAAACGACCCCAGAAGTCACTGTAGTGTATATGTAAGTGTCTTAATGTGAAAATCAAGTTCCTCCATAATTCACCTACACATTGACTGATTGGGGTCTCTAACCTGCCCCATGCTCTTTAAAGGGATACACACACAAATGAGGGATATACACGCAAATGCTGCATCAGGTATCAATGGGTTTATACACCTGAGGTGAAATTAGGGATCCACCATTGAGGAGTTTTCCGTGACGTCCACTGTTCTTTCATACGGTTCTCATCATGTTGAGCATCTAAAGGTCATTTCGACCCAGGTGATCTGCATGACGGGGTGTTCTGCGATAGACTACACCTGCTAGTATTTGATCATTTCACTCCACATGATGTACAAGCTACAGTAGTCCTACATATTTCTTATGATGAAAACTCTGTTTGGGCGATTATCCCAAATTTTGCATCAAGATACTGTTTCGTCAAAATATTGCGATATCCAACATTTCGTTAAAGAAAGGCTTTGCCGATTTTCAGCCTGATGTGTATCATTGTAATGTTGGTATTGGGAATATAGGCAGATGCACACCTTACCTTCTCTTCATGTTTCCTCTGTGGCTCTCGAGCACAACATCCTGTTCAGTTTCGTCTCAGAATGATGCATTTTGTGTCATTCTGTGATGGAAGTGCCTGGAATAAACTGCAGAGCTCTTTGCGCAGGAAACATGAAGAGAGGTAAACGCTGCCCATCTGCATATATTACCCACATTGTAATGATAGAAAGTGGGTTGAAAATCAGCAAAGCCTTCCTTTAATATCGTGATATTTCCCGCCAGATCAAATATATATAATATTCAGTGCTATCAAATATCAGATCTGAAAAACTAGAGCTGTTCCACTTTGCTGATGTTTTGGGGGGATTTGTTTGAGTGTGTTTTGTCGCCTTGATGTTGTTAACATGGGTTTGTTTCTCTTTCTCTCTCTCCACCCCCCCCCCCCCCCCCCCCCTCGACTCGCTGATGCTCTGGATCCTTTCACTAATCAGGACATATCTTCTGGACGGGTTAATATCAAATTTTATATCAAATTATGTTCTGATTTTTGTTGTCCGTTTTTCATCAAATGTGTGTAGTACTGTGCAACTAGGTAACTAACTTTGTAGAAAGTTACCTACCTAGTTCCAGAACCTGTTGAAAAAAATATGCTGAATATGTGTTTGTTTTTTATTTCTGTCCCCCTCTCCATTTTCCTCCTTTACATATTTGAATTTATTTGTGGAATAATCCCTGTGTCTTTCCCTCTTTTTCTTGGTTGAAATGATTTGGACTCTGGTCCTTCCTTCCTCCTCCCCTCTCTGAATAGCATAGCCTATCGACGGGTTATCTGTGTCTATCAATACCAAGTTGCCGATGATCTTTCTGGAAGGTCAACGTTTCTCCAGCCTTTCTCTGGTTTCATTTCCTCTCCATCTTTGACCCACCCCATGTGACTCCACGCACTCCAGTCTAAAAAAAACACCTTTTGGGCTCTGGTGTGCTCAGTATCTGCTGCACTAACTAACCCACCCACAGAGCCTGCTTACCTGGCTACAGCCAGCACTGGTTTTAACCAGTGGATAGGCTAGTTCTCACACCCCTTTTTTCCACGCGAGTTTTAGTGTGCCCAGTTCAGAGATGGAAACTGCAAATAATTGGCTTCCACTGCATCTTAAGCCCCTTTTAGATTGGCCAAAACCCCCACTAATATTCACAAACCACTGGCATTTACTTCAGTCTAATATCTTTTTCTTTTTTTAACATCAAATCAAAAGTCCCACTAATACATGTTTTTTGTTACCCAGGAAAGCAGCAGGGGGTAGCAGCAGCAGCATCAACTTTTATATCGCACTCTTAACCCGTTAAGTTTCTCCGCTGCTGCAGGGTGCACTCTTCCCCCTCCCTTCTCCCTTCTCCGACGGCCGCCCAGGCGCAGCGTCAGGCCAGCCGTGGGAGAAGGGAGAGGGGAGAGAGCGCGCAGCCGTGGAGAAAGTGAACGGGTTGAGAGTGCGATCTAAAAATTTCAAAGGCGATGCTGCTGCTGCTACCCCCTGCTGCTTTCCTGGGTAACAAAAAAAGCGTGTATTAGTGGGACGTTTGGATGTAAAAAAAAAAAGGTATTAAAGGCAGCCTTTTTTGCCCTTTGTTACTCTCGATTCGTTTTCCTGCATGTGTGCACTGATTTTGCTGTACACCATTCATCTCCTGTAACAGCAAGACTGACTTTCATATTCATCCATTGTCAGAGTTGAAATACTGGGGAATCTGATGCAGTTTCCAGTCCTGTTTGCAGTAGCCCTAACTTTGCATGCTTACCGATGGTTTGAGGTAGCTAGCTAGCTTTTTGGCATGAATGAGGTTGGCACTCTGCAAAAGGCAAGGTGCTTTTTGGATGGCCAACATGTTGCAGTTCAACAACTAGGTGTACTTTAAATTGTTAGCGAATTAATATATCATAGTATTTTAGTCACACTACTTAAGTGCAAAATTTTCAACTTATGGGGATAGTTAATTTTTTTTTATGTGGGGTTGTATTAGATTAGATTAGCCTTTATTGTCTCCCTTAGGAGAAATTTGTCTTGGGCATTCGAGAGAACATACAGTAGGTGGCGTCATAGTACATAGCACACATATACACACAGTGCATGTACAATCAAACTACTACAAATTAACATTCAATACCGATATCCCTATATGTCAAAAAACATACACACCAAGAGTATTATGTATTGCACAATGCCCTGTACAAAAGAAATGTTACCCCCCCCCCCCCCCCCCCCCAGAAATACGTTGATGATGAAATGAAAAGTTAAATATTGCACCGCTGCTATAGAAAATATCGCATAATAAACTGCAAATGCTTCCATACTGCTGAGCTGGTGCAATGCAAGTTTCCACAAGCCCTGAGATACGAAGTTGACTTGAAAAGATATAATTTACATTCTGTTTTTAGCTGAGCTCTGAGCCAGGGGCTCAAGCTATAAGAAGGGATAGATAAAAAAGAGAGTGAGCGTCCAGCTGCAACGGCTCTACTCGCCTGACGCAGCCGCTCTCCATGTCTCCAAACTGGGACCGCGCCGGCTGCATTCTACTGCATGTAGTACACTGACTGTATGCAAGTACCTCATACAACCCCACATCAAAGAAACTGAACTATCCCTTTAAAGTTCCCTTATCTCAAAGTCAATGGGGTTTTTGGATGGGGATTTTGGTTAAATGTCTGAAATAAGGTCTGTGCTTAACAAAAGTTTATGAAATGGCAAACTTTGTGTTCAACGAGATAATCTTCAAAAATTACAACTTTCATGATTTTTTAAGCGTAAATGTGATTTGGGAAAAAAAATCGTGATTTTCAGAAAATGCTTGAAAAATCACAAAAGTGGTCCTCATTTGTGAAGATTATCTTGCTGAACATGACGTTTGCCATTTCATAATCTTTCGTTTAACCACAGACATGTCGAGCATTTAACCAATATCCCATTGACGTTGAGATGAGGGAACCAGACTTCTGGGTTGGCCTATACAAATATGTCATCCCTGTGGTACTCCTATGTCAAGTGGTGAGTGAGTGAGTGTTGGTCCAGTGGTTGAGCAGATGTCTGATGTGGATGTCTGTGTTCAGGTCTTGTATGGTGGAAGAATCCGGCACGTTGGAGTCCCAGCTGGAGGCCACCAAGGTAAACATGACATGCCCACACTGCTGCTGCTACGCACCAGCTGACCGAGCCCCGCAACACTTTCTTACATGACATCTGTAGTAATCCATAGCTGAATTGTGGGTGTGGTATGGGGTTTAAAACAACTTATGTGTGGTTCTGTTGACCCCTGTGTGTGTGTTGTAGATAATGCAACTTATTAGCATTGACATAGCATTAGCATTAGCTATTGACAAATGCTGCATATTCCTTTGAAAAGGTCTTGATTGATGTCTGTGTTGCACAGTTGATTTCACTCCTGTTGACAACATGTACTATTGTAAGTCCCTTTGTATAATAAGTGCCTTTGTAATGTAATGTGTGTGTGTGTGTGTGTGTTTGTCTGTAGCGTAAGCACCAAGAGATCCGGGCCATGCGTAGCCAGTTGAAGAAGATCGAGGACTTGGGCGCGGCCATGGAGGAAGCTCTGATCCTGGACAACAAGTACACCGAGCACAGCACAGTGGGCCTGGCACAGCAGTGGGACCAGCTGGACCAGCTGGGCATGAGGATGCAACACAACCTGGAGCAGCAGATCCAGGCCAGGTAGACCACATCCAGATATGATGTTAAGAAAACCATGTCCCACACCTCCACTCTACAGGCCAGGTAGACCACATCCAGGCATGATGTTAAGAAAACCATGTCCCATACCTCCACTCTACAGGCCAGGTAGACCACATCCAGGCATGATGTTAAGAAAACCATGTCCCATACCTTCACTATACAGGCCAGGTAGACCACATCCAGGCATGATGTTAAGAAAACCATGTCCCATACCTTCACTCTACAGGCCAGGTAGACCACATCCAGGCATGATGTTAAGAAAACCATGTCCCACACCTTCACTATACAGGCCAGGTAGACCACATCCAGGCATGATGTTAAGAAAACCATGTCCCACACCTTCACTCTACAGGCCAGGTAGACCACATCCAGGCATGATGTTAAGAAAACCATGTCCCATACCTTCACTCTACAGGCCAGGTAGACCACATCCAGGCATGATGTTAAGAAAACCATGTCCCATACCTTCACTCTACAGGCCAGGTAGACCACATCCAGGCATGATGTTAAGAAAACCATGTCCCATACCTTCACTCTACAGGCCAGGTAGACCACATCCAGGCATGATGTTAAGAAAACCATGTCCCACACCTTCACTCTACAGGCCAGGTAGACCACATCCAGGCATGATGTTAAGAAAACCATGTCGCACACCTTCACTATACAGGCCAGGTAGACCACATCCAGGCATGATGTTAAGAAAACCATGTCCCATACCTTCACTCTACAGGCCAGGTAGACCACATCCAGGCATGATGTTAAGAAAACCATGTCCCATACCTTCACTATACAGGCCAGGTAGACCATATTGTGATGTTAAGATCCAGGCCAGGTAGACCACATCCACACATGATGTTAAGATCCAGGCCAGGTAGACCACATCCACACATCCACTCCATGACACTGACTCCTCTTCTCCCCCTCTCCTCTTCAGGAACACCACCGGAGTGACAGAAGAGGCGCTAAAGGAGTTCAGCATGATGTTCAAGTAAGCTCAAGGCTTTGACTGCCACTCCACTCTGCACACTTCAGCATGTCCTGTGACCAAGTTAAAAACCTGTTTATTTTCCTGTGACCAAGTTAAAAACCAGTTTATTTTCCTGTGACTAAGTTAAAAACATGTTTGTTTTCCTTGAACCACCGTGACTAAGTTAAAAACCTGTTTTGTTTTCCTGTAACCACCGTGACCAAGTTAAAAACCTTTATTTTGCTGTAACCACCAGGCACTTTGACAAGGAGAAGTCAGGCCGTCTCAACCACCAGGAGTTCAAGTCGTGTCTGCGCTCGCTGGGCTACGACCTGCCGATGGTGGAGGAAGGCGAGCCGGACCCGGAGTTCGAGTCCATCCTCGACACGGTGGATCCCAACAGGTCCATAAACTGCAATTTTGTTGTACAGTATAGACGGTTTTAACTTGACAACAAAAACATTCTAAATTGAACCCCCGCTCACTTCCTGTTGCAGTGTTTGCTATGGACATAAAAGGAAAAAAAACATTCAAGTGCAGGACTGACCATTCCATGCAAACCGTCTATACAGCTGAGCGGCGAAAACAAAAGTAACGATGTCGAGTGAATATTTCTGCAGTTTGCCGAATGCTGAGAAAAAGGAAGTGCTGTGGGGTTGAGCTCTGGTGAAAACCATCTATAGGCAGAATAAATGAAATGAAGTGTGCAACCTGAAGATTGTATATGGATGTAATGCCAGCAATGAGAAAGCATGAGAGGGTTAAATCAGTGGTTGTATTTGCCGTCTTGTGTGTGCTGTTTGTGGTTAACCGTGTTCCTTTGTGTTGGCAGAGATGGCAACGTGTCCTTGCAGGAGTACATGGCGTTCATGATCAGTCGCGAGACGGAGAACGTCAAGTCCAGCGAGGAGATCGAGAGCGCCTTCCGTGCCCTGAGCACCGAAGCGAAGCCTTACGTCACCAAAGAAGAGCTGTACCAGGTCAGACGAGACGACCTCACACTCTGCCGACGCCGTTTGACTCTAACGTCTAGACGGAGGTTTAACTAACTTGAGCTCATCTTCTTCCCCTTGCAGAACCTGACCAGGGAGCAGGCAGACTACTGCCTCTCGCACATGAAGCCGTACCTAGACAGCAAGGGGCGCGAGCTGCCGTCCGCCTTCGACTTTGTGGAATTCACCCGCTCGCTCTTCGTCAACTGATCCCGCCCCCCTCGCCTACCAGTGACCAATCGGGACGCGTTCCCCCCCCCCACACACACTTTTAACACCAACGCACGGCTGAAACTGCATGATTGTGGCACTAGGAATACTCACTAGTTTCATCAGCTCTCTATTTATCTAGCTAGGGTTAGGGGTACCTACAGTATGCCCTCGACTCTTTGTGCTTCTGATCATAGTGTAGTGCATCTGTCTGCATTTTGAATGTGATTGTTTTTAGCTGTTTTAGCTTGTGCTTCTCCTGGATTTAACAACCTAATAGTAACAATGATGTTGTGACAACACCTTAACGACTGCAGTGTGCTTTTAATAAACGCTACTGGTTAGAACTGGAAACCCATATGCTGTCCTTTCTTTTCTTTTTTATATGAACCAGTTGTAGATATTACAACTGGCTGCTGTGAAAAGGGTCTATACTCGGATGGCTGTTGTGAAAAAGATTTATAGTCTGATGTATGCTGTGAAAAGGGTCTATAGTCTGACGGATTTTGAGAACTTCAACTTTATGTCCCCGAAGGGCAATAGAGCTGAGCTGAACAGTCAAGTCACTCACAAGGGGGCAGTATAAAGAGGGGTACAATATGCTCTGAAAAGATTCATTTGAAGTTGAACATAATCTGAACATACTAAAGAGGTTCATTTAGCCTACTTGTACTGTATATATTATTTAGAAAGTTTCATCTATAAAGGCTAGTTAGGCAATGTTTGTACCTGACATGTTTCGACTGCTGTTTCTGCAGTCTTCATCAGAGGTGTCACGTGATGTTGGTGTGACGTCATCTATGGCGTGGTTATATGGAATTTTTTTCTCATCATGACCACAACATCACGTGACACCTCTGATGAAGACTGCAGAAACAGCAGTCGAAACATGTCAGGTACAAACATTGCCTAACTAGCCTTTATAGATGAAACTTTCTAAACAATAATCTGAACATAAATAGAATCTCCTTATCAACATGTTTTTTTGTTTTGTTTTTTCAATTCAAACGAACACGTTCAGACACAGGAAAATAAAATAAAACATAGTACATACCGTATATCAACATTGAATGTGTTCACAACGTGATTACCAGCTGCATAAGGTGCTTAAAACACGATTAAAAAAACACGATTTCAGACGGAAGCCCGTCTTGTCACACGAACACTATAACACATGCATGCAGCCACAACACACACTCATGCGGACGGTGGCCGGTGAAATATGTCCTCTGCATTTGACCCATCCAGGCTTGTCCTTTCCTCCAGGGGGCAGGCCAGGAGCAGTGGTCGCTTTTTCCTTCCAGCCCCCGGGGACCATCATTGGACCAACTTCAGATGTTGTCATCACTGGTCGGATGACGATCTTCTGCATGTTTTTAGTGGGGGGTTATGTACGGAGGAACATCCTGGGGGGTACGGGGAGAACATGCAAACTCCACACAGAAAGGCCCTTTCGATGAGATAGCCCACCTGGGCAGTAGGCACTGAAGATATGGGGGGGTCGCAACTCCAGCGCCCACAGCGTCCCAGGCGAGAATCAAACTCAGGACCTTCTAGCTGTGAGGCGACTGCGCTACCGTACACCCAGGGGGTTCCTCTGCGCTTGTGAGAGATATTGTGCTGGGGATCCCACGCAAGAGGTCCATGAGAAACCAGCCAGGCGAGTCACCGGTCACCCCTAACCTCATCGAGGTAGCCTGGAAACGGGTCCCAAATGGTTGAAAACGTTTTAAGTGAATTAGTCCTCAGGAACCTAAGTCTCTCCATCCGTATAACAGGTCATGTCCGTCAACCACATTTGGAAAGAAGGTGAAGAGGAGGACTTCCATTCCTTCAAATTGATTTTTTTTGCTACAATTGTCCCCCGTGTCAAAGACTGTTGCACAGCTGTGGGGAAGTTCAGAGAGGACTCCGAGCAGCCGGAAATTCCTTAGTTATCAACATGTTAACTTTAACTAATGACTCACAGTTTGGAAAATTGACCTTGAAACTTTTTAATTACTGGTCTCAAAATTCTGAGATCTGCGTGAGCTGTAATGGTCAGATTCTACCAGAGGGAGGCAGTGTGTCATCTTGTCTTGAAAGCGCAAGAAGAATGTAGATCCACCCAACATCATGCAGCCCTGCCCAGCCCCACCTCCAGCTGGCATTGTGGGAATTATTAGCCATGTTTATGAGGCATAATGTTATGATCATGATGATGATTATATCACCATTATTATCAATGATGTTGATTGGTAGAGTTCTTTCTCAGCACACTTTGGTTCATCCATCCATCCTGTTCCTCATAGTAGCTCTGGAAATTTGGGCAGAAACAAATGTAAGGTGAATAGGGTCACGCTCCTGTACTGTATATATAAGCTGACTGAGGCTCACTAACCTTTCATCCACAGACAGTGCACCCAAAGTAAAGTGAGCTTCAGTCAGCTTCACATCACGAAGCAATACATAAAAACAATCACAATTTAAGTACAAAATATTATATTATATTGGGGGGGGGGGGGGGGGGTTGGGTTAGCCTATCTGCCTCTTAGTGGCCGGTTAGGAGACATTCACTCTCACAGTTAGTCTATCTGCCCCCCTAGTGGCCATTAGCAGCTTGACAATGTCCCATTTTCTGTGTTTATTTCGTCTAATGTCCAAGTCCCGGACCGATGTAATATTTTTTGCCACTGGCAAAATTAAATGTAGGCTATATCACTTGTGGGGTGTAATATGTAATACATGTTGTAGCCTACTCTGTGTGTATGCAATAGGCTACTACTGCTACAATAAACGGTGTCTGTCAATTGCAACCATTTTCAATCGCCTAAAGATCACAGGTCAGTAGCCTACTTTATCACTTCTAGCCAGTATTGTAGTAGGAAGCATACTCTCGCTCGCTCTCTCTCACTCACACACACACACACATATGCAAACACACACACGCGCACACACACACACACACACACAAACAAACAAACCAGGTGAGTCATATCTGTGTCAGCAGCCCCACCCACTCAACACTGTCTCAACGTGTCCAGCAATCATTAACCAGCCACTGCACTACGCTCACCTCTCACCACACGTACTCTGAACCTACCACACACACACACACACACACACACACACACACACACACACACACACACACACACACACACACACACACACACACACACACACACACACACACAGACACAAACAGAGAAGTTACGAGAACATGGAGTGAACCAGCAACATCGGTCAGGAGACTGAAATATCAGCCAGGTAGGAACACATTTTTGTCATTTTTACTTTCTGCCTTTAGTCTGTTACAGTGTGTTGTGTTGTAGAGGCTGAGGTATCACACATTACTCTTTAGTCTGTTACAGTGTGTTGTGTTGTAGAGGCTGAGGTATCACACATT
>NC_139629.1:25176622-25194122 GCF_964638095.1 Poromitra crassiceps | reverse complement strand
TTATTGAGTGTTAAAGTGTGGACCAGTGACATCACTGGTCGACACTAAGTCAAATTAATAACTCATTAACTCAAATCAACTCTCAATAACTGTCAAACTAGATGAATGATGAATAGTTTGACAGTTATTGAGAGTTGATTTGAGTTAATGAGTTATTAATTTGAGTTAGTGTGGACCAGTGATGTCACTGGTCCACACTTTAACACTCAATAACTCAAATTAAATGACAGACTTCAAAACCGTTTACAGTTTTCTGATATACTACTGATGTTCTAATGATACAAAGCTGGTTCAAAATAGGCGGAGTGTTCCTTTAATAAAGACATCACAATTGCACGAGTGACATCACCGTTGACATCACTGACGACATCACAATTGGGCTTGAGTGACATCACTGATGACATCACTCACTGATGACATCACAATTGCTCAAGTGACTGGTACTGGTGACAGAGGCTGTCCTACTTAGCCTCTCATTTATGACATCACTGATGATGTCAGAATGTCTATGACATCATCAGTTTCATAAATCACTGATAAATCACTTTTCATGCAGCATGCATTATGCTCCATTGTACTCACAGCAGAGATTAGCATTGAGACTATAGATAATTGCTGCTCCTCCTTTTATATATTTGGCAATATTCAATTCAGTTCAAATTTGACTGGGTGGTTAATAACAAATTTTTTGTGTTATTAACCGTATTTATGTTTGGTTTCCAGGGACTTTAACCAAATTTGACAGCTTCCGACAACTGCTTTGATTTACTGACTTCTATTAAATCACTTCTTAAGACCCATTGTATACACTTGCTTAGGCTATGTGATGCGTGGTCTTTTTATCTGATTTATTTTGATCTTTGTTTTATTTTATCCTTACTATTTATTTTGGTTTTATCTTATGTTTGTCGTAGTAAATTACTTGCATGTTGCTCTTCACCTACAGTATATTCTGATTTTATTTTGAATGCCAAAGCACTTCAGAAACTGTTTTCGGTGTTAAATAAAGTTGTTATTATTACAGTGGAACAAACCTCATTTGAACCCAGACTGCTGCTATAACCTGCTCCAATGTGATGCAGTTACTACAGATGGACTATATGACTGTCTGAGCTGACCATGTGTGTCTCTGCAGCAGTAGATGTTACCACAGATGAATAACGACGCTCTTCTCCCAGTGGTCCAAGCAGGAGATGGGAGGAGCCTGTCCAGGTCAGTCGCTTACTGTGCATTTACTTATTTATATATTCATTTAGACGCTTCCTTGAAAGTAGTACTAAAATCTTTATTAACTACGTTTATATTTTTTGACGTGCATTCTTCTCAGCAAAAACATAATGTAGCCTACAACAAACTGATTTTAACCAATGTGATGTTTCTTTGTGTAAGTAGACTGAATTCAAACTGGTTTAGAGCAGCTTGTATACACAAGCATCGTACATACCAACAAACAAGTAGGCCATGGGGTTAGAATATGAAGTTTACACCATAAAGGGAACAATGCACAGTAAAAAAGTATAAAGTAAATGGTACATAAAATACATTTCCGCCCATACAAGAAGGTTTAAGAAGAAATAAGTAGCATTAGTTGGATTATTTTTTTTAACTAGTAATTCTGTTAATGTTCATTTCAGGGCCGAGTTCCTGTCCCTGCTGGATACTTACAACTGTTTCCTCAAGGACCAGACTCAGCTGCACCTCAACTACTATCAGGTACCCAGGCCATCACATCAGCACTCTGCACTTACAGTACTACAACCTGCTCTCTCAAACTGTCAACTGCTATCAGGTACCCAGGCCATCACATCAGCACTCTGCACTTACAGTACTACAACCTGCTCTCTCAAACTGTCAACTGCTATCAGGTACCCAGGCCATCACATCAGCACTCTGCACTTACAGTACTACAACCTGCTCTCTCAAACTGTCAACTGCTATCAGGTACCCAGGCCATCACATCAGCACTCTGCACTTACAGTACTACAACCTGCTCTCTCAAACTGTCAACTGCTATCAGGTACCCAGGCCATCACATCAGCACTCTGCACTTACAGTACTACAACCTGCTCTCTCAAACTGTCAACTGCTATCAGGTACCCAGGCCATCACATCAGCACTCTGCACTTACAGTACTACAACCTGCTCTCTCAAACTGTCAACTGCTATCAGGTACCCAGGCCATCACATCAGCACTCTGCACTTACAGTACTACAACCTGCTCTCTCAAACTGTCAACTGCTATCAGGTACCCAGGCCATCACATCAGCACTCTGCACTTACAGTACTACAACCTGCTCTCTCAAACTGTCAACTGCTATCAGGTACCCAGGCCATCACATCAGCACTCTGCACTTACAGTACTACAACCTGCTCTCTCAAACTGTCAACTGCTATCAGGTACCCAGGCCATCACATCAGCACTCTGCACTTACAGTACTACAACCTGCTCTCTCAAACTGTCAACTGCTATCAGGTACCCAGGCCATCACATCAGCACTCTGCACTTACAGTACTACAACCTGCTCTCTCAAACTGTCAACTGCTATCAGGTACCCAGGCCATCACATCAGCACTCTGCACTTACAGTACTACAACCTGCTCTCTCAAACTGTCAACTGCTATCAGGTACCCAGGCCATCACATCAGCACTCTGCACTTACAGTACTACAACCTGCTCTCTCAAACTGTCAACTGCTATCAGGTACCCAGGCCATCACATCAGCACTCTGCACTTACAGTACTACAACCTGCTCTCTCAAACTGTCAACTGCTATCAGGTACCCAGGCCATCACATCAGCACTCTGCACTTACAGTACTACAACCTGCTCTCTCAAACTGTCAACTGCTATCAGGTACCCAGGCCATCACATCAGCACTCTGCACTTACAGTACTACAACCTGCTCTCTCAAACTGTCAACTGCTATCAGGTACCCAGGCCATCACATCAGCACTCTGCACTTACAGTACTACAACCTGCTCTCTTAAATTGTCATAACATGAGCAAATGACAAATGGTCACAGGCGTGTGGCACACAGACAGTAGGACATTACAGCTGTTCACCAGATTGCCAAACTGAATTTTGACACCAAATTGGAGCAACAGCCCCAAATATTTGCCAGAGCTGTTTGTCAAAAGGGTCATATTTTGTAAGATTATAAAATGTAAAAGAAAAAAAGTAGCTAGGGTTCTTCTTGTACATGTGTAACCTGGGTAGATGAAGCTGACTCAACTCTTTCTAGCATGAACCTGATTTCAAAGTAGCCTCTCTGTTTTTACCTGAATTGGCTGGTGATATTTTCGCCGTGTGTGTGTGTGTGTGTGTGTGTGTGTGTGTGTGTGTGTGTGTGTGTGTGCGTGTGCGTGTGCGTGTGCGTGTGCACGTGCGCGTGCGCCTGCGCGTGCGTCTGCGCGTGCGTCTGTGTGTGTGTGCATGTGCGTGTGTGTGAAGGTGTGTGTTTGTGTTCATGCCAATTGGCCATGCCATCCTGAATTTGGGAAAATTCGCAATCTGGTCGCAGCTATTTTGCGAAATTGCGCTTGTTAGGAAACCGGCTATTCTTTTACTAGCTATAGGCCCTTGTCACAGCAGCCATTTTGTGAGTGTAAAAGCAGGGTAAACACAGATGTGACCAATAAGTAACTAATGAGGGCCCTGACACTGGAACACCTAAATTGACTCATTGATGGTTATCCTACCCTTGATGTCTCTGTCTGTCTCTGCATTAGAGTGATAGTGTGGAGGTGATAGTGGAAGGCTTCTTGAACATCTGCTGGGGAGTACGGAGACCCATCAGGCTCAAAATACAAGACGACAAACAGACGCTTCCCTTTGCTCATCTGATGTCGTCGGACCCCACCAGTCCAGTCAGTCCTCTAGGAAGCAAGAGGTTGTTTTCAAGTTTTATTCATCATTTTGTCGAGATCACAGAGCAAGAGAGAGTGGGAGTGAATCAGGGTCCAACTATCAGGGGTTGTGAAGAGCAGCCGTGCGGGTGACCTGACGGAGGCGGATTTCTTAATTAGGTGATTGCCCTGATTACCTAATGATGTGATGTCATCAGTGATTCAGGGATGATGTCATCCGTAATGTCATAAGTTCAGTGATGATGTCATCAGTGATGACGTCATCAGTGATGATGTCATCAGTGATGATGTCATGTTCCAGACCAGGGGGAGCCTAACTGACAGGGGGGGTCCCCACGGGTCCGCTAGTCTATAATAAGAATGAGAAGTTGCTGTGAGTGCGCCGAATTTTGTTCGGCCACAGCTATTCCATTTTACGTGTGATCGGGCTGAAACTTTCAGGAAGTGTAAAGAGCACCTGTGCGGGTGATTTTTGAATGAGGTACCGTAAATTCCGGACTATAAGACGCACCGGTGTATAAGCCGCGGGACCAAAATTGACTATTTTTTTCTTCTATAAGCCGCACCGGACTATAAGCCGCGGGTGTTTTGATGTTTAATTACCATATGAAAGGGTTCGTGCACAGAGAGGAATGTCGGGAAAGAGATCGCTGTTTGGGGAAGCTCCCATTTATTAACATTTCAACAAAACAAAACAAAAGTCAGGTCACTAATCCCCAGACAAAATCACACAACAATAGGCTACCGTATATGTGCAGCAAACCTGTAACCAGAGAAGTCAAGTCACTAATCCTCGTCTTCCTCTTCTTCCTGCGTACTGAAACCACCAAAGTCCTCATCTTCAGTGTCGGAAACGAACAGGTTCAGGGTGGCTTCGTCAACCACTCTCCTCTCTCCTTCAGGTGCCATGGCCACGAGTCCGATACCTCACGAGTCCGACACCTCACGAGTCCGAAAAAAGAGGCTAACTTCCCCCAGACCCTAACCCAAAACCTAACCTCTCCCACCCCCACGCCTAAACCTAACATCCCCCAGACCCTAACCCAAAACCTAACCTCTCCCACCCCCACGCCTAAACCTAACCTCCCCCAGACCCTAACCCAAAACCATGAGGTGTCGGACTCGTGAGGTATCGGACTCGTGAGGTATCGGACTAGGGGGCAGTCCCCGTGGCGTCATCCTCTTCATCCCGCAGCAGTCCAGCGTTTTGGAACCCGTTGGTAATTGTGGATGTTTTCACACTCCTATAATATTCCGTGATCTTCCTTTGTGTGAATTCGCCGAAGTTTGTGATTTTCTCCTGATAGTCGGGAGGGAGTTGTTCAGTAGTTCTCCCCCGGACGGACAGTCCCTTTTGCCCAGGTTACGCGCGGCTGCTCTGTTTGATCGGCGGCTGCTCTCTTTTAATGCGAGATTGACTGCTTTCAACTTGAAAGCTGCCTCGTGTGAATTTCTGCGTACCTTCCCCATGGTAAGTGAGAGTGTTGCTTCTACTGCTCGTCTTGTTGTGAATATTCCTTGATCTTCCTTTGTGTGAATTCGCCGAAGTTTGTGATTTTCTCCTGGTAGTCGGGGGAGGGAGTTGTTGCCCGAGTGGCCGTTTGCTTACCGTAATTACCATATGTAAGTGGTCACGCACAGAGGGGATTGTCGGGAAGAGATGGCTGTTTGAGGAAGCTCCCATTTACCGTATTACAACATTTCAACAAAACAACATAACACAACACCACCGTTGTTTATTTTTACAGTGCACACAGTGTCCGCGGTGTGGTGAAAAGAGGGCAAGAGAGGAAATTAAAACAGAAGTGGATTTATAGTTAGAAAGAGTGCTAAAAAAGAGAGATTTTTTTTTTTTTTTTTTTTTTTTTCTGAAAAAATCCATAGATAAGACGCACCGTTATATAAGCCGCAGGGGCCAAAAAACGGGAAAAAAGCCGCGGCTTATAGTCCGGAATTTACGGTAATTGCCCTACTTACCTAATGATGTGCCAAATCACTACTTACCTAATGATGTGCCAAATCACTACTTACCTAATGATGTGCCAAATCACTACTTACCTAATGATGTGCCAAATCAGCAAAGCACCAGTCAGAGAATATAACTGATAGGCATGCAATCACTCCAGCAGGGGTTGTATCATTTTTTAGTGGTCTGTACAGACCATTGGTCAGTACCACTAGGGGGTGCTAAAGCGAATGGTCCGGACCAGTTGGTGTGGTCCGTCACTGTACCACGGACCACTAGTGTGGTCTGTCAGGTGGTCAGTGTGGTCTGTCACGTGGTCCGTCAGTGTTCCTTCTCATTTTAATGCATGGTCAGTCAGCACAGACGCTCTGACCATGGTCCGGACCACTTAGTGTGTGGTCGGTCAGGTGGTCAGTGTGGTCTGTCACGTGGTCCGTCAGTGTTCCTTCTCATTTTAATGCATGGTCAGTCAGCACAGACGCTCTGACCATGGTCCGGACCACTGGTGTGTGGTCGGTCAGGTGGTCAGTGTGGTCTGTCACGTGGTCCGTCAGTGTTCCTTCTCATTTTAATGCATGGTCAGTCAGCACAGATGCTCTGACCATGGTCCGGACCACTTAGTGTGTGGTCGGTCAGGTGGTCAGTGTGGTCTGTCACGTGGTCCGTCAGTGTTCCTTCTCCTCTTAATGCATCGCAGTCAGCGTACAGACGCTCTGACCATGGTCCGGACCATCAGTGTGTGGTCAGTCAGCTGGTCAGTGTGGTCTGTCACGTGGTCCGATCAGCGTTCCTTCTCGTCACAATGCATCAGTCAGCGTACAGACGCTCTGACCATGGTCCGGACCACAAGTCGACGAATCACAGGGCGAAGTCAATCTTTCTAAAGCCAACCACATGCCGAGCCCAATCTTTCAAGAACCAACCACATGGCGAGCCTAATAATTCAGAAGCCTATCAAATGACCAAGTGAATCTTTCACAAAGCCATCCAATCAGAAGGCGAATCCAATCTTTCATTCAGCCAATCCCAGCGAATCCGACCGCCGAGAGGTCACCGCCCTCTTCTTCTTCACCACGGAAGTACCCCAGTGTGTGGTTTGTTTGGCTAACGGATAGCTAGCCATTAGCTCTTATTATTATCCCTACACAACGTTACAGGAAAGCAACTGCCGATCCTTTTCATGTTTTAATACAGATATTTCACGTCCACTTTGGCCATATCGTTGATATTTGCGCATATTTTTGATCGCGGTCTTTGACGTAAATATCACAGCATAACGTAACGAGAAGCTAACTAGCGTTAGCTGTGGCTGTGTTTTCGCTATCTGAACCCAAGTTCACGTTAACGTTAACAGCTAAATAAGAAATAGTAAACCTTGTTATCAGTCATCTGCATAATGAGAAACTCATACACAGATAAAAGTAACAGCAGGTACTGATATAAACAGTAAATGCCTGTCTATGCCTGTGTTTCTGTTTGTATGTTTTTAGTATCTAATGTATGTTTGTTTATTGCTGTAAGTATAATTTAGTCTACTGTTTCAGATGTCATTACGAAACAACAAGGCTATGGCAGGTGACACTGAGTGGCTCTCTACTGGGGCGTCTGGTATGGCCATCCAGTGAGGGAAACATACCTGCCTCCTTGCCCAAAAAAAGAGAGATGGCATGACCTTCATAAGGTAAGATTATATGGCTTATCCATGTTCAAGTTAACAACATGACCCTAACACAATACACTGTAACATCAGGTACAGTATGTGATGGTACATGTATGTGAGTCCAGTTAAGTTACCGTATGTGCATTGTGTGTTTCAGACTGCCACAGCCAGGTATCTGCACAGCTCAGGGATTACTGAAGTATCCCAGCAAGATGGAGCAAGGTGACCCTCTACTCCAAGCAGGGCTTCAGGTATGACCTCACCTTCACCCACTCATGCCTCCTTGGCCAACAAGGTGAAATAGTCATATTTAATTTCACTGGGACTTATTTTTCCCTCTGTGTATCTTTCTCAAGGTGAGCGCCTACACTCCAGACAGTGTGTCCCAGGCATTGGAGTATCTGAAGGAGCTCCTGCTCGTCATCCAGCAGCACAACCACATCCTGTCTGCACGGGCACACATCCCACCTGCTACAGCGAGCGTGGACCAGCATGCACGACTCTTGACAGTGAGTACCTGATTGTGTCTCCTGTCCAGATTGTGTTAAAAACATTTTATACAACCTCACACAGACAAGACTCAAGTCATTACTATTGCTTCAGACAAAATAATTTCCAAGGTTGCTCAGTGTTTAACTGTATGGTCTAATCTTAGAAATATTGGTGTTATTTTGATCAGGCTATGTCCTTTGATCAAGTTAAGTCATTGTCCTGTACACCTGGCATTAAAACAGGTCCAGGATCTACATCAAAAATGTGATTCATCCTGTTTAATCCATGTTAACTATGTCTCTTTTCATCTATCATCTACAACGTGTATCTATCAGTCTGATGTGTCCCATGTTTGTGTTTTCCCTACAGTGGTGAAGTGTCAGTGTAGTGTCTGCAGAGCCTGCTCGCCTCCAACACAACCCACCATCATCAAGACCTGGACCCAGGAGCTGCTGACGCCAGCATGACGGCAGCATACAGATGCCAGCTTTTTGCACACCACACACACTCGACACTGATCTACACAAAGTTACTGTTATGAATTATCAGCTTTTACTTTACATATTTTACTTTTCCACTTCCCCTCCTCACTTGGTTCACTTCCTTTTTCTCACTTATTTCTTTAGCTTTACACCTCACTGATTACTTATGATGTTCACCTGTTGGTCCCTTCCCTGATTGCCCCACCTGGGTTCCCTCACTCATTATTTAGAGTCTGCACTCCCCCCAATCACATCCTTGCATGGGGCGGCCAGAGCACAAGCAACACGGACAAGGCAGCCCATGTGTGTTTCCCCCCCATGTGTTTCCCCCCTGTCAATCCATCAGCAAAATAAATACTGTCAACTTGTTCACAAAGAAGTTTCCTGGACAATCATTTCAAAACCTGCATTCTAACAGATGTACCCATGACGACAGTCTGCCACCACCACTAAAACTTCACACTTTATAATAGTTACACTCACCACACACACTCGACACTGATCTACACAAAGTTACGCTCACACTAACCCTTTTTGATGCTGCCATTTGGTTGTGTCAGCTCCTGCTCTCTAGCTGTGATTGGACACTCTGGGGTCAGACAAGTGAACTCTCATTCATTGTCTAATCGTTTTGTTTTTGTAAATGATTAATTTATTTGAAATGTATTCTCTCTTCGTGTCTTTGATAATACCATGATATTTAAATCTACTACATAATACATTATAGCCAATACGTTTTATACTTGACTGAATGACCAATAAAGTGCTCAAATCAGTTATCACTCATTCAATCATTACTTTCAACTTGTCTTTAGGGCATTACCCGCTTTTGAGATAGCCTAAAAAAACAAAATATTTAAAGTGCATACTTTCTTTCCCTATTACAATAATAAAGACCCAATTTTAAAACCATGCATTGCATATTTACTAACATGCTTGAGGTGGGATTGTAAACCTGTCTCTTCCATTTTACACAAGTAGCCTAATGTGATGGTGCATTAAAAGTTGATCAAAATCACATTATAGTTTAATTAGATTTGAGTTTCAGCACATTGACATCGTTTCAGAGCACCAAGGCAATAACTGAATGACATTGGACAAAATTCAAGAAAGTCCACAGCTGGATTCGAACCTGCGTCCTCCCAATTTTTCTTCCTTTTCCTCTCCCTTTCCCCCCCCCCTTTCTAACCAACCAATGGTCTTCCATTGAGGTTTTAAAAAAACATCTATATCACAGAATATTCCCAGGTCCATTTTAACCATTTCAGGCTTTTTAAAGTGTCCGCTTTTCCTCTGACATGCAGTCGCTTCCCACAGGTTTTCATGTAAAACACTCATGTCACTCTAAAAGGTTCCCACACACCCAGGTATTGTGGGTGCTCGTCTTACCAGAACTGGATTGCTCTTGCCAACTACATTGTGCACTGCTTAGACTGTAACTCATACTTATTTTAATGCTGATTTAACTCACTGTAAATTCATAAAAATTACCAGCCCATTTAACTCTGAATTTATGCCTAATAAACACTCCTCCACTTGTGTATATCTTGGACTCCACTTGCAATGTTGTTTGTCTTTCCTACTGTGTCTCTAAATGTTGACATGACCTAGGCTACACGCTGCATACGGACACAAATCTTGCATATTGTGGCAATAAAAGTGATTTGGATTCCGAATGATGCATGAATTTTGTTCCAGGTTGAATCAGTGTTGTTATAATAATAATAATAATCATTGGATTTATATTAACATTAATCAATAAAACACAAAAAACAAAAGCTATCATCCAATCATCCAACAAATGTATTTTATTGTAGTGAATGAACTCATCACAAACTTTGAGAACTGAGTTTGTCATATAGGCTACTATTCCCGTTTAATTAAGCCTAAAGAAAGACACTGGCGGGCCTAAATGTCTCTTTCCATCCAAGAACGTGAAATTAAATAACTTGGAAGATAATCTAAATTAAGAAGTTTCCTATCTGCAACAAGCCAGAGATTAGACCTGCAGTCAGTCAACAGTCCGATCGGGTATAGGCTACACCTTCTCTCTCAGCTTGCTGTGGCACTTTTCTTTATGGTAAACCAGTGGGCATAGACTGTAAGACCCGACACTTGCATTTCAGTTCTGGCCTTTGATCTAAGTCAGTGTTTCCCAACCGGGGGTACGCGGACCCCTAGGGGTACGCGAGCACATTGCAGGGGGTACGCGGAAAGATTGAGGATTAATACGATTTTGCGGCTCTTGTCACTCTCGTTCTGTCTTGTGTTGTAAATCGAGCGCACCCTTTCCTTTGCAGCGGTGTGCTCGGCCCCTCCCCCAAAGCCCAAAACACACACACACACACCGCTCGAGTTGGGAATGACTGTCATGTGAACAGAGAGCCACTGCACTTCTCCTCCCCGCTTATTTCCGTGGTAGCACAAGAATAAGATGAGAGAAGTCACAGAAAGAGAGCCGCTGGTCGAGAGGAGAGGTAAAACAACGTATGTGAGGTGGAAACACTATGGTTTCGCCGAGTTTAAAGGTCCACACATCAAGAGCGATGCGAATATACAGCACGGAATTGCGATGCGAGTTTTGACCCACCTGTCAATCACAGCCACAGACTTGGAACAAACAGTGCAAGATATGCGCGCCGCGGTCGTGGCAGCACTCCGCAACACAACCTATCACTTGAAATCCACTCACAAAGTGGTCTATGACCAAGCAATAAACGCCAAACGAACAAAAATACAAAGCCCCATCTAGTTACTGCCACCGCATACAGTCATCGATTCAGGACACTCTTTACAATGCGACCGCATATTCAACAGCTAACGAGCTCACAGATAAACATTAACAATAGCCTATTATGAACCTAAACGACGTAAGTCGCTTTGGATAAAAGCATCTGCCAAATAAGTAATTTAATGTAATGTAAACGAACGTTACTAGTGTTCTCATTTGGTTAGTTTTGAGGTTTAAGGACTACTAGTTCATGTTTACCAACATATTGAATGTAGATTAATACTTGCAGTTGGTTGTGGCAGTTCACTGCAACATAGTAGGCCTATACTGTATATTTATTTTAGTTTTTATTTTATTTCTAAATCTTTGCACTTTTATTATTTATTTTCACTTATTTATTTTCAATTATATCTAAAATCCAAAGACATCCAATGTTAAATAAAAAGGCAGTGTAAATGTTCAATAAATTCATGATGTTCTCAATGTCAATGAGTAATCGTGTTAAATAATCGTGATCTCAATATCAATCAAAATAATCGTGATTATGATTTTTGCCATAATCGAGCAGCCCTAACATGTCCTCTGATCGTGGGCTGAAGATGGCACATGCTGAAAAGTCATTGACAGAGTTTTGGTGTGATGTTGAAAAGGAATATCCTGAGCTGGGGAAATGTGCACTGAATGAACTTTTGCCTTTTGGATCTACTTATATGTGTGAGGTGACCTTCTCAGCTCTGACCCACATCAAAAACAAGCAGAGGAACAGACTGAATGTGGAGAACAGTCTGGTAACAGCTGTTGCCACACTGCCCCCAGAACTATCAAAGCTTATGAAAGACAAACAAGCTCAGGTGTCTCATTAAAGCTGCCAAATAACTGAATCATAAGAGTTTTGTCATTCAAATGATTTTAGTTTAATAGTCAGTTGTCTTCATTCTTGGCAGTGTTTTACTATGAGGTTGAAAGGGAATATCCTGAACTGGGAAATGTGCACTGGACTTTTGCCTTTTGGATCTAATATGTGTGCTATTTTTGTGTGCTATTTTGGTGTGATGTGCACTGATTTGAACTTTTGCTTTTTGGATCTACTTATCTTATGTGTGATATTTTGCCTGGTAACAGCTGTCCCCAGAACTGTCAAAGCTTATGAAAGACAAACTAGCTCAGGTGTCTTTTTAAAGGTGCCAAGTGACTAAATAAAAATAGTTGAAACTGTTACTGTGTGAGTCTGAATATATCTATCTCTATATAGGCTATATATAATATTTTGTTCATTCTCAATAAGTGTATAGCTATTTGTATTAAAGGGGAGTCATTCAAAACGATTTTAATTTTATATTGTTTTAATTTAATAATCAGTTGTGTTGGATAGTAAAAGTTGAATGAGATCAATGGAACAAATTTGGGAGAATGATCAACACGCTGTCAGGGGGTACACTTGGCATGGCAAAACAGCTCAAGGGGTACACGGCACAAAAAAGGTTGGGAACCACTGATCTAAGTGATAGAAGCATGGTTGACATGCCAAATTTACTGCCTCAATCCATAGATTACAGGGCCATTTAAACATAAGAAATCCATTAAGAATTGAGGATTGCAGAGGCGTTTATGAATTGTCTGATAGGCCCACCCCACTCCTCCCCACCGCCCCCGCCCGCTCTACTCACCTTCGGCAAAAAAAAACAAAGACTCCTCATGTCTAGAAAGGTATGTCATATCCATAAACAATTTGAGCCAAGTGATACAGTAGGCTTAGGCGATGTCTAAGAAAGCGGACAGTGACGCTTCAGATGTTTCAGCCAAGGACAGCAAGGATATGCATTGATTGATGAACATTTCAACACCACCGTCGATGGACAGCGACAGGCTGTCACAGATGATGGTCTGCCCATGTCACACATACCCTGTTGTGAAGCTTGATTGAAATCTAAAAACAAATCTCTAAATCTAAATCCGATAAACATTATATTCACATGCCTTTCAACATGTTGTCTTTGCCAGAGCCATTCAGGCGGTGTCTCCACGCATGGTCAATGGGTCAGCATGGTCGGGGGAAATCCTATAACACTGATAGACAATGATGGCAGATGATGGAAGCCTACCACTGAAATATTCTTACCGACGGTGTAAAGCATGCTATGGTTTCGCGTTTTACTGATTTTATGAAAATTGGTGGAAGGGTGTAGCATGGGCCAATGAGAAACCCAGCCTATATTGAGGAGCCCATTCTCCAATAGTTTTGATGAAGGATTATAGGCTATATCGATCAAATCTATATAATTATATTTGATGATTCACTATTTTTATTAATTATTATTATTATTATTATTATTATTATTATTATTATTATTATTGTAACAGACTGTTCTGTATGTTATTGTGGACTCTTATTGTGAAATCCGGAAGAGGAAGTGGACAGTTGGTTCAATATCTCTCTCGCCCATGCTCTCGCCCCTGACCAAGTAAATGAGTGGCAGCCGCTCCCAACAACAAGCGGCCATAAACAATAAAGAACCCAAAACGCTCGGTTACTGTAATATCCAGTGTATGTTTACATTGAGGCCATCGGCCATTGTTGATGACGTATCACTGTGCGACGCCCAGTTACTCCATGTCACAAATAAAGATGGACGCACGTCGTATACCAGTCAAACTTATGTCTGTTTATTTAGACAATTATTATATATAGTATTACAACATTATTATTATTATATTGATATTATTAATTTAGTAACGTTATTTAGTAACGTAAACTGCCCAACAATGATGGTCATTGACATGCATTAAGACGAGAAGGAACACGGACCACGTAGGCTACAGACCACAGACCAGCTGGCCGACCACGGCCGGACCGTGGTCAGAGCGTCTGTACGCTGACTGCGATGCATTAAGAGGAGAAGGAACACTGACGGATCACGTAGCCTACGTGACAGACCACACACTGGTGGTCCGGACCATGGTCAGAGCGTCTGTACGCTGACTGATGCATTGTGACGAGAAGGAACGCTGACGGACCACGTGACAGACCACACTGACCAGCTGACTGACCACACACTGATGGTCTGGACCATGGTCAGAGCGTCTGTACGCTGACTGCGATGCATTAAGAGGAGAAGGAACACTGACGGACCACGTGACAGACCACCTGACCGACCACACACTAAATGGTCCGGACCATGGTCAGAGCGTCTGTGCTGACTGACCATGCATTAAAATGAGAAGGAACACTGACGGACCACGTGACAGACCACACTGACCACCTGACCGACCACACACCAGTGGTCCGGACCATGGTCAGAGCGTCTGTGCTGACTGACCATGCATTAAAATGAGAAGGAACACTGACGGACCACGTGACAGACCACACTGACCACCTGACCGACCACACACCAGTGGTCCGGACCATGGTCAGAGCGTCTGTGCTGACTGACCATGCATTAAAATGAGAAAGAACACTGACGGACCACGTGACAGACCACACTGACCACCTGACCGACCACACACTAAGTGGTCCGGACCATGGTCAGAGCGTCTGTGCTGACTGACCATGCATTAAAATGAGAAGGAACACTGACGGACCACGTGACAGACCACACTGACCACCTGACCGACCACACACTAAGTGGTCCGGACCATGGTCAGAGCGTCTGTGCTGACTGACCATGTATTAAAATGAGAAGGAACACTGACGGACCACGTGACAGACCACACTGACCACCTGACCGACCACACACCAGTGGTCCGTGGTACAGTGACGGACCACACCAACTGGTCCGGACCATTCGCTTTAGCACCCCCTAGTGGTACTGACCAATGGTCTGTACAGACCACTAAAAAATGATACAACCCCCTCTCAATCACTCTTTACTTGAGCTTTCCATTGTCCAGCCTTCACAAAGTCACACCTACATACATGTATGGTGGAGCTGACTGCTGGAAAGATAAGAAGACACTGCAGTTCAGATAGTGGCTCACAGACAGACACAGTCATAGAGACATCATACAGACATAGAGACAGTTCAGATAGTGGCTCACAGACAGAGTCATAGAGACATCATAGAGGCGTGATTTCTAACCCCACATAGGATAAGCAATAACCACGCCCTGTGACGCCGGGATTGGCCAGGAGCAACACTGGAGGGCACGCAGCCCAGCGATTTCATAGACCAACTGAATAGCTCTTGAGAACGGACAGCGATTTCGAGAGCAGACATTGAAATGAATTATGGTCACCTACCTTCCTTAGCATAGTAATAATAATAATAAGCATAATATTTGTAATCTACACAATGTACACAATCTACAAAAACATGCAATAATATAAACGGTGTTGTGTTCATAGCTCATATAATATAATGTATCATATTGTTAATTTCAAGCTCAATTCTTACCCAGAGAAAAGGTACAGCACTGAAAATGTAACAAGCAATAGTTTTTTAAACATCTTTATTTTAAAAGATGAAAAAACCCAGGTGCTTTAGTCCCAAGCTTCAATGCTCCTGGCCAATCCCTGCGCCACAGGGCGTGGTTATTGCTTATCCTATGTGGGGTTAGAAATCACGCATCATAGAGACAGTTCAGATAGTGGCTCACAGACAGACACAGTCATAGAGACATCATACAGACATCATAGAGACAGTTCAGATAGTGGCTCACAGACAGACACAGTCATAGAGACATCATACAGACATCATAGAGACACTTCCGATAGTGGCTCACAGACAGACACAGTCATAGAGACATCATACAGACATCATAGAGACAGTTCAGATAGTGGCTCACAGACAGACACAGTCATAGAGACATCATACAGACATCATAGAGACAGTTCAGATAGTGGCTCACAGACACAGTCATAGAGACATCATACAGACATCATAGAGACAGTTCAGATAGTGGCTCACAGACAGACACAGTCATAGAGACATACAGACATAGAGACAGTTCAGATAGTGGCTCACAGACAGACACAGACATAGAGACATCATAGAGACAGTTCAGATAGTGGCTCACAGACAGACACAGTCATAGAGACATCATACAGACATCATAGAGACAGTTCAGATAGTGGCTCACAGACAGACACAGTCATAGAGACATCATAGAGACATCATAGAGACAGTTCAGATAGTGGCTCACAGACAGACACAGTCATAGAGACATCATACAGACATAGAGACAGTTCAGATAGTGGCTCACAGACAGACACAGACATAGAGACATCATAGAGACATCATAGAGACAGTTCAGATAGTGGCTCACAGACACAGTCATAGAGACATCATACAGACATCATAGAGACAGTTCAGATAGTGGTTCACAGACATAGAGACATCATACAGACATAGAGACAGTTCAGATAGTGGCTCACAGACAGACACAGACATAGAGACATCATACAGACATCATAGAGACAGTTCAGATAGTGGCTCACAGACATAGAGACATCATACAGACATCATAGAGACAGTTCAGATTAGTGGCTCACAGACACAGTCATAGAGACATCATACAGACATAGAGACAGTTCAGATAGTGGCTCACAGACACAGTCATAGAGACATCATACAGACATCATAGAGACAGTTCAGATAGTGGCTCACAGACAGACACAGACATAGAGACATCATACAGACATCATAGAGACAGTTCAGATTAGTGGCTCACAGACACAGTCATAAATGAGTGATAAAGATACTGTGACTGGTATGATTGACCTTGCTTCAGACAGGACTCTCAGATATGGGCTTCACAGCGTGGAGGATAGTCTAAACTGATGATGACCCTCTGCTGTAATGTGCTAAACACTCAGTGGGGGCGATCATGCTGACATTTCACTGACTTTTGATCCAGTTACAACTCTGCTCGCAAACATGTCAATGTCACTAAAGTGTTGGTTTGCAGCGCATTGGCTTTCAAGCAGGATACAGTATAGCCTTTCACATGGATCAATACATGAATACTTGTGAAACTGTGAATTTCTATAATCAAGTAATCAATGAATACAGTGAGGAGCTGGCAGGTAGTAAAGATCAAGGTTTAAAAAAGGTATGTCAATTCCTGCATACTGTATAGATTTTGAGGTCATGTGACAATCCAATCTCTCTCTCTCTCGCCCTGTCTCTGTCTCTGTCTCTGTCTCTGTCTCTGTCTCTGTCTCTGTCTCTGTCTCTGTCTCTGTCTCTGTCTCTGTCTCTCTCACTCTCTCTCTCTCTCTCTCTCTCTCTCTCTCTCTCCCTGTCTCTGTCTCTGTCTCTGTCTCTGTCTCTGTCTCTGTCTCTCTCTCTCTCTCTCTCTCTCTC
>NC_139629.1:25161622-25174122 GCF_964638095.1 Poromitra crassiceps | reverse complement strand
AGAACTTCATGCTGTAGATTAGAACTTCATGGTGTAGATAAGAACTTCATGTGGTGTAGATAAGAACTTCATGGTGTAGATTAGAACTTCATGGTGTAGATTAGAACTTCATGGTGTAGATTAGAACTTCATGGTGTAGATTAGAACTTCATCCTGTAGATTAGAACTTCATGGTGTAGATTAGAACTTCATGGTGTAGATAAGAACTTCATGGTGTAGATTAGAACTTCATGGTGTAGATTAGAACTTCATGGTGTAGATAAGAACTTCATGGTGTAGATTAGAACTTCATGGTGTAGATTAGAACTTCATGGTGTAGATTAGAACTTCATGGTGTAGATAAGAACTTCATGGTGTAGATTAGAACTTCATGGTGTAGATTAGAACTTCATGGTGTAGATAAGAACTTCATGGTGTAGATTAGAACTTCATGGTGTAGATTAGAACTTCATGGTGTAGATTAGAACTTCATGGTGTAGATTAGAACTTCATGGTGTAGATTAGAACTTCATGGTGTAGATAAGAACTTCGTGGTGTAG
The DNA here is from genome assembly GCF_964638095.1 of Poromitra crassiceps. NCBI lineage: Eukaryota > Metazoa > Chordata > Actinopteri > Beryciformes > Melamphaidae > Poromitra > Poromitra crassiceps. The sequence goes on along the minus strand of NC_139629.1, from coordinate 25,173,583 downwards.
ATTAGAACTTCATGGTGTAGATTAGAACTTCATGCTGTAGATAAGAACTTCATGGTGTAGATTAGAACTTCATGGTGTAGATTAGAACTTCATGGTGTAGATAAGAACTTCATGGTGTAGATTAGAACTTCATGGTGTAGATTAGAACTTCATGGTGTAGATTAGAACTTCATGGTGTAGATTAGAACTTGGTTTTCAGGTCATTCAATCTTTGGAAATCTCGTCACCACCTGAGACTGCCTGAGCAGCATTATGATCTGTGTGTCTCTGCATGCCCTATAGGCCCTGTTGTTTATGAGAGCACCACACTGCGCCCTGTTAAGCTGAAGAGCCCAGAGCTGGAGGCGGATTCAAACCTGTTTCGCTGCATGAGTGACGCCTCATTGGTGAAGAGAAGGAGGGGGCGGGCCAAGTCTGCATCACAGAGGGAGAGGGAAAGACAACACCGCTTTTCTATCAATGGACACTTCTATAACTATAAGGTAGGTTCCTGCTTCTCTCCACTTGTGATGTCTGTTAATGACTCAGTCTCATCTTTCTGTTTCCATCTTTCTCTCCCACTTGCCATGTCTCTTTCTCGCTATTGCCCTCAACCCATCTGAAGCCACTCCCCTCTACGTACGGTGGCCCTGAAGCCACTCCCCTCTACGTACGGTGGCCCTGAAGCCACTCCCCTCTACGTACGGTGGCCCTGAAGCCACTCCCCTCTACGTACGGTGGCCCTGAAGCCACTCCCCTCTACGTACGGTGGCCCTGAAGTCAGGGCTGTACTGATAAAATGGGGGAGTGGGTAAACAATCTCTGCGGTAGCTCTCTCACGCCATTATGGAAAAAGTGGGTAAATAAAGTTCAGTCGCCAACGAGACAGTATACAGGAACTATATATATTATATGAGACGAGAACAACTAAAAGCAAATCATATCCCTATAAGTACATCATTTTATTACATTACCTCATTTAGCAGACGCTTTTATCCAAAGCGATTCTGGAGCTGGAACCCCTATTGTATTTGCTATGTTTGTTTCTTTATTATTCTTTATTCTTCTTCTTATTTTCCTTCCGTAAAACTGTGTATATCTCAGAAACCCCTAAGGCCCACACTAACTAACACTAACCACATTTTGCACCTCGGCTAGAAAACTCACCCACTACTCCGAAACAAAAGATTACACCAATCTACCAAAGTTAGGCCATATTACCAACACCTCATTTCCTGGTTTTTTCCTCCCTGTTTCTTCTTCTTCTTGTGTTTATGTGCGTTTACCCTCTACAGCCCTGCCTGAAGTGCAAAACAGCATTTCACAAAACAAATGAACAAAATTACAAAACACAAGATTTTAAAGAACAAATTAACACATCACAATACAAATAAACAAGTCACAAAACAAATCGGTAAATAAAAACACGGTTCATTATGTTTTGTGAAATGCTGTTGTGTTTTTCACTTCAGGGCCACCGTACTTCTGTACCTCCCTAATCTCAGCCAAAGCAGTTTGCGGCACATTAAAAGGAAACAACTATCTGTAAAGCACAAACAACAAATGTTATGTCTCTCCCTCCACTCTCCAGACGTCTATCTTCACTCCGTCCTTTGGTACTCCAACCAAGGTCCGTATCTCCAGCAGAATGACCACCCATCAGGTCATCGAACAGCTGCTGCACAAGTTCAAGGTGAGTTACAGCGAACAGTCATTCATCAGGTTTCTATAGTCACAACGTTCTACCATGTGCTTCACTCACAAGCTTTCACCAGAAACACACAAATAGTACAAAAATAGGTCATCCCTGCTGTACTCTATTGCTTACCAGTGAACCCCCACATAACGTTAGCCCTTTTCCCACATGCGTACCGGAAAATTACCTGTAAGTCAATATCGGACATTTCCCTTCACACTTCGGCTCACGCATGTGGGAATCTATCAGCGAAATTGCCTGTATGTTGGGGGGCGGGGGGAGTATGATAACTTTCACTGTATGAGCTTACCACTGAGTCCCCATTCATTGTCAATGCCGCCCCCTAGTGGCACAAAGTCATCATTGTGCCACTGATGCGTGCCACTATGCGTCAAGGTGACACATGAGCTGAGCTGCGGGCGAGCTGCGAATGCGAGCTGCAGGGCAAGCTTGGCGAGCTGTGGGACAGGCGAGCCCGCGCAACGCGCGAGATGCCTAGTGTTCTAAAATACCTCAAATATTCTTTCTGTGTTTCTTCATCATCCTACAGATAGAGAATGATCCTCAGGAGTTTGCCTTGTACTGTGTTCACCAGAGTGGAGGTATGGTGGGTCTGTTTCACCTATATGTGTGTGTGTGTGTGTGTGTGTGTGTGTGTGTGTGTGTGTGTGTGTGTGTGTACGGGACGGGTATGTGTGTGTGTGTACGGGTACAGTATGTGTGTGTGTGTGTGTGTGTGTGTGTGTGTGTGTGTGTGTGTGTGTGTGTGTGTGTGTGTGTGTGTACGGGACGGGTATGTGTGTGTGTGTGTGTGTGTGTGTGTGTGTGTGTGTGTGTGTGTGTGTGTGTACCCATACTGACCGTTATCTTGTCTTACAGTATGACTGTATAGCTGTCAACCTATCCATCATCCTGTGTGGTGTTATCTTTTTGTGTATGCATTGATCTGGTCGCCAATTAGGCACTCATGTAACTGACTGACTCCCAACATTTGATTGCATTATTAGTCTTTATGTCCTTTGTACTTTGTATCCATGTGGACATAAATAAATGTAAGTGTGTGTGTGCGTGCGTGTGCGTGTGTGCATGTGCGTGCCTGCGTGTGTGTGTGTGCGTGTGTGTGCGTGTGTGCGTGCGTGCGTGTTCCAGAAAGGAGGAAACTGAGTAACAGCGACCACCCCCTATGGGAGCGGATACTCCAGGGGCCGTCCGATGACATCATGAAGATCTTTTTGATGGACAGGGACGAACAGGAAGTCAGCAATGATGTGAGTGCTGTAGTCCCGCCCTGAGGGGATGAGTTATGCCTACCCCACACTACAGGATAATTTGCAAGATTATGGCCAAGATTCCCCTCTCCCGATTTTCTCGGGGGTGCTCCCGATTTGAAGCGCGTCGGGCAGATAATCTTCCCAAATGATCCTGTATTGTGTGGGGTTCAAATATTCACAATCGGGAAGACTGCCTCTTCCCGATTGTGAATCGGCCATATCTAACATGTTAGATATTTACAACCCGACAGGCGATTGCATCTTGAGCAGAGAGCCAGTAGTAGCTGCGTTTCCATTAGTTTTTCACAAAATAAACTGGTCCGCGTCCACCCGCAGCCCCGCACAGAAACAAAGAACGAGGAAATTGTCATCGAGGTGAAATACCCGTGCGTCTTTGAACGGGACGGAAAACTAATGCTATACTGCAAAGCATGTAGCCTACAACAAGCGCTTAGGTCTCATAGCTTACAGACGGTTTTCGCCTGGCCGTGCACAGTAGGCCTGTCCGCGCACGGCTGTCCGCGCAAATATTAGTTAAACAAATCCTTTCAGTGCAAATGCATTATAAAAACAAAAAATAAGATTTGTTTAGAAAACGAAATGACACAAATGTATTATTATTATTATTATTATTATTATCATTATTACTAGCTACTACTACACCCGGTGCGCACACTGAATAGGCATTTTAAAAGTTAACGTCGAGCCCTGCTTCCAATGTGAATCTTCGGCATAATCTTCTAGTGTGTGGGGTTGCGTTTGAACAGACGCGATTGTGTGTGTGTCCCAAGATTGAAATGTTAAAAAATCGGCTCTCTCTGTCCTGTAGTGTGTGGGCTCTCAAGATTTTTATAATCTCCAAGGATTTGAAAATCCTGTAGTGTGGGGTAGGCATTAATGAGATCAAATCCAACGTAAAACACTTTAGCACTGTTAAAACAACGGCTAATTGTGATGCACCTCGCATTTCTTAGTCCATTCTTGTTGTTGGGTGGGGTATTTTTCTTTTTGCTTGATATCAGAAAATGTTTGATATCAGAAAATGTTTGAGCGATTGAAAAAACATCAGTGGTAAATGCATAGACAGTAAAAGAGATGGATGGCGTGGACTCACATTTTGGATTGTCTGTTTGGCGTTTTGGCCGTTGGCTGCCATCTTGGTTTTCATGCAGCTCACGTGAGACGGCACGAGACAGCGCGAGATCGGGGGTTTCCCACAGAGCTACAGCTCCGCCTGCTGTATGTGATCGGCGAGCTGCACGATCACTGGACAGGCAATCATCCCCAAAACATAGTCTTTTCTATCATCGATTTTACTCTTAATGGGCGAGTTATATAAAATGTCAGCCCCCCCATACATTTGTCATAACAGGTGAAACATGTTTATTTACACTGTAAAGACGGGCATTTTAACATGGGGATGAAGGGAGATTGATTCACTCTTGCAGCCTGCCTCATGTGGCCATTCGAGGAATTGCAGATTTTGCGTCTTTTCAGTCCCTCAGAACCAAAGAGCCATTTTCCACAAAGAGACGACCAACAATAACACAGGGAGAAATACATCCATTCCATTGTACTGTAGAATGCTCCTGCTGCAACGCAGCTACAAACATGTTGTGCTTTCAGTAAGGGTGTGGCCAGGATCATAGACATGCCCCAATATTCACAAACTACTTGGCGCTGTTTATATTCCCATACGTTCACCTTTGATTGAAAGCAACAAGTTCAACAGAAAACATCACTTCATCACAAAATAACTCTTGGGCATCACAAATTGAGATCCGTATGACAAGTTATAAAGGTCCTCTCCTCTCCTCCTTTATGATCCACTCCTCCTCTCATCCTCTCCTCTCTTCCCCTCTCCTCTCCATCAGGTGGCTCAGTATCTGAACTTGGAGCTTCCCATCCTGGAGCAGGTTCTACTGAAGCTCAGAGAAGAGGAGAGCAGAGAGATACAGAGAGTCATTAGCAAGTGAGTATAATCAACTTTTTTACTTACTTGTCTGGCTCACTGCTTGATGCATGTGGTTTGTAAGTGGGTTGAGTGTGGTTTTCTCCTTGAAATTTTGCTCAAATGTTATAAAAAAATAAAATTGATCAAAAGAAAAAAACAAGATAAATTTGATCATGAACTCCCTTTACTTTAGATACACACCTAGTAATATGTTCCTATCTGTCAAATGAATGCCCTTTGTGCTTTGGTATAGCAGCTCTTTTGGTTTGTTTGCCCTGCTTAACACTGGAACTTTTATAAGTAGAGTGACATCTTGCTACAAAGATTAATACCTTGATTGGTATTTTAAGATTCATTGACGTGCTGTGGCACAAAAGTTGAAAATCCCAAAATTATGAACTGATGACACAGGATCTCCTTCTCTTGATAAGTTGAATATTATACATATGGTATGTTGATCTTTTTATTTTAAATAAAAACTTGGTAATGGTACAAAACTAGCGTTTAAAGAGAGAAGTGAGAACTCTAGAGTCACTAGGATTTTTTTAAGCGTTTAATTGATCAAAATCAATGTAGTAACAGCTTTTGGCTAGGTGATGGCACCAATGCTCTAAAATGTATGAATGTTTGATGCCTTACCTTGAGTCTTCTCTTCGTGTGTGTGCGTGCGTGCGTGCGTGTGTGTGTGCGCGCGCGCGCGTGTGTGTGTGTGTGTGTGTGTGTGTGTGTGCGTGTGTGCGTGCCTGCGTGCATGTGTGTGTCAGGTACCACCAGCAGCATCGAGTCCTGTCCCAGATGCTGAGCTGTAAGATCTCGCCTCACATTGAGACCAGTGTTTGACAGCCAGCTGTGGACTGGAACCACACAAAGGACTAAAATAAGTTGCTCCGATGGAGACGGGAGAAAGAAAAATTCCAATACCCACAACTGTAACGATTCCCTGTGACAATGACATGAGAACTCACCACACTGGACACAAGGACCAGACCAGTCATAATGGCATTTCTGATCATGAAGACTTACAGTATATCACAAATACAATTTCCCCCATTTGAGAAATGTCCATTACAAAATGTTTGCATCACGAAAGTGATGCTCACCATTAAATCTATTGGTTATGTTAAGATCATTTCTTAGAAAATGCAACATTACATACAGTAGTGCAGTGAGAATGAAACTTTGTTTCCAAGTCCACCAAGTTTAAAAATAAACGAGTCGAGTGGAAACACACATGACATTGTAGCGTAGCTGCACAGTGAGACACTAACTTTCCTCATATTTTCACATGTTGTGAAGAATAACATTCCCATACATATAGAGTTTTGTTAGTCATACTGCTGAGCCACATACATTGCACGGCCACCATAGCATTCAACAAAGATTTTGTGTCAAATAATATGTGTTCCCCTTTCTCTTCTGATATTAGACCGCATGAAATCAATAAGACAATACAGTACAAGTGTGTTCCCTTATTGCCTTATTGGGGTCTGTGCAGTTACTGTATGTCAAAAATCAATCATCACAGAAAGGTTTGAGTCAAGTGTTCCTTGTCATGGATAAACCACACAGCAGGTTGGATGTGAGACAGAAATGTGAAGAGTTTGGAAAATGGGACAGTAGCTAACTCAAGTCTTTAAATGACGAAATAACACTTTTGTTAATTTTGACAGGTAATGACTTGTCTTTCCCAAAACGGATATCCAGAATTGAAATAAGACTTCTTGTTCCATATGCCCACCTGTTTCCTTATTGTTTTTTTTTTTTTTTGTCTTTGTTTTTCCACAGGGCAAGTAAAACAGGATCAAATTGTAAGATGATATTGTAAATAAATGTAAATCAATGTTATATGTTGATGAATAAATATCCTATCAAAGCATGTTGTGGACTATTGGAGCAGCATCCTTTAGGTCTGAAAGATTTTATCTGTTAGTTGGCCTTGCTTTCTGTCTGTTACTCTATCTCTATGTGTGTGTGTGTGTGTGTGTGTGTGTGTGTGTGTGTGTGTGTGTGTGTGTGTCTTTATGAGACTATTTTTAATTTTATTTTTGGTCTTTCAATACAAGGTTCACATGAACTCAAACCCCCACCTCGTATTGCCACCTCTTTCATTCTTTCTCTCTGTGTGTGTGTGTGTGTGTGTGTGTGTGTGTGTGTGTGTGTGTGTGTGTGTGTGTGTGTGTGTGTGTGTGTCTCTCTCATATGAGACAATTTTTTATTAAATCTTTATTTTTGGTCTTTCAATAGGCTACAAGGTTCACATGAACTCAAACCTAGTTTCAAGATGATGAAGACCAGTCATGTTACCTCACATCACAATAGGCATCAGCTCCCAGCTTAAGTCAAGCGTAATCCTAGTGTGACGTCCGTTATGACGTGTGCCTCCTGACTCATCATCACCCCATCCTCAATAATAGTCAATCAGCCCCTGTCATGCCAATATGACGTCGGTAATGACGTCAATGCCGAGGCTATGACGTGGCAGTACATATAGCCATGCTCTTCGCCTCATCGTCCTGTTTCCCTGATCCTTCACCTCTATGGTCGCTGTACCTGGGCTGATCGTATCCCATCCTCTGAAGCTGTGTTTCGCTATTCTCAAGTCTTCCACCATCTGTTTCCAGCTGTTCCTGTCATCGCCGTTCTGATCCTGCTATCAAGCCATTCGTGATCGCGGGCGGGTCCCTATATTTGTATTATTGCAATAATGTGAACAAATTATTCAATTGAATTTCATGACACCTATTTCCTGTCACTGATTTCACTCTTCCTGTCACAGATTTGCACTTGCAGTCAGAGAAGATGGGGTCAGTAAACAACGCACGGCCGATGCGCGTCCTTGTGACTGGAGGATCTGGGCTGGTAGGCAAAGCCATTGAGCATGAGGTGCACAAGGAAGGTGGGAGGCGTGAGGGAGAAGAATGGATCTTCCTCTCTTCTAAGGATGCCGATCTTGTGTAAGTTCAGTTGCTTCACTATAGCAGGTCCACCAAATTGGCCTACCAATGAAATAATGTATCGATGTGTTAACGCGGTCTCATGTTATGTTTTTAGTTTAGTTTTTCCTGTAGCCTATTAGGCCTAGCTACTTCAGTCATCCTCCATCCTAACAGCCCACAGAATGTGAAAAGTGAATGCCTCTGCCCTCTGCATTGTTGCCCTAAGCCTCCTTCCTGAGAAAACTTTTGGTTTGCATATTTGCAATTTGGTTTGACATGTTTTCCTCATTATCATGGCGCCGCCCACTCACAACAGCGCATGGGGAGAAACTGAGAGGATAGAGGCCCCCCCCCCCCCCAACATCATTCATAAGCTTAACCATAAGACCACTGAGAAATATTTAAACCACTAAAAAGAGCACAACCTTAAAGATACTATTAGATCTGTTTTCTCTCTAGCTAAAAATATAAAATTCAGAATAATATTGATTTGTCACATTCTTCCACCTCCCGACAAGCTACTGCTGATTAGTTGTGATTGGACTGATGAGGTCTGCAGCGCTTCTTTTGAGTAAAATGCACGGTAAACACTCTAGAATAGATAGTTCTTGATAGTACATTTAATATGAAGAGAAGACCAAACGTCTAATTAGCAAATCCAGCTTTATTTCCTCCATGTTCATTAGGAACTACCTACCTCACCTTACAGGACAGACAGCTTCCCTCACAAATCAGCATACAGGAAGTGACAAACAGCACAACAGGAAGCTGCAGACCACACGGGGGGATTTTGGGGGGGCTAAATGGTCATGCAAGGTGTGTTTGATCAAAGTTTCCACCAGATTGCTGCTTCTTAGTATGCCCAGACAGGGTTTTAAATTGTTCCTGTTCCTGCTGCAGGGAACACCATGATTATAGAGCTGCTATTCTCTTTCAGCAGTACATTCATGGAGGCTACTCACAATCATACCTAGGAGGTGTCCAGATAGAGACAGTCTTGTATTGAGAGACCCCACTGTAGCATTGGGGCTGAAGCACCTTGCTCAAGGGCATCTGACCAGTTGTAAATGGAGGAGTGAATGATACTCATTCACTTCTCCCATGGAGATTTCCCCAGCTGGCATGGGAATTCAAACAGGGACCTTCAAGTTACAAATTTATTTTTTTGGCTACTACCACCCAATGTGTAAAAGATTGCTGTAAAATGTGGTAGTAAAACGATGTACTATAATATCAACAGAGATGTTGGGCAGACCAGGGCTGTGTTTGAGAAATATCGTCCCACGCATGTCATCCACCTAGCTGCAAAAGTGGGAGGACTATCCTATCTACACATGAGGGAGAAGCTGCACTTCATGGTGAGACAATGCAGCCTTTCTGTGTCCCATCACCACTGAAACTAAATGGACAATAGGCTATAAATAGAAATTGTTTGTGAATTGTTGCAGTAAAATCAATAGCAATGCCACAGTGAAGATGAGGCTGATTTTGCAGTACTTGAGATGAATGGATAATATCTCCATTGTCTCTAATCTTTGATGTCTGTCTGACATCTTCACAGAGGGACAACCTCAGGATCAATGACAACGTGCTACACACGGCTCATGAGATGGGCGTCACCAAGGTCGTATCCTGCCTGTCCAGCTGCATCTTCCCCGACAAAACCACCTACCCCATTGATGAGACCATGGTGAGTTTAACAACTGATAGGGACAAGCTTGTGAAACAATACAGAATTGAACAACTGATAATACATCCATTGATTAGACTGGCGAGACATTGAATTTGGAGTTTAGTTTATGATAAATTGCCTCATATTTCACCGAAACCGACTTAAAAATTAAACTGCAACTCCAACTGAAATGTTTTATGGTCACTCACGATTGAGTATGTCACTGGTTGGAGAAAATGAATGGGGAACTCTCTCCTGGGGCAGGAGACGTCATGTGACTGTTCAGCTTTATAGATGATTACTTTTTACCAGGTCTCTCAGGTTTTGGACCACACACAATGACATTGTACCTCGACAGTAATGATCTGGGTGATATGGAATTCAGAGAAACATTAATTTCTTATTTTGGAAAGGGTGGGGATTTAACGTTTGCTGTAATCCCCAACTCTCGCAGATACACGACGGGCTGACCCACCACTCCAACTTTGGCTACTCATATGCTAAAAGGATGATTGATGTTCAGAACAGGTGAGCCGTGCACTACAAACAGGGGCGTGGCCTGGGGAGATGGAAACAGGGGCGTGGCCTGGGGAGATGGAAACAGGGGCGTGGCCTGGGCAGACGGGGGAATCTGTGTCACGCATTCATCCTCAACAAAAAGACTGAAGAAGCAAAGCCCGCAGAACAGAAGTATGCTCAAACAATCTTATATTTTATTTAACTTTTGGTTGTGGTCTCTCTCAGCTAATCTGTGACCGTGAAAACAACCACAATGATTTGTAATTCACTGAGTCAGGCGCATACTGTCTGCTGCTCTGTTGTCACTCTTAACAGACCAGTCCTATATGGCAATCTCCTAGTGGGCAGTTGGATCAGTGTTCCAATTAAATAATTAAAATGCATTCTATTATAGTAATAACCAGTCACACAATAATGACAGTCCAGTCAGACAATAATGTAAACAGACTCTTGTGTTTGTGCCTGTGTGTGTGTGTGTGTGTGTGTGTGTGTGTGTGTGTGTGTGTGTGTGTGTGTGTGTGCGTGCGTGTTCATTTACAGGGCATACTTTCAGCAGTATGGACATCGCTACACGGCAGTCATCCCGACTAACGTGTTTGGCCCTCACGACAACTTCAACATAGAAAATGGCCATGTGCTGTCAGCACTCGTGAACAAGACGTACAAAGCCAAACGTGAGCATCTCAGACCCACTCGCCCGTCTCCACGCGTGCCCACATGTTTGAACATGCACTGAATGAGCACAAACACATAACACACACAGTAACATGGTATGTCTTCTGTCCCCCTGTCTCGCTCATAGAGGATGGGTCTGCTGTGAATGTGTGGGGCTCTGGTTCTCCTAGAAGACAGTTCATCTATTCTCTGGTACAGTACTGCATCTGTGTGCTACAACTAGAACTGTGTCATTGCGACTCTTCTATCTACCCAGGGAAGTCACACATAGACTGTATCTACTGACTCTATTGATGATGTTGGTGACACTGCCTGTAGTGATTTATCCTCATGCAAAGATGTGGCAGTTCCCACAAAATATGATAAGATCTTTCAAAATAACAATTTAGAAAAATAACAAAACAACAAGCCATAAACATCTAGAGACAAAAATAAGTCTACGTTCTAGACGGGTGACATGCAGCGTGGGAATTACTTGGAGGCCATTGCCCCTCCCTCTGGCCGTGATGCCCTGAGATCCCTAAGGCCACCTTGGCAGCTAGTGCCCTGCTACCAGCCTGCTACTGTCAGTTGCTTTAAAAGCGTCAGTGGTCTCGGTTTAATGTTGCCTGCCCTATGCAAAGGATGTGTCATTGGCTCATTTCAACACACATTTCAGAAAAATCGCTCCTGACGATGTCAATAGACTCTATTGACATTTGCTCTATTGAATCTTGTGCACTAAAAAAATGTGCGACACCAAAGGCCAGATGGCCACGCCCCTAAAATGACAAAAATAAATTCCCACCCTGGTGACATGAGTGGTGAAAGGTTCCAGTAGCAAAAGTGAGCATCCACAGGGAACTAAATGACTTCAGCCCATTTACTGGCTGAAAAGCTGCTGTCACTGTCACCTGAACACTGTGTGCTGGGTGTAGTGGCTTTCCTCACAAACATGTCTCGTCTGTCTGTCTGTGCACGCTGACTGAGGCTCACTGAAACAGTCAGCTTGCAGCATGGCTTGTGCTGAGAAAGGAATCTACCAATCATCATCATTGGTAAATTAGCAAATAGGTCTCAGGTTCTAAAAATCAGAACTATCCATTTAAAGTAGGCAGCAGGTTATTGGGCTGTGATGTTAGATATTGGAGTGGCAGGTGTTGGAATGGCTCATGGCATCCTTGACTGAGCTGGCCGTCCCCGCAGAGAGGAGTCTGAGCTAACACCATCTGGCTGACTATCGACTGAGGCTGAAAAGAACAAAAATAATGTGCCCCACA
>NC_139629.1:25129122-25159122 GCF_964638095.1 Poromitra crassiceps | reverse complement strand
AGTGACTCTCTGGTGAGTAGTGCCTTTATAGTGACTCTCTGGTGAGTAGTGCCTTCATAGTGACTCTCTGGTGAGTAGTGCCTTCATAGTGACTCTCTGGTGAGTAGTGCCTTTATAGTGACTCTCTGGTGAGTAGTGCCTTCATAGTGACTCTCTGGTGAGTAGTGCCTTTATAGTGACTCTCTGGTGAGTAGTGCCTTCATAGTGACTCTCTGGTGAGTAGTGCCTTCATAGTGACTCTCTGGTGAGTAGTGCCTTCATAGTGACTCTCTGGTGAGTAGTGCCTTCATAGTGACTCTCTGGTGAGTAGTGCCTTCATAGTGACTCTCTGGTGAGTAGTGCCTTCATAGTGACTCTCTGGTGAGTAGTGCCTTCATAGTGACTCTCTGGTGAGTAGTGCCTTCATAGTGACTCTCTGGTGAGTAGTGCCTTCATAGTGACTCTCTGGTGAGTAGTGCCTTCATAGTGACTCTCTGGTGAGTAGTGCCTTTATAGTGACTCTCTGGTGAGTAGTGCCTTCATAGTGACTCTCTGGTGAGTAGTGCCTTCATAGTGACTCTCTGGTGAGTAATGCCTTCATAGTGACTCTCTGGTGAGTAGTGCCTTCATAGTGACTCTCTGGTGAGTAGTGCCTTTATAGTGACTCTCTAGGCACTAATCTAACAATTTCAAACATTAATAATGAACATTTCAAACATTAATAATGAACCTTCAGTACCTTTGCACCTTATTATTACATTTCTTTTTTCTATGTTTTCTAACTTTCTACCTCTTAGTGGCCATCACATTGTTATCATCCTCCTGTTTTTAGCTGCATTTATTATTTTAAACTGGACATTAATATGAACTCAACTACATTCTAAATGCATTAAGAGCATTCATTTCAACCTATTATATGTGCTTCTACTACAGTATGTCATTGTGTGTAATGTGTGATACAGAGGGCAAGACCACTGAGGTTAGCACTTGAAAACAATGAATTGCAAATATGTGCAACAAACACACATGTACCGTGACAGAATGACGCACGCACGCACGCACACGCACACACACACACACACACACACACACATACACGCACGCACACACACACACACACACACACACACACACACACACACACACACACACGTGTGCGAGATGATCGTTGTGTATATGTGTGTAACCATGCTGGATTGCACAGTGGGGGCAGAGGAAGAGGTCTCGATCAAAGAGGCTGCGGAGATGGTTGCACAGTCTCTGGACTTCAAAGGCAAAATGGTCGTATCCTTTCAATCCTCCCCAGCGCTGCTACAGCCTGTGCCCATTATCTCTGTTCATTAGAACTGGGGGTGGTATGATTTGGGTCTTCACTGACTGAATAGTCAGCTCGCCAAAATACAGTGACAAGCACACTTCGTGTGATTTATCAACTTGTTTCATTCACAGTTTTGTATTTAGTGAAAAAGATTAAAATAAAAAAATAAAAATGAACGCAGCTATTACAAAGCATTCTGTTTACAATCAGTAAGCCTTGAAACATTTATATCTGAGCGTGTATCCAGCTTTGGATACAAGCTTTGGACATTTCTGGAGATACTAGCAACGATCACTTTGATCCGTGGCATAGCTAAACCGTGGCAAGTGGAGACAAGTCTAATGGGCTGTGCAGTTTCCCAGAACCATGCAAATGGCATCTTTCTTATATATAAGTAAATCGTCTAAGGTCTTGAGATGCTTTACTGAACCTGGGTGGTAGGTTCATACAATATCATAGGTTTTGCCCAGGGACATTCAGTATCTTGTCAACATTCCCAAGACATAGATACAAATGTGTAGCCTCTGGATGCACTGTACTGTACAGTCCAGGGGCCAAAACCAAAGAGTCATAGATTTGAGGCTCACGCAAACCCCCAGCAGTACCACCTGACCTCGCCTTGACCCCTCACACCAGTTTGACACCAACATGTCTGACGGCCAGATGAAGAAGACGGCCAGCAACGCCAAGCTAAGAAGCTACCTCCCCAACTTCATGTTCACGCCCCTTCAACAAGGTCAGAGTTCACTGTGCATCTTGACACTAGGGAACCTATTGTCAGAGCAAAATAAATAGTGCAATGCTGCTGTGGTGTGAACACTTTATACTGTAAGTCAAATTGTTGAGTGTCTATACTGAAAACCCATTTGAATTTGAATAGGTTATATGAACATTTTAGAATATGTCCAAATCATAACCTCAAAGTCTATCATTTAATAAAATACAATGGCATTGATCTGAATTTGTCCATCCAAGGAAAGGACAGACTATGAATATCAGTTATGTCCTATTCATGAGCATTAATGAAATTCATACACTGAAAATGATTGTTTCTTAACTCATTGAGTGCCAGCCACTTTTGGAGAACGGACGCTCCCAGTGCCAGAGTTTCAGAGCGTTTTCAGTGATTTCTCGAGGCCCACAGAATATTGTGTGATATTACTATGTAAACACCGAACACGCACAAAGAACGAGCTGACTCTATTGTATCATCAGCAAAAAAAAGTTTATTGATACCATTTTCCGTTCTTTAGTTATGAGCCGGAGAAGATAGGTCGTTTTGAGCAAATACAGGCGTTTCAAATTAGAAGCTGAGTTATTCCGCCTTTTGTGAAATTAAGCATTTCAAGCACATTCACTGACTCTGAAGATAATATTTTCTGATGAAGTGACGTGGTGTAGTTGTGTGGTGCCTGCGTGCCCCACCCCCCTCTCCCCCCCTCAGCTGCAAACTCCTCCCCACACTAACACACAGCCTAACACGCACCCAGTCTATTTTCGGAGCCTCCGTTTTTGTGCGCCGGCTCCCAGCGCGACACGGAAGAGCCAAACCGGACTGCTGAGAATGCTTTGGCCCTTCGGCGTCGGGTGCTGCTTTTCTGGCGGCTAATCGTGTGGAGAAACTATACAGCAGAGACAGAGAGGCTCAGTTGTGGGCGCGGATTGACTGCTGTTCGCAGCCAACGTCAGCTCCAGACAGAGCAATCTATATGGCTCTGGCTGCAGCATGAGCGGTTTCTTTTTCATCACGGGGCTTTTTCCTGCTGTTTTCCGGACCTTTCTCTAATCTGGAGAGCACTGTCGCCACCTAATGAGTCCGTAAAATAGGTTATACACCTTCAATAGCTACAATATTTGTACAGGAGATGCCTGAGGCTTTGATCCACATCCCACCGTCAAAAAACGCATTTGACGTCGATCGACGTCCTTGGCACTACGTCACTATTTACTTTGACGTCGATCGACGTCCTTGGCACTCAATGAGTTAAATGTAATGTACTGTAGTAGAAAGGGTGGGGGGGAAACGTCCCAAGAAAATGTGAGTCAACCCTTGGGCAAGCTTGGTCCCTGCTTTACCCCAGCCACTCTACACACAAATGAAGGAGGGATTTGAATGATGTTTGCATGCAACCCCAGCCTGCAAAATCTAATTGGTTTCTTCTTCATTTCCCTTCTAGCCATTAAAATGACCTGCGACTGGTTTCTGGCCAACTACGACATTGCCCGCACATAAAGTGACCAGGCACTGAGCTGGAATGACAAACTGCTGCATCCTGTCATGTCTTTTAGTTCTGTGGTTAAATAAGGGCATATCACTCTGTACAATGCCACATCATCTGTAACCTGTATGTACTGGTTTTAGTCTAATGTACTCCATTTAAAGCTTTTGATTTGTCTGCTCCTGCATCAGTGTGGTGTGCAACATTATACAGGATTGTAAATCATTTTGAACATAACAATGCAATAGAAATACAGGATTTGTTTCTTTATACACATTGCCAATATTTACTGCAAGACTCCTGTGGTAACCGCCTACAAGGGTACAAATTGTGTGCATATTCCAATTTCTACTCCAAAATGACAAATACTGTGCATACTGTATGATGCAATATACTCTACATAATATACATGTATGGGTTCCCACACCGTATTAAACATTAAAGGACTTTTCAAGGACTTCCCAGGCCCAAATCCATCAAATTCAAAGACCCAACACGGCATAGTTTGAGATCCCGATCAAGGTTAATTGCTGTTACAACACTGATCATTTTTATAATGAGAACTATCAGGCTTTGCAGAAGCTCATAGACAATGAAAAAGAGAGGTTTGAATCTGAACACTTCTCATTATGGAACATAAATTATTAATGTGAAGTACAAAAACTATCAAAAGAATTTCTCAACTCAAATCAACTCTCAATAACTGTCAAACTATTCATCATTCATCTAGTTTGACAGTTATTGAGAGTTGATTTGAGTTAATGAGTTATTAATTTGAGTTAGTGTGGACCAGTGATGTCACTGGTCCACACTTTCACACTCAATAACTGTCTAATTAAATGACAGACTTCAAAACAGTTTACAGTTTTCTGATATACTACTGATGTTCTAATGATACAAAGCTGGTTGAAAATGGGCAGAGTGTTCCTTTAACATTAAGATTAGACTGTTGTGTCATTATTCAGTCACCGTTTCTCACTCACCTCCATGTCACCACTTGCTCCCACTGCTGTGTTGGAATCATCATTCTCTCTCCCATCCTTTTTGGGCTTTTAGCCATATTTAGAGGAATATTTAAATTTAAATTAACATTAGGATTATACTGTTGTGATGTCATTATTCAGTGTCTTCTCCTCTTCTCTGCAGCATTACTCAATTTACCCTCAGGAATCAGGGACAGTGATAGCCTACCTGCTATTCCTCCCATATACTGTAACACACACCCAGGGGGCTCACATTTCTTTGTTTCAGTTTAGTTTATTTGCTCATGGGAACTATCAAAAGTTGAAATTGGGTCCATTTGAGGTTATCACCCACAGTTTATAATGAACCATGCAGCTAAACTAAAGAAACATTGGATTTTAATGGGCACGTTTTAGAAAGTGAGCACTGTTTAAAACCTAAATAACTATTAAAACAAATCTACATATTAGTTACTGTATTTCAGCCGACAAATCGTGTTTTCCTTAAAACAAATTAAAGGAAATTGTCCCGTTATGTGATAATCAAACTTCTTTCCAATCAAATCAGATTTTATTTAAAGTGCAAAATCACACCAAAGTGTCTCAATACTATTTTTTTTTCTTTTTTTTCTTCTTCAAATTTTTACAGAACAATAAACAAACAAGACAAACAAGCTCAGACACAGGAAAACAAAAATACAAAAACAAACTAAAAACAAACAAACAAAAAACCCATCTTTGACAATTAGTATTGTAACGTGGTGCTACCAACCCTATGTGCCCATGTGCTTATACGAGATATTATGCATTGGGTCCTATGAAAGGGGTCCATGGAAAACCATCCAGGTAAGCAGTCTATCACCCGTAACCTCAGTCACTAGTCATTCTTGACTTCGTCAAAGTAAGCCAAAAAGGGGTCCCAGATATTTGAGAACCTTCTGAGCGAGTTGGCTCTCAGGAACCTCAGCCTCTCCATCTGTATAACAGAGATCATGTCCATCAGCCACACCTGAAAAGAAGGTGAAGAGGAGGACTTCCATTCCTTTAAAATCAGTATTTTAGCAACAGTTGTCCCCAGCGTCAGAGATTGCTGCACAGCTGTAGGGAAGTGTCTCAATACTCTTTACAACAGAAATACAATTATACACAACAACAATCAAAACAATACGGTAGACAAACAATAAAACCAAAGAGAATAGACAAAAACCTCAACAGACAGAGGAAGCTGGTTCCAAAAAGGTACAACCCATTGTCACTCTGAACTCGTCTCATGCACAGAAGCGCTTTATCAAGCACCTTTGGCAACCTCCATAACGCTCCGCGGAGCCTACAGTGTTTTTTGGAACACAGCACTCCGCACCTGTAGGTTCAGGCAAAGGGCTCATCGTCCACAAGTTGGGAAGTACGGTAGTATCACCCAGGTCACCCAGGGGATGGTATTACCACCCGGGGGGGACTTATTGGGTAGGTGGTCTTTAGGTTTAGGCATTGGGTAGGTGGTCTTTAGGTTTAGGGGAGACCCAGGGGTCTTCAAGCCCCAAGTGCCTACTGTAGATAGAAACAGAAAGGTGGAGCAAGGAGACCATGCCATCTTGTGGTCCTGGATGTAAGTGGATGAAACGCCAGCTACCAAATGGAAACTTTAACCTTCAAAACCACAACCAGCAACCATTTATCCTCTTTGACAGCCATCATTTGTTTGTTGTGTCTGAACAGTGTCTGAGGCTGTCTGGGTTTAAACACTCCTCTTATATGGAGGTTTGTTCAGCATCTGTTTAATCTGAGGCTGTGTGGGTTTAAACACTCCTCTTATATGGAGGTTTGTTCAGCATCTGTTTAATCTGAGGCTGTCTGGGTTTAAACACTCCTCTTATATGGAGGTTTGTTCAGCGTCTGTTTAATCTGAGGCTGTCTGTGTTTAAACACTCCTCTTATATGGAGGTTTGTTCAGCGTCTGTTTAATCTGAGGCTGTCTGTGTTTAAACACTCCTCTTATATGGAGGTTTGTTCAGCGTCTGTTTAATCTGAGGCTGTCTGTGTTTAAACACTCCTCTTATATGGAGGTTTGTTCAGCGTCTGTTTAATCTGAGGCTGTCTGTGTTTAAACACTCCTCTTGTATTGAGGTTTGTTCAGCATCTGTTTAATCTGAGGCTGTCTGTGTTTAAACACTCCTCTCATGTGGAGGTTTGTTCAGCATCTGTTTAATCTGAGGCTGTCTGGGTTTAAACACTCCTCTTATATGGAGGTTTGTTCAGCGTCTGTTTAATCTGAGGCTGTCTGGGTTTAAACACTCCTCTTGTATGGAGGTTTGTTCAGCGTCTGTTTAATCTGAGGCTGTCTGTGTTTAAACACTCCTCTTATATGGAGGTTTGTTCAGCATCTGTTTAATCTGAGGCTGTCTGGATTTAAACACTCCTCTTATGATGTTTGTTCAGCGTCTGTTTAATCTGAGGCTGTCTGTGTTTAAACACTCATCTTGTATTGAGGTTTGTTCAGCATCTGTTTAATCTGAGGCTGTCTGTGTTTAAACACTCCTCTTATGTGGAGGTTTGTTCAGCATCTGTTTAATCTGAGGCTGTCTGGGTTTAAACACTCCTCTTATATGGAGGTTTGTTCAGCGTCTGTTTAATCTGAGGCTGTCTGGGTTTAAACACTCCTCTTGTATGGAGGTTTGTTCAGCGTCTGTTTAATCTGAGGCTGTCTGTGTTTAAACACTCCTCTTATATGGAGGTTTGTTCAGCATCTGTTTAATCTGAGGCTGTCTGGATTTAAACACTCCTCTTATGATGTTTGTTCAGCGTCTGTTTAATCTGAGGCTGTCTGTGTTTAAACACTCCTCTTGTATGGAGGTTTGTTCAGTGTCTGGTAATCTGAGGCTGTCTGGGTTTAAACACTCCTCTTATATGGAGGTTTGTTCAGCATCTGTTTAATCTGAGGCTGTCTGTGTTTAAACACTCCTCTTATATGGAGGTTTGTTCAGTGTCTGGTAATCTGAGGCTGTCTGGGTTTAAACACTCCTCTTATATGGAGGTTTGTTCAGTGTCTGGTAATCTGAGGCTGTCTGGGTTTAAACACTCCTCTTATATGGAGGTTTGTTCAGTGTCTGTTTAATCTGAGGCTGTCTGGGTTTAAACACTCCTCTTGTATGGAGGTTTGTTCAGCATCTGTTTAATCTGAGGCTGTCTGTGTTTAAACACTCCTCTTATATGGAGGTTTGTTCAGCGTCTGTTTAATCTGAGGCTGTCTGGGTTTAAACACTCCTCTTATATGGAGGTTTGTTCAGTGTCTGTTTAATCTGAGGCTGTCTGGGTTTAAACACTCCTCTTATATGGAGGTTTGTTCAGCATCTGTTTAATCTGAGGCTGTCTGGGTTTAAACACTCCTCTTGTATGGAGGTTTGTTCAGCATCTGGTAATCTGAGGCTGTCTGGGTTTAAACACTCCTCTTGTATGGAGGTTTGTTCAGCATCTGGTAATCTGAGGCTGTCTGTGTTTAAACACTCATGTTATATGGAGGTTTGTTCAGCGTCTGATAAAAACTTGGCAAGAGCATCATGAGTTTGATTTCTGTTTCACCTTCAATAAATTCAATCATTCCATATCAATTCAGAAAACAGAATTTAAAATCTGTTTCGATCTAAAGTAATTTACAGAAACACAAGATGTCAAGTCAAGACTTTAGACACCTTTTCATGTCATCAAAGTAGGCCTACAAGTCAGAGTTAAGTCCCAAGTCACCAGAACCCAAGTCAAGTGTCAAGTCTTCTCTTCATGTATCAAGTCAGGTCTCAAGCAGTTCTGATACTTGATACTGGAGTCATGTGACCTCTGATGAATATTTCCAGCAGGTGAACACAGGGATAATGTAGAGTACAGCGAGCCATATTGGAAAATAAACCCTGCGGTGAAGTGGAGGGTCTTGAATCACCCAAGAAGTTTATTTTCCAATAATGACCAGCTCACTGTACATTATCCCACTTATTACACGGCTGCGTACTAAAGAAATCAATAACTTGACACAAAATATTGATTTAAAAATTACTTTACTGATTTAAAACATATTTTATTACGTCCGCTAAAATAAGCAGTCTGCTAGGTTGGCACTGCGTCCATATGCAGCCTTCTTAGCATTACTCAGTTTCAGGTTTATTATAATTCACGTTAAACTGAACATCTCCATTGACGGTGAAGTTAGACATGGTGATTGGGACGTCTTCTTCTTTTTTGCTCTCAGTCATCTGTACTCTTCCTTCTTGCTGGGCTTTTGCATTTGACGTTGTCGCACCTGGAAACAAAGTCAAGTCAAGTCAAGTTTATTTGTATAGCACATTTCATACACAGAGGCAATTCAAAGTGCTTCACATAAAATGGTTGACAGGAAAATAAAAGAATAAAAGAAGAGAATAAAATGGACATTTAAAAGCATCACAACAAAACTTTAAAAAATAGTATAAAAAGTGCATTAAACAACAGGCGCAGCAGTTGCAAAAAGAGCTAAAAACTTATAGAGGACTCATTGGGTTTGCATAATAGCTGTCAGCAGTTAAAAGCGACGGTAAACATAAAAGTCTTTAGTCTATTTTCAAAAGTAAGTAAGGTTGGGGCAGATCTGAGGTCTTCAGGCAATTTGTTCCAGCTAGCAGAAGCATAGTGGGTAAATGCGGCCTTCCCATGATTTGATTTGATCCTAGGGACAGTTAATAAGCTGGACCCTGCTGACCTAAGAGTTCTAGACGGTTCGTAGCGTGGGAGCAATTCAGCTATGTATTTTGGGCCTAGGCCATTAAGTGATTTATAGACTAATAACAGTATTTTAAAATCTATTCTATGACACACTGGCAACCAGTGCAAGGACTTAAGAACTGGAGTGATATGATCAGCTTTCTTAGTCTTCGTTAGAACTCTAGCAGCAGCATTCTGAATGAGCTGAAGTTGCCTAAGTTATTTTTTGGAGAGACCAGAAAAAAGGCTATTGCAATAGTCTAACCTACTATAAATGAAGGCGTGAATTAGTTTTTCTAGATCCTGTCTGGACATGTATCCCCTAATTCTTGCTATATTTTTAAGATGATAAAAAGCTGATTTTCTGATTGACTTAATGTGGGAG
Organism: Poromitra crassiceps; assembly: GCF_964638095.1. Lineage (NCBI taxonomy): Eukaryota > Metazoa > Chordata > Actinopteri > Beryciformes > Melamphaidae > Poromitra > Poromitra crassiceps. The sequence goes on along the minus strand of NC_139629.1, from coordinate 25,149,537 downwards.
TTAAAGTTGAGATCGGAATCAATAATAACGTCAAGATTTTTGACTTGATCCTTAGGCTTCAGGGATAGAGACTCAAGGCGTACAGTGATTTTAAGCCTTTGTTCTTTGGGACCAAAGACAATCACATCAGTTTTGTCTTTGTTTAGCTGTAGGAAATTCTGGCACATCCAGTTATTTATTTGATCAATGCACTGGCACAATGATTCTATGGGAGCATAGTCAGCTGAGGAAAGAGTTATATACATCTGAGTAGTTATGATAGGCTACTTTGTTTTTTTGCATAATTAGGCCTAGAGGGAGCATATAAAGGTTGAAGAGAATGGGCCCCATAATGGATCCTTGAGGCACCCCACAAGTCATCCTAGTTAGGTCAGATGTGTAATTGCCAATGGAGACAAAGTACTTCCTGTCTTGAAGATAGGACCTGAACCACTGGAGGACCGTACCCGATAGCCCAACCCAGTTTTCCAGTCTGTCCAATAAAATTGAGTGGTCAACAGTGTCAAATGCAGCGCTAAGATCCAGTAGCACTAGAATCGAATGTTTGCCTGAGTCTGTGTTCATTCTAATTAGTAAGCGCGGTTTCTGTGCTGTGATGGGGGCGAAAGCCTGATTGGAGTTTATCTATTAGATCATTTGAGGTTAGGAATCTATTGAGTTGTAGGTAAACAACCTTTGCAATTATTTTGGCTATAAAGGGGAGATTAGATATTGGTCTGTAGTTACTGACAAAGCTAACGTTACTTCCGCTAGCGTTAGCTTGGACATGCTGCATACACACCAGCCGGGAAGAAACAACAACCATAGGCTACCCGAATTCGTCTGAGATGTTTCTAATGAAGAGAGAGGAGGAGCAGTGTTAATTTCGTTAATAATGACGAAGACGAAAACTGTCCGTCAACAACTTTTTTTCCCATGACTAAGACGAGATGATGACGAGCAAATAACAAGCTAAAAATAGACATTTGATAAACATTTGATAAAAAAAACGAAAAAAAACAACGTTTTCTTCCAGTTTGCAGTTTAAATGAATGAGCCTGGCTTCAGGCTAACGGGTGGGTTAATGTGTTGGCCCCCCTTGCTCGCTCGCACCACACCCATTTTCTAACTCCGCCTTCATTTTGAGGTCAACTACACACCTGTCAAGTTTCATGACTGCATCTTGCATCGCGCTAACAAAATCTGTCCACGGATAGACAGACAGACAGACAGACAGACAGACATACATACAGGCAGGAAGGCAGACAGACAGACAGACAGACATACATACAGGCAGGAAGGCAGACAGACAGACAATGTGGTAGTACCTGCTATTGTCTCCAGGACCACATCTTGCCTTGATGACACACGCATGCACGCACACAAGCGCCCCCCCCCCCCCCAGCTGTCACAGCTGGTAGGCCTAAGTAACCTCATGATTTCAAGAGTCACAAATAAATGATTCTTACCTTTATTTGCCTCCAGAAGTCTTGAAGTCAAGTCTTGATGGTGCGGTTCCTCTGCCTCAACACCTGAAAACAAAAGGCTCAGTTACCTACAGTGATATGGAGGCCAAAACTGTAACAGACTCTAATATGGAGGCCACACTCAGACTCAGTAGGCAGTAATATGGAGGCCACACTCAGACTCAGTAAGCAGTAATATGGAGGCCACACTAAGCAGTTGTAAAGACAGAAATCAATGATTATTTCCAGTCTCACCTTCTTCACGTTGTTGCACCTGCAGAGAGACAAAGCCAGCATGAGTCATGAAATCAACTTGTTTTTTTAACCTAACCCTATTAAACTATTGATTTCCTGTCTGGTCTTATCAAACTATTGATTTCATGTCTGCTCTTATCAATGGATGTTTGTCTCTTCGTCTGTAAAAAAAAAAGTTCAAATGCAAATGAGCCATGTGTTGTAATTCGATTCCTTTTATTATTATTTGTATTATAATTGACATTGCTCTTTGTGGGCTGATGCAGTTCACGGACTCCACTTGAAACTCATTGCAGAAGAAAAAAAGAACAAACAAAATGCACGAGTGTTAGTCTGAACAGGATCCTTGCTTTTCTTAGCTCAGACAAATTTATTTTATTTAGGGAGATACATTATCATCCCTCAGTAATATAATATTATCATCCCTCAGTCATGTTTAGAGCCATTCTCTTCAAATGGAAAATACTGCCTGTTTCAACTCAAAACTCTAGTTGCAATATGATCGTGAAATATTCTGCATAACTATTTCGCTTATTTTAAGAAAATATGATTTTAACACTAAATACAAGGCTAGAGCAGTTATTTAAGATGATATCCTTCACAGTGCGATGGCATACGTCTTACCATGTCTTGTGCTGCAGAAAGCACCAGCACCAGGGCCAGGATAGCAGAGAAGAGACTGAGCTTCATTTTCGACAGGTCAGTGTCAAGTCAAGTCAGGTCAGTGCTCCTTTGGGTGGAGGATGTGTGTCAGTGACTAAGGTCCCAGTCTTGCTTTTATACAGCCACAAAGGGCAGAACCACTGTTGTAAATACACTTTTAAGTCAATAGCTTGACCCCTTAAACAAAGTTTTTAAGCTCCAGGAGGAACCTCGCCCAAACTTTTCAGGTGGCGATCAGACTGGAGGCTTTGCATACTAAGAGATAAATGCTCCATGTGAGGCGCATTGCTCTTAAATGATAGAAGACTTGATTAATAGAAAACTGCTAAATGCGTCAGAGCCGAGCTCTGGACAAGCTGCTGTTTTACAAGTCATTTGATTGACACAATATTATTACACATTTTTAAAAGCCCTAATCCATTGTAAACACATACAGACCCACCCAAACAGTACATAACACACACCCAGGGTCTCACATTTCTTTAGCTTGAGACAGTTTAGTTTTGCTCATGGGAACTATCAAAAGTTGAAATTGGGTCCATTTGAGGTTATCACCCACAGTTTATAATGAACCATGCAGCTAAACTAAAGAAACATTGGATTTTACTGGGCACGTTTTAGAAAGTGAGCACTGTTTAAAACCTAAATAACTATTACAAACAAATCTACATCTTAGTCACTGTATTTCAGCCGACAAATCGTGTTTTCCTTCAAACAAAGGAAAATAAATTGTCCTGTCATGTGATAATCAAACTTCTTTCCAATCAAATCAGATTTTATTTAAAGTGCAAAATCACACCAAAGTGTTTCAATACTCTTTACAACAGAAATACAATTATACACAACAACAATCAAAACAATACGGTAGAAAAACAATAAAACCAAAGAGAATAGACAAAAACCTCAACAGACAGAGGAAGCTGGTTCTAAAGGTACGACACGTTGTCACTCTGAACTCGTCTCACAGAAGCACTTTAATTTGACGGCACGGTGGCTCAGTGGTTAGCACTGTTGCCTCACAGCAAGAAGGTCCCGGGTTCAAATCCCGGTCCGTCCCAGGTCCTTTCTGTGTGGAGTTTGCATGTTTTTCCCGTGTTTGTGTGGGTTTTCTCTGGGTGCTCCGGTTTCCTCCCACCATCAAAGACATGTATGTTAGGGTTCATACTCCTGAGGGAGGACCACCGCTCAACCCTCCTGAGGGAGGACCACCGCTCAACCCTCCTGAGGGAGGACCACCGCTCAACCCGGCAACGTCTTGGTTAAGGTGCTGGAAAAACAACTGCAGAATCCACAATGAAAGAAGGACTTTCTGCACACTTAGATTTGCACTAAAATTCACATTTATTGTGAGCTTTCGGTCAGCAAGACCTTCATCAGAGCATACAGAACAAACAATGGCTGGGTTTCCCAAAAGCTTCTTTGCGCTAAGAAGCTAATTCAACCCTTCTTAAGGCCCCCTTAAGAAGCAAACGCGTTTCCCAATTGCTTCTTTACGAAGGCATGCGTTTCCCAAAAGCTTCTTAGCGCTAAGAAGCTTCTTTGACCCTTCTTAAGGCTCCCGTAAGAAGCCAACGAAGCCAACGCGTTTCCCGATTGCTTCTTAGCCTAAAATTATCTTCCAATTATCCTCCGTTAAGAAGGCTGCGTTTCCCAAAAGCTTCTTAGCGCTAAGATGATCTTTCGTTAAGAAGGTTTTGTAAGAAGGGTCTGGAGCCTTCTTAACACCTTCTTAATGACAAAACACTGGCAGATCCAGCCGCGTCAGGCAAAAGGAGATACTTGTGTCCACTGTTCCTCTTGTGTTTTTCCCTTTTTCCCTTTCTTTCATGCACCCTTTAGTGTTTAAAATTGGGGAACACTTGAAAATCTCCCCTGTATGTATGGTTACTTGTGTTTTAAATGTTTTACCGTAGGCTATATTTCTCTAATCAGAATGGATTCCTTTTATAATGTTGTGGATTTATATAGCACCTTTCACAGAACCCAAGGTCGCTTAAATTCTGTAGTGTTTCTCTGTTTTGTTGTATGCTGTGTATATAAAGCAATTTGAACTGCAGTCCATGTCTGAAATAAATAATGTTTAATAAAGTTTAACATGACCATGATTAGGTGTTAACAGTGTTTCTCAACCACTGAGTCGTGGCCCACTGCTGGGCTCAGAGTGCCATCAAGTGAGCCGCTCCAGTTAAGATGCTTCTTAAGAGCCTTCTATTTTTTTTATTTTTCTCGACTGTTAAGAAGGCGTTTGGGAAACACTTCTTTGGAGCCTTCTTAACTCCTTAAGAAGCTTCTTAACTCCTTAAGAAGCTTCTTAACTCTTAAGAAGCTTCTTTGTTGGGAAACTCAGCCAATGACAGGCAGGCTAAGAACATGTCACTCCTGCTCTAATCATCAGCAGTATGCAGAACACCTGTGCACACTCAGCTAGAAGCAACACCTTCTGGGGATTGTAGTTTTCCAGGTGTAGGCTGTGAGGACCTACCAAACTAACTGAAAAAGAAGTGTGACACAGGGAATACAGAAAATCAGAAAAACAATCACAAAGCATATTACAGTAAAGTGCCACAAAAAATATCACAGGTATAAAAAATACCTTCAAATTTGTATCAAAGATCAAACATAGATCAGAAATAGAGCAGGGAGCTGTGGGGGGGTTTCAGGCTGGAGCCGTCATAATGTCATAGACCTCCTGCTCTACACAAACAAGAAAAGAAGAGCAAACAGACAAGAACAGAGAACATCCTGATCTACAGCATAACACTCATATCAAAATCTGCATTAAGACCAGTGGGTTCTAAAGCATTTAAAGTATCAATCCAGAAAAGCTCTCTTTGGCATAATCTCCTATCTAAATCTCCCCCTCTTGGCAGTTCAACATGTTCAATGCCCTGGAAACGTAAAGAAGAAATAGGATGAGAAAACAAATCAAAGTGACGAGCTACAGGATAATTCATATCATTTCGTCTTGATGGAGCTCTTGTGTTCACTAATCCTTTGTTTCAGCATACGTGTTGTTTTACCTACATACATTTGATCACATGGACATTTTAATAGATAGATGACATGTTCTGTACTACATGTGATAAAACCCTTGACAGGGACGCTTCTGTACTACACCTTCGCTCCTCCACCAGTGCAGGTCGCCTCGCCCCTCCTTCGCTACGGGGGCTCAAAAGTCGCTCATCCCGATCTCGACTCTTCTCGTCCCTGGCACCTCAATGGTGGAACGAGCTTCCACCTTCGGTCAGGACTGCTGAATCACTGCCGATCTTTCGGAAAAGACTAAAGACACACCTTTTCAGGCTCCATCTGGGCCCTCCTTGATCTAACTTCGTCTCTCTCTTTCCTTATATTAAAAAAAAAAAAAAAAAAAAAAAAAAACTAACCAACCTTGTACCACTAACCTAAACTTGTACCACTGTTCCTTCAGAAGTTGTAGTTGTCACAGACTGTGCTCCATAGTTGATTGTTCTATTGCTGACAAAAAATGTGTTATTGTAAGTCGCTTTGGATAAAAGCGTCTGCCAAATGACGTAATGTAATGTAATGTAATGTAATGATAAAACCCTTGACAGGGACGCTTCTGTACTACATGTGATAAAACCCTTGACAGGGACGCTTTTGCCTGATATGGGATGTCTAAAAACCGGAGTCCTCCATGTGTTGTGACACTGGGCACAGTGACCACATGGATAACTCCCATCCTTCAGAGGAGCTAAAAGAGTCCAGGGCCGCGGGAAGTAGGGGTGCTGCAGGTGCTGCAGCACCCCCTAGATTTTTCCCAATTTTTTTTTTCTACAAATATAATTAAAAATATTTTGCAGTGCACTATGTTCCTTTCTTGTTTAAGAATGTTTCGGGAAATGGAAATGTAGCCTATTTAAATAGAATTATCAACAATAACAATCAAGGAAGTTACATGCTTGTAGGCTAGAGAAGAAGAAGAAGCGCGCATGCTCTGTTGAACCAACCAACAACCAATACGAATTGTTTAATCTGGTAATAAAGAAATGTGAACTTGACATGCTATTTTAATAGCCTACTCAAAAATGCACCTCCAAAGAGAGAGGAGTCAATGTTTCTTGATATATGCCATTCAGATCAGAATAATTAGTCTAGTCTAGTCATTAAGTTTGCTGATAATATTTCTATCATGTTAAGTCTGTGTCATGTTAACTGGTGTATTCAGAGCAAATAGGGAGATATAGAGCATTATCATCATGCTATATATCTCCCTCTTTGCTCTGAATGAGTGAGAAAAGGAGAAAATACTGAATAATGACATCACAACAGTATCCTAATGTTAATTTAAAATGACATATTCCTCTAAATATGGCAAAAAAATGTAAAAAAAAAACCGTCCAATTCTTTTTTCGGCGGGGCCCTTGCGGGCCCCACCGAGAGTCCCTTCCTCCCAGCACCCCCTGCTCAAATTTACTTCCAGCGGCCCTGAAAGAGTCTGTTTTGGGCTCGTCTTAATCAATATGTAACAAATTGATCTTCATTGGCTGTTGCATGTGCTGAAAATAAGACATCGCTAATGTACTTGTGTCACAGTAATCTCATGATCTCTAATTTTCTGAATTCTGTCTCGTTCACGTGTTGTGCCTTTCACTCGCCCCCGCCCCCCCAGCTAACTCGTCTTTGTTTCTCTTCTCTTTCAGAAGAAGCGCACGCCTCCGAAGCGTGGAGGGGGCGTGGCTCCAGCGGCAGCTCCAGGACTGGCAGTCGTCCCGGGACACCGTCCATAGACTCCGCCTCCACCTCCAGTACACTCCGTGCTGCCGCCAGCAAGCTGGAGCAAGGTGTTGGCACATACACGCCCACACCAAATGATACAATCTACTCCATAGCCAATTTGTAAAGGAAAGACACTTGACCAACATGCAAAATACCCGCTGAATAAGTGTCCAAATGTTCATGTAATTCTGGCCAATACTCCACTTCTGTTATAACATTTCAGTCTGGAAGATATAATCTTTATGACTAAAAGGCTAAATGAATAGCTTAGAAAATGAATAGCCCCAGGGGCCCATGGTACTATTAATCTGGCCCTGGATACAGTATGTACTGTTTGGGTGGGTCTGTATGTGTTTACAATGGATTAGGGCTTTTAAAAATGTGTAATAATATCGTGTCAATCAAATGACTTGTAAAACAGCAGCTTGTCCAGAGCTCGGCTCTGACGCATTTAGCAGTTTTCTATTAATCAAGTCTTCTATCATTTAAGAGCAATGCGCCTCACATGGAGCATTTATCTCTTAGTATGCAAAGCCTCCAGTCTGATCGCCACCTGAAAAGTTTGGGCGAGGTTCCTCCTGGAGCTTAAAAACTTTGTTTAAGGGGTCAAGCTATTGACTTAAAAGTGTATTTACAACAGTGGTTCTGCCCTTTGTGGCTGTATAAAAGCAAGACTGGGACCTTAGTCACTGACACACATCCTCCACCCAAAGGAGCACTGACCTGACTTGACTTGACACTGACCCGTCGAAAATGAAGCTCAGTCTCTTCTCTGCTATCCTGGCCCTGGTGCTGGTGCTTTCTGCAGCACAAGACATGGTAAGACGTATGCCATCGCACTGTGAAGAATATCATCTTAAATAACTGCTCTAGCCTTGTATTTAGTGTTAAAATAATCTTTTCTTAAAATAAGCAAAATAGTCATTCAGGATTTGCCTGAAACAAACATCCACATTTCACGATCATATTGCAACTAGAGTTTTGAGTTGAAACAGCCAGTATTTTCCATTTGAAGAGAATGGCTCTAAACATGACTGAGGGATGATAATATTATATTACTGAGGGATGATAATATTATATTAATGAGGGATGATAATGTATCTCCCTAAATAAAATAAATTTGTCTGAGCTAAGAAAAGCAAGGATCATGTTCAGACTAACACTCGTGCATTTTGTTTGTTCTTTTTTCTTCTGGAATGAGTTTTGAGTGGAGTCAGTGAACTGCATCAGCCCACAAAGAGCAATGTCAATTATAATAAAATTTATAATAAAAAATAATCGAATTGCAACACATGGCTCATTTGCATTTGAACTTTTTTTTTTTACAGACGAAGAGACAAACATCCATTGATAAGAGCAGACATGAAATCAATAGTTTGATAAGACCAGACAGGAAATCAATAGTTTAATAGGGTTAGGTTAAAAAAACAAGTTGATTTCATGACTCATGCTGGCTTTGTCTCTCTGCAGGTGCAACAACGTGAAGAAGGTGAGACTGGAAATAATCATTGATTTCTCTCTTTACAACTGCTTAGTGTGGCCTCCATATTACTGCTTACTGAGTCTGTTACACAGTTTTGGCCTCCATATCACTGTAGGTAACTGAGCTTTCTGTTTTCAGGTGTCGAGGCAGAGGAACCGCACCATCAAGACTTGACTTCAAGACTTCTGGAGGCAAATAAAGGTCAGAATCATTTATTTGTGACTCTTAAAATCATGAGGTTACTTAGGCCTACCAGCTGCGACAGCGTGTGGCTAGTGTTTTCACCTTGTGAGTGTGTGTGTGTGTGTGTGTGTGTGTGGGGGGGGGGGGGGGTGCAAGATGTGGTCCTGGAGACAATAGCAGGTACTACCACATTGACTGTCTGTCTGCCTTCCTGCCTGTATGTCTGTATGTCTGTCTGTCTGTCTGTATGTCTGTCTGTCTGTCTGTCTGTATGTCTGTCTGTATGTCTGTCTGTCTGTCTGCCTGTCTGTCTGTCTGTCTGTCTGTCTGTCTGTCTGTCTGTCTGTCTGTCTGTCTGTCTGTCTGTCCGTGGACAGATTTTGTTAGCGCGATGCAAGATGCAGTCATGAAACTTGACAGGAAACTTGTTAGTTAGAAAATGGGTGTGGTGCGAGCAAGGGGGGCCAACACATTAACCCACCCGTTAGCCTGAAGCCAGGCTCATTCATCTAAACTGCAAACTGGAAGAAAATGTGAGAAACCCTTTTTTTTTTTTTTTATCAAATTTTTATCAAATGTCTATTTTTAGCTTATTAGCTCGTCATCATCTAGTCTTAGTCATGGGAAAAAAGTTGTCGACGGACAGTTTTCGTCATCGTCATCATTAACGAAATTAACACTGTGCCTCTCTCTTCATTAATTAGAAACATCTCAGATGAATTCGGGTAGCCTTCTGGTTGTTGTTGTATCTTCCCGGCTGGTGTGTATCCAAGGTAACGCTAGTTAGCGAAAAAGTAACGTTAGCTTTGTTTCCAGGTGCGACAACATCAAATGCAAAAGCCCAGCAAGAAGGAAGAGTACAGATGAATGAGAGCAAAAAAGAAGAAGACGTCCCATTCACCATGTCTAACTTCACCGTCAATGGAGATGTTCAGTTTAACGTGAATTATAATAAGCCTGAGACTGCATAAGAAGGCTGCATATGGACGCAGTGCCAACCTAGCAGACTGCTTATTTTAGCGGACGCAATAAAATATGTTTTAAATCAATAAAGTAATTTTTAAATCAATATTTTGTGTCAAGTTATTGATTTCTTTAGTACGCAGCCGTGTAATAAGTGGGATAATGTACAGTGAGCTGGTCATTATTGGAAAATAAACTTCTTGGGTGATTCAAGACCCTCCACTTCACCTCAGGGTTTATTTTCTAATAATGGCTCGCTGTACTCTACATTATCTCTGTGTTCGCCTGCTGGAAATGACTCCAGTATCAAGTATCAGAACTGCTTGAGACCTGACTTGATATGAAGAGAAGACTTCACTTGACTTGACTTGGGTTCTGGTGACTTGGGACTTAACTCTGACTTGTAGGCCTACTTTGATGACATGAAAAGGTTTCTAAAGTCTTGACTTGACATCTTGTGTTTCTGTAAATTACTTTAGATCGGAACAGATTTTAAATTCTGTTTTCTGAATTTATATGGAATGATTGAATTTATTGAAGGTGAAACAGAAATCAAACTCATGATGATCTTGCCAGGTTTTTATCCAACTAGGCATCTCGCACGCTCGATTCCTAGGCTCACCTGCTGCGTGGGTGAGCCGGCCCTGTAGCTCATTATGCAACTCTCCTGCTGCGCGGCCTCGTCCGCAGTTTGCCCTCTGGCCACAGAGCCTGCTTTTTCTCAGCAGTAGTCATAGCCCTTTTCTCAGGAGCTCGAGTTGATGATCCCGAGGTATCTCGAAACAGAGGCCGTTGCCTCTCCCTTTTTATAAAAACATTACAATTGCTCGAGTGACATCACTGAAGATGTCATAGACATTGTGACATCATCAGTGATGTCACAATTGCCCCAGTGGAACCAAAAAGATGATGTCATAGATGATGATGTTACTGATTATGTCATAGACGATGATGTCACAATGTCTATGACATCATCAGTGACATCCCAGCTCGAGTGTATTGCTAGAATGTAGTGACATCACTGATGTCATAGACATTGTGACATCATCACTGTCATAGTGACATCATCAGTGACATCACAATTGCTTGAGTGAACCAAAAACATGACCAAAAACGTCACCACCAAAACGTGACCAAAATTGCAGAACCCACTACCTTTTATTTATATAATAATAAAGGAGAATAAAACCATAATTGATTGAAAAGTCCTATATTTAGATTTCGTTTTCTTTAAGAGATTAAATTGATACAGGGCTTGACTTGTTCTGACTTGACTTGGTGTTCTACATTTTGACTTGAGACTTGACATTAATGACATGAATTTGCCTTGAATTTGACTTGGTAACTAATTTGGGGGTTTGACTTGAGATTTGTGCCTTAAGACTTGAGACTGACTTGGGACCTTAGCAAAGCTGACTTGGTCACAGAGATTCATACATTAATGTCTGCGTATCTTCTGACTCCAGGCTTGGACCATATGTTGGTGGAGGGAGACGTGGCTCCTTCAAGGAAGAGGAATGCCTTGAGGTGCATGTCAGGTTACTGCAGATGGGAAAAGTCCCCTAACGGACTGGTTGAGGTGCCGTACACCATCGATGATTACTTCTGTAAGTGCTTTGTGATGTATGACATCAATGTAACGTCCACACAAAAACTCTAATGTTGTCAGTACGCTGTAAATATATAGTATCTGCTGCTCTCGCAAATGTCACACGTTGGTTCTGAGCTTCTCATTAAACTTGTGTCTCATTTTCTTGAGATTTCACTTGAGATCAGTCAAAACTAGATGATCTTAAAAGTCTATTTTTGTTGAAGACTGTCGACAGTGATCAGAGATGGCTATATTGTTTTCTTTTCCTCATTTCCAGAAAGTACATTCCTCCCTAATAATGATGTATGAGTAAAAATGAACAAATGCAATCCAGTGAGCGAGGAGTTTGTAGTTTTAACAGCAGTTTCAGCATGCTGTCATGTGATCATGTCTAACAGCAGTCTCAGCATGCTGTCATGTGGTCATGTCTTTCTCACTGCAGATGACTCTGAAAGGGCCCAGGTTGAGAAAGCTATGAAGACTTTCCAAGAGAAGACCTGCGTTCGCTTTGTTCCTCGCAGTGGCCAGTCCGACTACCTCAGCATTAAGAGTAAACTTGGGTGAGTGCATGTCAGATTCACACCAGATTCACACCTGATATATCATGTCAGATTCACACCTGCATATCATGTCAGATTCACACCTGATATATCATGTCAGATTCACACCTGCATATCATGTCAGATTCACACCTGATATATCATGTCAGATTCACACCTGCATATCATGTCAGATTCACACCTGCATATCATGTCAGATTCACACCTGATATATCATGTCAGATTCACACCTGCATATCATGTCAGATTCACACCTGATATATCATGTCAGATTCACACCTGCATATCATGTCAGATTCACACCTGATATATCATGTCAGATTCACACCTGCATATCATGTCAGATTCACACCTGATATATCATGTCAGATTAACACCTGCATATCATGTCAGATTCACACCTGCATATCATGTCAGATTCACACCTGATATATCATGTCAGATTCACACCTGCATATCATGTCAGATTCACACCTGATATATCATGTTAGATTCACACCTGCATATCATGTCAGATTCACACCTGATATACTGTATCATGTTAGATTCACACCTGATATATCATGTCAGATTCACACCTGCATATCATGTCAGATTCACACCTGCATATCATGTCAGATTCACACCTGATATATCATGTCAGCTTCACACCTGCATATCATGTCAGATTCACACCTGCATATCATGTCAGATTCACACCTGCATATCATGTCAGATTCACACCTGATATATCATGTCAGCTTCACACCTGATATATCATGTCAGATTCACACGTGCATATCATGTCAGATTCACACCTGCATATCATGTCAGATTCACACCTGATATATCATGTCAGATTCACACCTGCATATCATGTCAGATTCACACCTGATATATCATGTCAGATTCACACCTGCATATCATGTCAGATTCACACCTGCATATCATGTCAGATTCACACCTGATATATCATGTCAGATTCACACCTGCATATCATGTCAGATTCACACCTGCATATCATGTCAGATTCACACCTGATATATCATGTCAGATTCACACGTGCATATCATGTCAGATTCACACCTGATATATCATGTCAGATTCACACCTGCATATCATATCAGATTCACACCTGCATATCATGTCAGATTCACACCTGATATATCATGTCAGATTCACACCTGATATATCATGTCAGATTCACACCTGATATATCATGTCAGATTCACACCTGATATATCATGTCAGATTCACACCTGCATATCATGTCAGATTCACACCTGCATATCATGTCAGATTCACACCTGATATATCATGTCAGATTCACACCTGATATATCATGTCAGATTCACACCTGATATATCATGTCAGATTCACACCTGCATATCATGTCAGATTCACATCATGTCAGATTCACACCTGATATATCATGTCAGATTCACACCTGCATATCATGTCAGATTCACACCTGATATATCATGTCAGATTCACACCTGATATATCATGTCAGATTCACACGTGCATATCATGTCAGATTCACACCTGATATATCATGTCAGATTCACACCTGATATATCATGTCAGATTCACACCTGATATATCATGTCAGATTCACACCTGATATATCATGTCAGATTCACACCTGCATATCATGTCAGATTCACACCTGCATATCATGTCAGATTCACACCTGATATATCATGTCAGATTCACACCTGCATATCATGTCAGATTCACACCTGATATATCATGTCAGATTCACACCTGATATATCATGTCAGATTCACACCTGATATATCATGTCAGATTCACACGTGCATATCATGTCAGATTCACACCTGATATATCATGTCAGATTCACACCTGCATATCATGTCAGATTCACACCTGCATATCATGTCAGATTCACACCTACATATCATGTGAGATTTACACCTGATATATCATGTCAGATTCACACCTGCATATCATGTCAGATTCACACCTGCATATCATGTCAGATTCACACCTGCATATCATGTCAGATTCACACCTGATATATCATGTCAGATTCACACCTGCATATCATGTCAGATTCACACCTGCATATCATATCAGATTCACACCTGCATATCATGTCAGATTCACACCTGATATATCATGTCAGATTCACACCTGCATATCATATCAGATTCACACCTGCATATCATGTCAGATTCACACCTGATATATCATGTCAGATTCACACCTGATATATCATGTCAGATTCACACCTGCATATCATGTCAGATTCACACCTGCATATCATGTCAGATTCACACCTGATATATCATGTCAGATTCACACCTGATATATCATGTCAGATTCACACCTGCATATCATGTCAGATTCACACCTGCATATCATATCAGATTCACACCTGCATATCATGTCAGATTCACACCTGATATATCATGTCAGATTCACACCTGCATATCATATCAGATTCACACCTGCATATCATGTCAGATTCACACCTGATATATCATGTCAGATTCACACCTGCATATCATGTCAGATTCACACCTGATATATCATGTCAGATTCACACCTGCATACCATGTCAGATTCACACCTGATATATCATGTCAGATTCACACCTGCATATCATGTCAGATTCACACCTGCATATCATGTCAGATTCACACCTGATATATCATGTCAGATTCACACGTGCATATCATGTCAGATTCACACCTGATATATCATGTCAGATTCACACCTGCATATCATGTCAGATTCACACCTGCATATCATGTCAGATTCACACCTGATATATCATGTCAGATTCACACCTGCATACCATGTCAGATTCACACCTGATATATCATGTCAGATTCACACCTGCATATCATGTCAGATTCACACCTGATATACCATGTCAGATTCACACCTGCATATCATGTCAGATTCACACCTGATATATCATGTCAGATTCACACCTGCATATCATGTCAGATTCACACCTGCATATCATGTCAGATTCACACCTGATATATCATGTCAGATTCACACCTGCATATCATGTCAGATTCACACCTGCATATCATGTCAGATTCACACCTGATATATCATGTCAGATTCACACCTGCATATCATGTCAGATTCACACCTGATATATCATGTCAGATTCACACCTGCATACCATGTCAGATTCACACCTGCATATCATGTCAGATTCACACCTGCATATAATGTCAGATTCACACCTGCATATCATGTCAGATTCACACCTGATATATCATGTCAGATTCACACCTGATATATCATGTCAGATTCACACCTGCATATCATGTCAGATTCACACCTGATATATCATGTCAGATTCACACCTGCATATCATGTCAGATTCACACCTGATATATCATGTCAGATTCACACCTGATATATCATGTCAGATTCACACCTGCATACCATGTCAGATTCACACCTGCATATCATGTCAGATTCACACCTGCATATCATGTCAGATTCACACCTGCATATCATGTCAGATTCACACCTGCATATCATGTCAGATTCACACCTGCATGCATATCATTTGGTTGCTTTAGATCAAAACCTGAGATTTTTTAGTCACAAATACTAAAGCCATACTATCATATTTGCGCACAAGGGCACCGTGCTCGTTAACATTCAATGCACAAGCTGCCTGGCAAAGTGGCGGTAATTTACGCCGTTGGAATGAGAATGTGTTGTCTACTTTTACTAAAAGATTAGAAAGAAATCTTTGATTCTAATGCTACTTATTCATAGAAGGCTATCTGATGAAGACTGAGTGAGTTTGACTATACTGTTGACAAAATGTACTTATTGTAAGTCACTTTGGACAAAATCATCTGTGACGCAAATGTCATGTAATAATGTACTGTACTGTACTGTACTGTACTGTACTGTACTGTACTGGACTGTACTGTACTGTACTGTACTGGACTGTACTGTACTGTACTGTACTGGACTGTACTGTACTGTACTGTGCTGTACTGGACTGTAATGTACTGTACTGGACTGTACTGGACTGGACTGTAATGTACTGGACTGTACTGTACTGGACTGGACTGTACTGTACTGGACTGTACTGTACTGTACTGGACTGGACTGGACTGTAATGTACTGGACTGTACTGTACTGGACTGGACTGTAATGTACTGGACTGTACTGGACTGGACTGGACTGTACTGTACTGGACTGTACTGTACTGGACTGGACTGTACTGTAATGTACTGTACTGTACTGGACTGTACTGTACTGTACTTTACTGTACTGTACTGTGCTGTACTGGACTGTAATGTACTGGACTGGACTGTACTGGACTGGACTGTACTGGACTGTACTGTACTGGACTGGACTGTGTCGGTGACTGTAGGTGCTGGTCTACTATTGGACGAGATGGGGGGAAGCAGCAGCTGTCTCTGTCTGCGCGCGGCTGTCTTGACCACGGCATCATCCAGCACGAGCTGCTCCACGCTCTGGGCTTCCACCACGAGCACACGCGCAGCGACAGGGACCAGTATGTCCGCATCAACTGGGACAACGTCCCCAAAGGTGAGCGCTACCTGGGCACCAGTGCACCAGCTGGACACTGTGGGTACTGTAGCTTCCATGGGTTTTCAGTGGAGTGAGTTTCTCTGTTGAGGCGTTTATTGTTTATTCTTTATTGTGGATCCCCATTAGTCTGCACCAAGGTGAGACTACTCTTCCTGGGGTCCAAAACACATAACATAAAAACATAATACAGTAACATTGCTGATAATTATAACAACAAAGACAAAAAGAGAGTGAATCGGCTCACTCTATTACATATCATACATTTCAGAAGTTTATGAATTAGAACAGTGTAGTGTTATATAATATAACATAGCACAATGCAGTACAATCCAATACAATTCAACATATGTGTACAATAATGAATGACCTAAAGCAGGGGTTCCCAACCTTTTTTGGCTTGTGCCCCTCCTTTGACATCACAGAAATCTAGGGACCCAAGACATTCAAATTCCGGTACACCATCGAAAATATCATCAGTGTCTCAGAATCCTGATTTAAAATTATAATCTCAAAGATTTTCATCTAAATAAAAAATAAGTCACTCACAATGTTGATTGAGGCTATGGTCCATTGATGGAAGCCTTTGCAGGATATAGTCATATTATGTGACATTAGTAATGTCACATAATGCAACTGTTTGGATCTCACCTGCAATTACCACTCATCGCCATAGATCGCCATCACAATAATCCTCTGTTGTGCATTGATTCATTCATATTTCACTCACTCACTCACTCACTCACTCACTCACTCACCCAAGAGAACAAAACTGAAATCTTAGAGATTAGCACTTTAAACTCAGAACTAAAAAAAAAAAGAAAATAATCACAAGTCACCCTAATCATCTTCGCTAGTATTAAATTTGTGTGGTGTAATAAAAAGGGGGGAAAAAAAGAAATTCCAGGCGACCCCACTTAGGGTCGCAACCCTAAGGTTGGGAACCACTGACCTAAAGTTATCACATTATTCATCACTGCATGTTCTAACTTTTTTTTAAACAAAAATGTGTTACTTGCCACCGTTATATTACTAGGTAGATTATTCCAATACGCAACTGCTCTATACATTACCGTTCTTTCCAGAGCAGTGGTTTTTGGTAGAGGTAGAGTGAATTGAGCATCTACTGCCTGTCTTGTAGTATAGCCATGTCTACTCTTAGTGGGGTACAGTTGTGAATGTAAGCCCTGTGGTTTCCCAATGTTCCAGATGTTAAACAGAAAGGTTACCAAGCTGCATGCTATTCTTTGTTCCGTGCGGTCACTGCTTTCATTTATTTTACTTCAAGGATCTTATATAAATATCTTATATAATGTTTTATTCTTCCAGCAACACACCCGCAGTTCAACAAAGCGAACACAAACAACCTGGACACTCCGTATGACTACACCTCCATCATGCACTACGGAAGGTAACCCATCTTAATATGATATAACAGCACTGATATTTAACAATGATCTTCATTGAGCAGTATTCATTTTTCATATTGTCAGTGTCCTGCGAAAGTGATATCCAATTGTTTTATGACCCTGAAATCAAGCCAAATACTGAAAATGTAGCCTGGTAAGAAGACCAGGGGCGCCTGTAGCTCAGGAGGTAGAGCGGGTTGTCACTAATCACCTTGGATAAAAGAGGTCAGTGGTTCGATTCCCGGCTCCTCCAGGCTGCATGTCGAAGTGTCCTTGGGCAAGACACTGAACCCTAAATTGCTCCTGATGGTGTGCCAGCACCCTGCGTGGTAACCTGCCGTCATCGGTGTGTGAATGGGTGAATCTACCTACTGACTGTAAAGCGCTTTGGATAAAAGCGCTATATAAATGCAGGCCGTTTACCATTTACCATTTTACCAAAACCATCCTGATCACATGACCTCACATTCTGTTTCTCTCCACGGATTAGTCTGGACTTCCAGCCACCCACGACCATTTCCAGAAATTATAGTGTAACTAGCCAATCAGGGACTGCGTCGTAGTTGATCATGTAACCGGACCAATCAGGGACTGCGTCGTAGTTGATCATGTAACCGGACCAATCAGGGACACCACTGGCAAAACAGTAATGGCGTCTCCCGAAGCAATGAGCGGTAATTTTACCGTTAGTAGAGTAAACACAGCCATAATAACAATTAAACAAGAACAAGACTATGCACCAGCGGAGTTTCTCAGCGGAAAAGACGTTTTTGTCGTTCTTCTGTGTGGATTTGGAATGGATTTGACTTGGATTGGATTTGACGCCGCCGATAGGCTGAAGGAGTTGTCTGTCAAGGCAAGTACTCCCGCCCACTGAACAGCTTGGTCACGATTCGCATGATAGTTTTTATGACTGAAAATGCAACGTACTGGAGACGTCAAAAATGTACAGCTGTTACGGAAAAACCCAAACATTTCTTTGACACTTTGGGAGACAAGGTTTCACCCTCCTACAACCGTAAGCAGTGACAGTTTCTTCATTGGTGTATTCATTTATTGTCTGTTTTCTTGTGTGTTTATTTTTGACTTCAGGACTGCCTTCACATCATCGTATGGAGAAGATACCATCACTCCCATTCCAGATTCCTCTGTGCAGATCGGACAGAGGGAAGAAATGTCCGATATCGACATCTCCAGGATCAACATTCTATATCAATGCAGTGAGTAGAAGTAGGCACATTCATTCACAGCCGCTGTCTCGTCCTACTTCGGTTTATTATTTGGTTCATTTGAAAGACATTTCTGCATAATAAATAGAGGAAATGATTAGATTGAGAGAGATTGAGAGGTAGTTTACACACATCAAAGATTCAAACTCACAATATTACGAGTGCATGATATTTTAACATCCCATGCAATGGCACCTTTACGTACTGTACTTGAATGCCCCATGTCCAATGGGACATGTCCCATGTCCCGCCCCAACAGGACGTTGGGGCGGGACATCCTGCAGGGAGGGATCATTCACATGTCTAAAAGTGTGGAATATGAGTCAGGGAGAGAAACACAGTTTTATTTGATGCAAGGGGTGTGGAGGGGTGGGATTGTCCGAAAAACTGATTTTTATTTATTACCCCTCCTGGTTCAGAATGATGTCACCATGAAAGATACTTACTTAAAGATATGCTAGTAACATTATTAGGATTTCATTTCATGGGGACTTTTTTCTCTCAATGTATCTTTTCTTTTCATCTATATGAAAGGAATTGTGTGAAAAGCCACTGACTTTAGAGATTGGAGCAAAGTGTATCCATATTTGTTTCTGATTGACATGTTTGGAGGAAGAATGGTATTATGACATGCTGGAGAGATTGTTTGTCGTGACAGACTTCTTCGTGCCTTCCATTGGATCTCATTCATTCTTGCTTTCAGAATACAAATATATGATGTTGAATGAGGGGAAATAGAACCTGGGTCTGATTCCAGACCATTCTTTCTTTTCAGATATTTTCGCAAAACCTCCATGCGATGCAATGAGTGCATTCAGAGATTTATTCATGAAAACCAAAACCAATTCCAGTTTGATTTAAGAATCAATGTGCTCTTTACCTCTTGCTTACAACACTTGAATCAACATTGATGAGTTGATTCCAAAATCTTACTACACTATAATAAGGCGAAGGGTTTCCTGCACGACGCGGCCCACAACTGCGCATGCCCGAAGCACGAGCACGCAGAGCATACGAAGCACCCTAGCGTGCGGGATTTCTATTTAGATATAGATATTATATACCTGACATCCAAATATCAGATATTTAAAAAGGCTCCTACTATCAAAATCATTGTTGTCATCGTCTGTTTTTAAATAATAAGCAATACATCAAATAACTTTTCTGAGCTTATATATAACCGTTTGGAATGAAACTTTATTGTGTGTTTTTTCTCACGATAAACAACCATTTTGTAAAGCCAAAAATCAATGAATGAGAATGCCATCAAGATGTACAACAGTCTAAAGTTTGGATGCACACATTTTTTTCTTTACCTTTTACTATTTTCCACATTTTAGAATAATAGC
>NC_139629.1:25114122-25124122 GCF_964638095.1 Poromitra crassiceps | reverse complement strand
TTACGCACAGTTACCCAGTTACCCTCTCAACCAGTTACGCACAGTTACCCAGTTACCCTCTCAACCAGTTACACACAGTTACCCACTTACCCTCTCAACCAGTTACACACAGTTACCCAGTTACCCTCTCAACCAGTTACGCACAGTTACCCAGTTACCCTCTCAACCAGTTACGCACAGTTACCCAGTTACCATCTCAACCAGTTACGCACAGTTACCCAGTTACCATCTCAACCAGTTACGCACAGTTACCCAGTTACCCTCTCAACCAGTTACACCCAGTTACCCTCTCAACCAGTTACGCACAGTTACCCAGTTACCCTCTCAACCAGTTAGCTGCTTCTCTACCATCAGACCCAGGTTAACTATAAAGCACGGTAACAAAAAATGCTACCGTGGTAGCGCGGATTGATAGCAGAGTCTATCAATTTGTGCCATATGAGTTTCCATTTCCAGTTGTGTAGCCCAGGTATTACTCGCAAATTTGGTTAGTGGAATTGAATGGGCCTCGTCGGATAAGCTTTCACTGCCAAACAAAACTGCAACCCAAACTCTGCTGTGCCAAATGAAATATCATCTGACCAATAACAACTCTCTCAGACCGCTGGCCAAACCAACTGTTCTGACTCACTCTACCCAACCACACCGCTGCATGAGCTCACTGGCTACAGCCCGACGATGGCAACACACTTTGTCATTTTCTCTCACAGGCACGCCCTGTGTGTGTGTGTGTGTGTGTGTGTGTGTGTGTGTGTGTGTGTGTGTGTGTGTGTGTGTGTGTGTGCGCGTGTGGCCACGCCCTGCGAGACAGCCAGCATGCGTTTAAGAAAGTTTAACAAATAAAATAACATGAAGAAATGCTGAATAAAGAAAACTATACAGCACATAAAGTGGTCGACATGTAGGGTTTAAATTGATAAAGGGGATTGATAAAATGCTATGTTACACTACCAGTCAAAAGTTTGGACACCGATTTTTCTTTATTTTGATTATTTTCCACATTTTAGACTAATAACAAAGACATTAAAACTATCAAATGACACAGATGGAATAATGAAGTGACCACAAATCTTATATTTTAGATTATTTGAAGTAGCTGCCCTTTGACGAAGGCTTTGGAAAGAAATCCATACATAGGATCAACTTCACTATTTAAATGTGTCTAAGGGGCAAATGTCAAGCAGAAGCCTTTAGATCAAAATGAGTTTATGAGAATGAAAAACATACAATATTCAATCAGGTGTGTCCAAAGGTTTGAGTGCGTAGAGATAAAATAATGTCCGAAAAACGACCACGATTCCATCTTCAGCCTGTGTTTGCTAGGCTTTTAGACTTCTGATGCTAAAGCCTTTAAAATATCTAATAACTTTACATTAAACATTAGATATGCGTTTAACTGTCATCACATAATATAGGCTGACTCCCTGGTTAGAAATCCTATGCAAGTTCAGAGAGCTAAATGTGAAGCACTATCAAGTAGTTATTTACTTGTGCAAATTCTTGTTAATTGCTTCATAAATTATAATGTATGTATGTATGTATGTATGTATGTATGTATGTATGTATGTATGTATGTATGTATGTATGTATGTATGTATGTACATATGTATGTATAAGATGCAAACAGCAATCAGTTGCCACAGGTGTTGACATGACAGCTTTTCTGCTTATTAATGCACAAAGACTTTTTTTTTTTTTTTTTTTTTTTTTTTACACATTCTCAGGCTTTTCCTGTTTGTTTGCATTCCCAAGTGTGAGATCAGATGGTAATTTGTTGCCATGGTAACATACGAGCTGACCTTGGGTTGCCTCTGTGATTGTTACCTCATTTTCATTTTCATTCATTCTTTTATCTCCGTCATTTAAATTTAAACGTTGTGCACTTGTGATTTGGCCTCGGCTTGATGGCTCCTCTGTTCCAGTAAAGTGCTATACAAACAAAGGTGTATTATTTATATCATTTCATTTGGAAATAATAGTGTGCACACTCAGTCACACACCCAGGATCTCTACTCCTCTCCTCTCCACCTCTTCTTGAAAAGAATACAGGCACAGAGCAGAACAAAATGGGCTGTGCTCCTCAACAAAGGAAGCGTTTTGCTTGGGAGGTTTCTAGATTGTTAGTCGGGACTCTGGCACAGCTGTCGGTGCTGCTGTCACCGTTGTCATATGTTCATTGTTGTCCTTTCGCTCTGCTCTGTTTCTGTGTGCCGCACGTCAGCCTGTCTGCTCTGTTTCTGTCTGCCGCACGTCAGCCTGTCTGCTCTGTTTCTGTGTGCCGCACGTCAGCCTGTCTGCTCTGTTTCTGTGTGCCGCACGTCAGCCTGTCTGCTCTGTTTCTGTGTGCCGCACGCCAGCCTGTCTGCTCTGTTTCTGTGTGCCGCACGTCAGCCTGTCTGCTCTGTTTCTGTGTGCCGCACGTCAGCCTGTCTGCTCTGTTTCTGTGTGCCGCACGTCAGCCTGTCTGCTCTGTTTCTGTGTGCCGCACGTCAGCCTGTCTGCTCTGTTTCTGTGTGCCGCACGTCAGCCTGTCTGCTCTGTTTCTGTGTGCCGCACGTCAGCCTGTCTGCTCTGTTTCTGTGTGCCGCACGCCAGCCTGTCTGCTCTGTTTCTGTGTGCCGCACGTCAGCCTGTCTGCTCTGTTTCTGTGTGCCGCACGTCAGCCTGTCTGCTCTGTTTCTGTGTGCCGCACGTCAGCCTGTCTGCTCTGTTTCTGTGTGCCGCACGCCAGCCTGTCTGCTCTGTTTCTGTGTGCCGCACGTCAGCCTGTCTGCTCTGTTTCTGTGTGCCGCACGTCAGCCTGTCTGCTCTGTTTCTGTGTGCCGCACGTCAGCCTGTCTGCTCTGTTTCTGTGTGCTGCACGTCAGCCTGTCTGCTCTGTTTCTGGGTGCCGCACGTCAGCCTGTCTGCAGCTGAGTAGGCCTTGTCTTGTTACTGTTGTCTTTTCCTATTCATAGAACACAAACCAAACCTCTAAAATGTGTGTTACTGTATGCCATGCTGTGTGTTACTAATATACATAATATTCATATAGGCGACTCTTGAAATCACATAATGCTGCCCAGTGTCCTGCAGCACATTTACACAGAACATTTGATCCATATTGAGTTGCACTTCTCTGTTGATGTGTAGAATCCATTGTGTCACTTCAAGTGCTTAAGATTCCTTGTTTATCATGTCTCTTTTTCTTTTCATCTAGCTACTGTACTGCTGAGCATATTCAATCATGTGAAATAATGATTTGCTATTTTGTTGAAAAAGTTGTCCTGACATGCATTTCATAGTAAGCTAGTTTACTATGTAGAAACAGCAAGCAACTTCCTTCTTACTAACAGTCCTTTCCAATTGTTCCTTCTCACTGTCTAAAAATGATCCATCTATCTATCTATCTATCTATCTATCTATCTATCTATCTATCTATCTATCTATCTATCTCTATCTGTTGTTGTTGTTGTTGTTGTTGTTGTTGTTGTTGTTGTTGTTGTTGTTGTTGTTGTTGTTGTTGGATTGATACTGTCCCATAGCACAAAAGGACTGAATATATCTGCAGGGGGGTTGATAGCGTTGTTAATCAATACCATTGATTCAGTTATTATTACTTATAGATGCTGAGATTTCTGGCTTTTCAGAACTCACTTTCTGGACTGTATTCTGTTTGGGAGAGTTGTCAACATTAGCCTACTGTTTGTTTCTATTTGACCTTACATTTTTTGCCCATGCTGAGACTCCATTCTCAATCAGAGTTCATACTTTTTAGGTTGTACTGTACAGGCTGTTCTCATAAATAAAATGTGAATTTGTTACCCTCAGGGAGAAGATACAGGGTCCCAAAAGCACGCACAAATCGCTTGAGGAACAGTTTCTTCCCGCAGGCCACGAGACTCCTTAACATACACAAATAGTGTAGTAGCCGTACTGTACCGTACTGTAGCTGCTACCATTACGTATGTCTAATGTTTAATTGTATGTTTAATAAGAAATATGCTATTTGCACCTGTATGTCAAATACGCCGAATTTAAAACGCCGAGTTTAATTGTATGTTTAATAAGGAATATGCTATTTGCACCTGTATGTCAAATACGCCGAATTTAAAATGTTGAATCACGTCTAAAGTATGCACACGACATGTGCACCTATGTGCAGTGAATAGGCCACTGTCTCTGACTTGTCTTATCATTCTACTGCCTTATTGCTTGTTGTGTCTCTTGTTGTTTTTGCACTCATATGCCCTGTTATACTTGTACTATGTTGTAAACGGAGTCCACAGCACAAGAATTTCACACGTGATACCATGGAGTGACAATAAAAATCTTGAATCTTGAATCTTGAATAGCACATAGCCTATAGTGCGTCATACTCTATTCCCTATCTCGACTGTCACCATACATCATAGTTTGATGACAGAGGCATTCTCCCTCATTCCCCATACCTGTGCTGGTATGTCTCCTTCATATAGCGTATAGGTACTTACTGGTTGTGATGATCTCCTCCTGCACAGGCTGCTCTCCCATACACAGCTGGACCACGGAGATGCACACGATCACTGACATATGGAGAGACATCTTCTCCGGCTGCCCGCTGAAGCCCAGACGGCTCACTGTTAGAGCAGATCTGCTGCAGAAAAGCTCCAACCTCCGACCGAAGCAGCCTGTTCCAACCGAGCTGAGCTGACCCGAGCAAAACCTCAGCAAGATGTCTTCAGAGGTCCTGCAGAGGCTCCGGTGCGAACCGAGGAACTTTGAGACGAGAGGGGAGCAGGAGAGGAGGCTGAGGCTGTCAACTGATGTGAACAGGGAGAGACAGAGACATTGGAATAAGTATCACAAGTGGCTCCAGTGGCTCAAAGAGAGAGGGAGGGACTCCTTTTTTATAACAGGGAAACACACACACACACACACACACACACGCACACGCACCCACACCCACACACACACACACACACACACACACACACACACACACACACACACACACACACACACACACACACACACACACACACACACACACACACACACAGTAATTATCACTAACCACCTTCTTGATATTTGACAATAAGTCTTCATAGCTTCTGAATGAGTGCAAAATGAAAGGGAGCTACAGACAGAAACAATATTACTGATAGCTACGGTCCTGATATAAAAACAAGACTTTAATCTACTGAATGATTGAGCCAGGCAGTACCAAAATAAAAGAAACAAACAAACAAACAAACAAACAAACAAACAAACAAACAAACAAACATTATTGATAGTTACCTTCCTGATACTGAAAAGTAGCAGCTCAGCTATTGGATGGTAGAGCGAGAGTGAGCCGGACTGCGATGTGTGTGAGAGAGGGAGGGAGAGAGAGGAGAGAGAGAGAAGAGGGAGGGGCAGAGTGATGTGGTCCTGAATGGCAGTGGCTGTTCAGTATTTAAGCCTTGGAATGTTTAACCAGCCAGTGAAGACCACACCCACCCACTGCCTGGCCACACCCACCCACTGCCTGGCAATGACGCCATGCAGGGCTTTAACAGCCATCAGTGGCTTTGTGTGCGTGTGTGTGTGCGTGTCTGTGTGTGTGTGTGTGTGTGTGCATGCATGTGTGTGTGTGTGTGTGTGTGTGTGTGTGTGTGTGTGTGTGTGAATAGGGTCAGTGGGCGTGGCTGCATGCACACTATTGTGTGTGCACTTGTGGTCTTTGTGTGTATGTGTTGCATTCCTGCATTTATGCGTTGGATGTGTGTATTCATGTGTGTGTGTGTGTGTGTGTGTGTGTGTGTGTGTGTGTGTGTGTGTGTGTGTGTGTCTGTGTGTGTCTGTGTGTGTGTGAGCATACCTTTGTAGACATCTGACTCAAGCTGGTCAATTCTGCTGTCAGACAGTGAGTCAAAATGCAAGCTAGCACACATAGTGCCCCGCCCCATCACGCGTCACTTGTACGTCAACACACCCTGCCTGGCCAGAAGGTTTGTTAGCACGCTGCATCACCTGAACTATTGTGATAGCAGTGAATTAATGCATAGACATCACCCAGTGCAAAGAAAAGTTGCTTATATGCTTTTGTCTGTTTTTATGTGTTTATGTGCTGTTGCTCTGGCATGTATTGTATAGAATATGCTAATGTCATCTTGCATGTTCTTTTTATATGTGCTCATGCATGTTCTTATATGCTATTAATCTGCTTGTGCTTTTCTTCTTTTATATGCTTTTGTCTACTTATGTCTTCTGTACTATTGCATGTGTTTGTTAATGTTTCACATATAACATCAACCTGCCAGGGACTGCAGATGAAAATTAGCCTGTATGGCTAAATCTGGCACATTTACATGATGGACTCACATGCTCATGTTAATTAATGTGCATTGTCCCTTTTCTTAAATAAATAAACAAACAAACAAACATTTGAAAGTTTACAAAGCTTTCATGTCCAGGACCCCTAAATTGACACGAGGATGGAATTAGAGCCAACATAAAGGATTCCCCTTTTTGCTGGGGACCTCCTGGAACCCAATCAAGGCCCCCTGGGGTTTCCCAGACCCCAATTTGAGAACCACTGAAATCTACAGCATAACCTACCCTTTGACCTGAACAATGGGGAAGATTAGAATTTAATGACATAACTGCCTCCAAAAATTGTGCAAACTGGCCACCTAGAGAAAATGATTAACCAAAGACAAGGATTTTCCCTGTATATGAAACTCTATGCACTTATGAAAGGTTAAGGCTAATGTGAAAAATGATTTTGAGTCCTTAGATTAACCAAATGACTGTGTTAGTATTATGAGAGTAAAGACAGAATTCTGAGAATGACAGAGTACCTCCTCACCTGATGGAATGTGTAAAAAAAATCTCATTGGCATTGGTAGTAGCATGTCTAGTCGTGAATGTGTGTGTGTGTGTGTGTGTGTGTGTGTGTGTGTGTGTGTGTGTGTGTGTTTGCGTCACAATCCGAGGCCGTCTCATTCTAATCCCTTAACCGTCTGACACCAGATGCCGTGCAAGCTAATAGGAAAACTGTGATCACCTTCACCCTGACTGACCAACCCCCTCTGTCTGTCTGTCTGTCTGTCTGTCTGTCTGTCTGTACTTGTACTTAAACTTGTGATTGAGATACACACAAGAAAAGTATAAATAAGTATTCTTGCCTTATACAGAAAGTATAAGTATACTTGGCTTGTAGTTGATTTGTTTTATTTGAAGTACGCTACAGCAGTTCTGCATATAAAATGGAAAAATCAGGATATCACAATAAATCCCAGAGGCTTATTTCCATGTGGTCCCTTATAGTCGATAGATTATAGCTGATTAAATACTTTTTCAGACATATCGGTTTCTTTGAGGTAGTATACACACCATACACATTTGGCTGATTTTATTGACAATTCTTCCATATATGAGAGTAGCAGACTTGATGTATACTGGCTGCTAAGGCTACCAGAATATATGGAGTCACTCAGCACACAATTGCTCAACTTCACATCACTGATGACATCACTCACTGATGACCACCACTGATGATGTCATAGATGTGATGATGTCATAGAGATTGTGACATCATCAGTGATGATGTCATAGACATTAATTCATGAATGAAATCATCAGAGGGACAATTGAAACAGAGAAACAAACAGACAAACAGAGCCCATGCTCCCTTTTATAGGCACAATTAAAGCAATACAACTGTGACTTTTGCCTCGCTGGAAATTATGGTGGTGTCCAGACATGGTTTCCAGAAGTACACAACCTGCCTATGACCATCCCCTGATCACAACCCACCGCCATGCAAATATTCAGTACAATGCCACCTGGGGTGTGGGTGTCAGGTGTTTTCCAGGACTTTCCAAGTGGTTCCAGGACTTGATGAAGTGCCCATGACCTTCTCCGGATCATAACCCCCTGCCATGCAATATTTCAGCCCAATCTGACCTGGGGTGTGGATGTGAAGTATTTTCCAGGTGGTTTCCAGGATTTTCCAGGACTTTCCAGGTGGTTCAAGGACTTGGTGATGGACCCATGACCTTCCCCAGATCCTAACACCCCGCCATGCAAAATTTCAGCCCAATCCGTCCTGGGGTGTGGGCGTAAGGTGTTTTCCAGGTGTTTTCCAGGATTTTCCAGGTCTTTCCCAGGTGGTCCCAGGACTTGATGACATGCCCATGACCTTCCCCAGATCACTACCCCCCTCCATGCAAAATTTCAGCCCAATCCGAACTGGGCTGTGGGCATGAGGTGTTTTCCAGGTCGTTTCCAGGATTTCCCAGGACTTTCCAGGTGATTCCAGGACTTTCTAATCTGCTCATGACCTTCCCCAGATCATAACCCACCTCCATGCAAATTTTCAGCCCAATCCGAGCTATAGTGTTAGAATAGAGACAGATACACATATAGTGGTATGGTCAACATTCACTCCATTACTCAGCTGAATGGATGGTCGAGTGGATAAGACACAGGACATTGTGCTGAAAGGAAGGGGCCCTCAGTTCGAATCTCACATGGTTGTACTTTTTCCTTAAACTTAAAGTATACTAGTAGTATACTTACTTAGTATACTACTAGTATACTGAATTGGGCCGATTTAGTGCCAATTTAGTGTCAAGAAGTATTAGGCAAGTACACTTGGAGTATACTACTAGTATATTGATATTAGTATACTTGGTGCATAAAGTATACTTGAGTATATAAGTATACTTGCATAAAAGTACACTTGGTCTTTACTTAAAGCAGCTACGAGCAACTTTTTCGATTGTTATTAAACAGTATAAATTTAATATCAATGCATCACATCTTACCTCTAATAGTCGACGAGACCAAAGCCGTGTGTATCTGAGATTGCTCCCTTAGGTGATTATTAAGTCTATAGTCTGTCTAAACTCGCGTCAACAGGGGGCTCTCTAGAGCGACCGGACCGGGTAACCCGGAAGTGAAACGCGGAAGTGAAACCAGGAAGTGAAACGCAGCTGCCTTCCTACGCCGTTTGCGCTGCCTAGCAACATAACATAAACAATGTGAACGCCACGCATACTCTCGGGAACATCTCTCGTTAAATTCTAACAGGTTTTTTGGAAGTTATTTTGTGGTTATGGCCGAAGTGGCTGCTGCAAACCGTTTCATTTCACTTCCTGATCTGCCCTGGCTACAGACACACTAACACTCGCCGATTCACTCGGGGTTAAGCGACACTACTCTGCGTTGGTCTCGTCGACTATTAGAGGTAAGATGTGATGCATTGATATTAAATTTATAGAAGGACAAAAAACCAGCACTCAAAATAAATCCTTTTGGGTTGTTTTAATACCTTCAAGCAGCAACAGCAGTGACAATGAACGTTTCGGCGTAAGCCTTCCTCAGCATTGTGACAATGCCATGGGTTATTGGAGTGGGTTACTGGATTTATACAATGGCTGTGAACCAATCAGATTGCTTGATTTGAGAGAGCCGTTTTATAATAAAGCTTAGCCAGATTTGTACAGATATATATCTACACTGGAGCAAACCATGGCTAATGTGTAATATGACATTTCACCCCTATTAAATGCTCAAGGTTTACTATCATTGTCTGTAAATAAGAGGTTTCAAGTCTTCACACTATTTGTCGTCTCGTTTGGATAGCTGTTTTGGATAGCTGTTTTTTTTCCACTGGTCTAGGAAAATACTGAAATATGACAACAAATATTGAGGGTAACTTGCTTTGCTTTTGTAGGCTACATAATATCTTTATTTTTGTATGTTGACACAAGATGTCACTACTACAGCTTTGACATTATTTACAGTGCAATGTTGTGCATGGCTCACTTGGCCAATGTGAGAGTACACATAGTGTTTTATATGTACAGGTAGCCGGTTGGAACATCTCACAATACAACATCAAATACCAAATGCAAATAAACCAATAACTGGGTTTAGTATTGCTGCCTCTCTGCCTCTTTATTTAATACTGTATCAGTAGACAGTGGCACCTCAAAAGTGACACGCACCTCCTGGAAGAGCTTCATGGGATTCACCACCATCGTCAGAA
>NC_139629.1:25026622-25111622 GCF_964638095.1 Poromitra crassiceps | reverse complement strand
GCCTCTGTTGAGGTGAGCTCAGGCTGTCAGAGGAGAAACCAGGAAGAAGGGAAAACGTGATTTTTTGAAATGCGTGTTTCACAAAACCGATTGCAGCAGTTCTTTATATGTACATCAAACACATTATGGTCATATTTCTGTATCTGTTGGGGAGCTATTTCAGATTAATTTTACAAGATTTATGGGGCTGGGGAACTGTCTGTCCGCGCTGGCCAGCCTAGCTGCAGATACAGTCCGGGTTGAACATTCAGAGAATGCAACATTTAAACTCGATACACTGCACGGGGTAATATCCCACTAGTTATAATAAAGATGTGTTTAAAGAAAACGATTAAAAGCATAACATGTTTAAAAGAAGATATTTGAAAAAGAAGGATAAAGAAGTTTTAAAATCTTAATATAGGATAAAGATGTTAATATAATTATAATATAATAATAATAATAATAATAATAATAATAATAATAATAATAATAATAATAATAATAATAATAATAATAATAATAATAATAATAATAATAATAATGGGGGTGGGGATTGGAGGCGTAGTTGTCTATATGTTAAGGCTTAAAACGTGGGATTTTTACCGTTACCCACCATTTACCCATGTTTGGTATAGGGACCAATTACATGTAGGCCTAATTTGTCCCTATGCCATACTGTATAGCCCTGATACTCAACTTACGGCCCAGGTGCCAGATGCGGCCGCCGATAGGGCGCCGAGTGGCCCCCCGACCATTCTCTAATTCACACTGAAAACTAACATTAAACAAAGTTTGACTGAGCTCCAGCTCAATTGTCAAATATCGCCACCTATTTGCTGTCCCATGCAGGCACACGTGTTCACATCGTCACTCGGATTATTGCTTTGACTATTTGTTTGCATTCTGCTCGGTGGTTCAAATTGATGCTATGTGGGTTCATGGCATCGGTTCATGGCAGAGTGTAAACATCTTAAAACATTAAAATGACCAGCCAACTACAGCTGCCAGCTGGCACCCCAAAAACCTACAATCTGCTACAGATTTTTTAATTATTATTATTAATGTTGTTTAGCGGCCCCTGCCTCCTGTCATTTTTGCAAAAGTGGCCCCTGGGCAAAGCAAGTTGAGTGTCCCCGCTGATTCTAGGCTACATCTTGTGTATACGTGTATGTTACCTTTCTCAAACAATGCGTAGATCTCATCACTGTCGAGGTCGTTGTGTATGTCGACTTTGAAGCCCAGTTTGCTGAGGGTGCGGTGGAGTCTTTTGGTGTCTCTCTCTGCCCCGGGCCGGTTCCCCAAGTTCACCCCATGGTGGAACTGAGCCACCGACACCAGCAGAGCCCTGTTACACTCCACACCGGGATCCCTCACGCCTTTCCGCCGCAGCATGCTTCTTGAATGGAGGTCCAAGTCAAGGAAAGTTGGGTTGTTGGGTCCTTTGGTTTTTTTCCCCTGTGGTTGGATCTTAGGTCTTACACTGTCTAAATCCTTTAGTCAAACCAACGGCCCAGTAATATGCAAATAGGCAGCAGTTAAATATGCTTTACAGAAAACACACCTGAGATATCTAACAGGTAATTTCACTGTATCCACATGTGTCTGTATCTGATATGCCTGTTAGTGTCGGTCTCACGCAGGCTTTAATTGTCTGCATCACAGAGCAGTAAAAACGCTACTTACTATGAGTCACACCTTCTGTCACACCTGTGCAACCATATTTGGAGCATTTCCTCTCAAGGCATTATGGTCACATGCCTTGATGATCACACAACGTTGCATAATGCTGTCCTTCCCACGTGTTTTTTTACACAGGTCTTTAGTTATGGGAAACGGTGCATGCATCACCTGGTTGGGATGTTGCCCACAGCATAATAGCCAAATGAGTTCAACAGTTCCCGCCTGCACCTTTTTGCAGCTCCGCTTCCAGGTAGTCAATTTCCCATTCATTTCTCCATTGGCGTTTCAGAAAATCCAAGAGTTTTAAGAGTTTTAAGCCTGGATGTGGAACCAAGAAGAGCGGCTATATGAGATACATTACATTACATTACATATGGCTATATGAGATGAACTGATGACTATAAAACATTTGATTACAGAAAAACAAAGCAAAACAGAGAAATAGCAAAACATAAAACTTTTGCTGTTTTTTAAACCCTTTTCCTCATTTTCCACATTCAATGTTTTTGCTTTTTGCATTTCAAAAGAGAGCAAAAATATATAGCATATACTCTCTCTTTTCTCTCTCTCTCTCTCTCTCTCTCTCTCTCTATATATATATATATATATATATATATATATATATATATATATATATATATCGGGCTCTGGTGACATGTGATGGGCATTTGTCATTATTTGTGACATAAATGATTAATCGAATAAAAAAAGAATGATCAGATATCGGTCGATAATGAAAATAATCTTGCAGCTAGGACCTCCGGAGGCATATGGGAAGGGGGGGGGGGGGGGGGGGGGGATCACCCTGTCTCGAAATGAATGAGATAAGTTTTCTGTGAGAAAAATATTTTCTGCTCTTGTTTTTCTGAATTAACGAGATCGGTTTTTATTTAAAAAATAAATGTCATTAACAAAGTATATTCCATCTCCCATCCATTAGCTTCAAGATCATCTGCAGAATGTAGTCTTTATTGGCCTACAGATTACATTGTGAAAAGTAATCAACTATTGTTAATCAACTATCAATTTGAATTGTCTCTTGGAAAATACTGAGCAGCCTACATCCTGTTCATGAATTTTTTTCTTCTTCAGAGTTTAAGGAATCAAACCATGAATCTGTTGATTTCTTAACCCAAGTAATGCCTGGTTTCTACGAGAGTTGCTGCCGGTTGCTGGTATAGTCTATTTATTATATGTGTGCTCCACTGCTGCCTCTGTTTGGATCATTGGAGCAATACATATCACGTGCCATCAGCCAACACCCTATCCCCCTATAACATCAAGCAAACGAAAAGCTCATTTTCAGCCAGTTCATGCCTTGATCTGACTTCATAAGTGTCAGAAAATAAGTATAGATAATTCACTGTTTTTGATTGGAGAGATCTATCTTCTGAAATAGGTTGCAGTAGCTATAATAATAGCAACTCTAAACCATGCAGCTTCATCTTCCATGCTTTTCAATTTCACATGCTCAAAGACTTGATGAAACAAAACGATTCACTATAATTGCATTAAAAAGGAAAATCAATGCATTGACTATAGACTACTTTTATCTATTGGGTGCTTATTTAATCGTAGTGAGTTGTCTGGACTTCGACCCATTTTGGGGCTCTAGCCTCATAAATCAGTGCAAAGTGCCTGATAAAAGAAGACAATCCCTCAATCTCATCTATGATACAGGCAGTGACCTTTGTCATTATCATCAGTGTCATTATCATAATGAAAAAAAAAGTGCCTTACAGACAATAACAAATAAAAGCCAATATGATTAATGAATTTATTTGATGTGTCATAAAAAACCATCAAGGATAACACAAGAACACCTAGGGCTTATTTCCAGTGTGGTCCTTTGGTGTTTTAACACTAGAAAGACCACAGCGGTCACTGGTCATTTTGACCTTTTTGAAATGTA
Organism: Poromitra crassiceps; assembly: GCF_964638095.1. Lineage (NCBI taxonomy): Eukaryota > Metazoa > Chordata > Actinopteri > Beryciformes > Melamphaidae > Poromitra > Poromitra crassiceps. The sequence goes on along the minus strand of NC_139629.1, from coordinate 25,108,048 downwards.
TAATGTGCAATCGCTTTGTTGAATAAAAAACAAATACAATGCTGCTGGTACCTGCCTTTTCCTAAAAGTGTCTGCATTGTCATTTAAAGTAGTTTTTATTTGAATTACACAAAAGGCAAAGAAAATATTAGCATTTTTACCTAGAAAGACCATTTGGACCTCACTTAATTTCCCAGGGTTCTAGACCTATTTTGTAGTCTATATTTTCACATTTTGGTGTTGCTTTGTCTTTTTAAAATATATCTTAATATCTTAACACAATAAATGCATTAATCGCTCAATTGGGAATTTATCATGAGAGATTGAGAGAGTTTGGAATCTAGTGGTCAAAATGACCACTTACAGTCGTTCTAGTATGGAATTCTGGTCCTTCAAGTGTTAAAAGATGTAGAAAATGGAGAGATGAGAAAAGAAAATTTCCCATTCAATTTCAAGGCATTGCTTTAAAAAAAGTTTGCAAATTAATTTGTTTATCATTGTTTGAGTTCAATGGCAGCATGACACATTTCTGCAGGCACTAATCTCTTTTCATAATGTGACTGCTTTGATCAAGAGTACCTGCAGTACCACTATCAGCCTGTGAATTTAGTGTGGTGCTATTTGCTCTGCAGGTCCGCTGCATGATGGCAGTGCTCGATCCTCCTGGCAGAAGTTGGAAACCCCAGAGATAATCAGACAGCTGCTGGAAGTTGACAGTAACCCCAGGAAAACCCCAATACAGTTAGTAATGTGTGAGGGATTTTAACCAAAGAAACCACCAATGCTCCAACTGATGCTGTCTGGCGCATTGTGAAACCACGAGGAACACTGTGAACAGATTGCATCAGCATGAATTCTACATTGAACGTTTCCCTTCTTCTTCTCTCCAGCATGGCAGTAGACTGCCCCCTGCTGGTGCTGCATGGCTGCCACTTTGAAGGGCTGAGCTGGCAGCAGCAGCCTGAAGAGGTGAACCATGCCCTGGCTAGCCATGGGACCAGAAGCCTTGTCGATACTCCGGCTATGGGCAGAAACAGGCGGAAACACACCACGGTGTTCCGGGAAACGCTGGGAACCAGAGTGCTGGTGTTCTCCAGAAAACAATTCCGCTCTAATCTTGCGTTCTGCTCAGAAAACATGCGAGTATCTAGCAGGGGCGTAGCTACGGGTGGGCCTGGCTGGGCCTACGCCCACCCACTTCTTGCCTAGGCCCATCCAATCACGAGACTTTAAAACTTCCTAAATGGCCGACATTACTGTCTTTCAGAGGCTTTAATGGACTTATATTTAGAGATGGAGTGAGGGTCCTGCTATCATATGAGACTAGAAGACCTGAGGCATCCATTCCACTCTGTCATGTTAACTTGTTGGGAAGGGAGCTAAACAATGCTCTAAATTGAGGCTAGATTTTGGCAAGTCAAAAAGTGGCATGGCCATTTTCAAAGGGGTCCCCTTGACCTCTCACCTCAAGATATCTGAATCAGAATAAGAATGGGTTGTAGGGGTACCACGAGTCTCCCCTTTACAGTCATGGTCACGTTATACTAATCCCATGCAGTTTTGCAAAAAACCATGCAATTTTTTTGCATGCAGTATAAATGTGTTATTTGCACCTGTTCTATTTTAATATTTTTGCATACTGGGGTCCCTAAACAGTTTTGGAATTGCATAAATTGGGTATAACTCAAAAGTTGATACTCTTTAGAATATAGTATAAAATATGTGATGATGCTGCCATGCTACTGTAGCATCACTTATGACAGCATGCATTATGAGCTGACCTAAGTGCTGTTAGGATCCTCCAGTCTACCCACAAGGCTTGGTCAGTGTCAAAAGTGGGGTTTTGCTCTGTGTCAAACTGGTGTACATGCGGTTACACCCTTTTGACAGCAAACAAACCCTACTTGTACTGTCTTTGCAGTGAGCTATACAATGATTTGTACATAGGTATACAATTATTTCTTTATTTGACTCCTGCTTATATAGCTACATATTCATAGCGGACATTCTACATCACACTTCTTGTAGCCTATATAATGCAAATAGCAGTTCACTTGCTTTATATACCTTTGATCGCAGTCCTTGTTTGTTTTGGCTTGTATGCATACCTTTCATTTTCCTTTGAAAGCACATTAAGAACATTTACTGGAGTCAAATTCCCACTTTTATTCAGGCCCACCTGCAATTTCATTTCTGGCTATGCCACTGTTATCTAGCTACTCTAAAAGATTCAAGTACTTCTTTGAATACCTACTTCGTTTGGTATGTCCATGCGTCTTATTTTTTTCTAACTGGCGAGGTGAGGCTCGACTTGGTTGCATTTCTATGGGGGAACGAAAATGGCTGCGCCACACGGTCTCCTTTGAGAGAGAGTGACGTGAGGGTCGCCTGCACTGCAGCAGCAATGGACCCAGAGCGCAGTCAACACCCACATCTTCCATGGGATCCAGCGTTTGGGGGCCATAGGTAAAACGTTCAATCCCATTCAATAAGAAATGGAACATCTCGATATGTTGAATTTCACTCTTTTAAATGTCATCACCAGGAACACATACGTAAGTTTTCAAATACCCATTTGATACAAGGATAATACCGTGACATATTGACATTCAGCTTCCTTTAGTTTAGGGTTTAAAATGTCTTTTTCCCTCCCCTCTCCATCCACAGGTGGGGTCTCCAACCATTGCTGGTTGATAGAGGGCATCAGACAAAAGGAATTATCGGCCCTTGCCTCCGTACAGCTGAGCGCGGCATGGTCTGCTGCTGCCTGTCACAGAATGCATCTTGAAGCGGAAACATAATTTCAATGGGATAAAAACCTCAAAACGCTCATCATCACAACACCAAACAGAGTGACTGCAGCGCCGCCACGTGGACACCCATCTGACTGCACCATGAGCTCGTGTGACAGTTAAATGTCTAATGATGGAATGATAGGCCTAAAACTGCTTTCAAGGTGTTTGATTAGGATTTTATTTCCAAACACTACAAATACATGATGTATGCAATATTGTTATATAAAGTGTATGAAACCACTCTAGGAAACTTCACCACAACTTAAAGAATTGAATATTGAATAGAAAGAAAATACATAGGTAAAAAAAAAAAAACAGAGAAAGAAACATTGCTGTACTTAAATCTCACATTGTAAATAAAAATACATGTTTGTAGCATGTTAATATCAAAAATGGCCGGCAAAAACGGAGGAAATAGCATGTTAATGTCATGTAATCTCACATAACATTGCATTAATCTTGGCCCTTTCTAGGAACGAATGGCTCGACTAGTTGATGGAGTCCGCCCCAGACGTGGAGAATCCAGCGTTGTCGTAGATGACCACACGTGACTCTGCAACAAACAATATTTGTTAGTAGGCTACAGCAATCACTATTAGTGTTAGCACATAAGACATAATAGTGCTACTTTACGAGTGGAACTGTACGGCATGTCCTGCCTGGAAACAGTAAAAAAAGTCACCTCCAAGCTCCGTCGCGGTACTCCACACCACTGCCTGAGTGTCTCTGCCAGACACTGTCTCTGCCCGTCTCTGCCAGACTGTGAACGGACAGTACAGAAGTCAAGTCAACTCAAGTCAAGTCAGCTTTATTTATAGAGCACATTTACAACGACAAATAGCCGACCAAAGTGCTTCACACAAAATGCAACAGTTTAGGTTGCCACAACCTAAACTCAACTCAGGTGGAAGGCCAGGGAGAAAAGGTGCATCTTGAGCAGGGATTGAAAAGCCTCTAGGCTATTCCAGAGCCTAGGGCAGGGATACCCACTTTACTTAAATGACAGGAGGCCAGGGGCCAGTTAATAAACAAACATTAATATTAATTCATCTGTAGCGGACTGTAGGTTTTTGGGTCGTCAGAGTTTAGTCTGACAATTGTGCGCGCACAGGATAGTTAGTTAGGTTAATTTAGTTAAGTACATATAAGTGCCTGGGCGGTGAGCAGGTGGCTATATTTGACAATTTAGTCAGTGTAGTGTTCCCAGTGTAGGAAATTAGAAAGATATTTTGGGGGCAACTTTTGCCCCACTGTCTAAAACAATGGGGGCATTTACAACGTTTCAGGGTCACTTTAAAAAGAGTAATTACTGCGTAAAGTTCAGGGTTGCCACGAGTTTGGAAAGTACTTGAAAGTGCTTGGATTTAAGAAAGAATAATCAAGGACTTAAAAAAGCTGTGTGTGCGTGCGTGCTTACTACTGTGCTTATGACTACTGAAGGATGATAGAGATTGATTGACAGGGTGGCGAGGGAACTCCACAGATACAGTATATTAAAAGAAATTGGACAGGGTATATAGGACACGCCCACCCATTCATTTGAACATAAGCTGCTCAACAGCACATGAAGCATTTTGAAGGAGTTTTTCTTCCTGGTTTTACTTCCATGATGTGCGCGGCCCAAGATCATGTGACGTGATCATGTGACGTGGCTGCTTGCATTCACGAGCCAGCCCAGGTCCAGAGTAAGGTAAGTGGGTGGGTAAGTGTAAGGTAAGTGGATGGGGGGGGGGGGGGGGGGGGGGGGGGGGGGGGCTTGGGTAACTCACCATCACGTCTGCATCTCTTCCAAACGTAGAAGACGACAGCGGACAGAGCGACAGAGAGCAGCGCAGCCAACGCAATCCCAGCAACGAGCTCGACCGTGTCGGCTGGGGACAAAGAGCAGAGACAAAGAGAGAGAGAAACAAGGCAATCTTGTGTTACGGTAAGTTGTACTGTAATAAAAAAAAATACATTGTGTCAAATATGGTGAAGTGTTTACAGCATGTGTGAAATTATCTTACCTGCTTCATCTTTAGAGGCTGAAACAGCTGCGTAGGCAGGGCTGAACACTAGAAAGGTGGAAAAAGCATTGTTACGTTTTTAACATGTGTTTCTCACACACACACACACACACACACACACACACACACACACACACACACACACACACACACACACACACACACACACACACACACACACACACACACACACACACACACACACACACGTGTTTCCTCAATATGCATCCAGCAGTACACCCCCCCGCTGCTGAATTACACTGTAGAAAAATATACTATAGGAATATTATAGGAATACTGTAGATCCCTATTGCCAAGACCGCGAACCGCGGTTCACGGTCTTAAAGGGATACACACACAAATGCTGCATCAGGTATCAATGGGTTAAAGTGAGCAGGGAAGTTGGTTGGCATGTAGGCTGTATAAATGGAGTGTCTTACAGATGTAGCAGTAGGCACCGTGCTCCTCACTGGGATCTTGGGAAACAGTGGCGCGGGACAGGGTGAGTTCGCCGCGGTGCCGGCCTTGGGGGAGGTTTCTCCAGAAGCTGCCGTCGTCCAGCCAGCTGATGTCAGTGTCGTTGGGCAGGAGAGCGGCCGTGATCAGCTGTCCCACTGATGCCAGCTTGGTGTGGTGGTTCACACCACACCTCTTGCTGGCCTCCTGCAGGGTTACGTTGCAGGAGGGCATGGAGACGACCATACCTTTTGAGAGGAGACAGGCATACACAGGTTATATCCAAGACTTCAGCCTGGAGCCAGGAGAGGAAAAATGCCTGACAAATTTCACGGCGCTGCTAAGCATGTGTGTGTGTGTGTGTGTGTGTGTGTGTGTGTGTGTGTACGTGTGTGTTTGGGGGGGGGGGGGGATTGTGTGATGTGTGTGTGTCTGTGTGTGAGACATGTGTGTGTGTGCGTGTGTGCGTGTGTGTGTGTGTGTGTGTGTGTGTGTGTGACGTGTGTGACGTGTGTGTGTGTGTGTGTCTCTACTTTACACCCGGAGGTGCTCCACATGTATGAAAGCAACATGCCTCATGTCTGAAAGGGTACAAAGGGGTGTGTGAAAGCAATTTCTGTGGCGAGGCTGCGAGCTTTGCGGGACTCCTAAACTGCTTTTTTGCCGCGATCTGTAAAAAAATACATTGTGTCAAATATGGTGAAGTGTTTACAGCATGTGTGAAATTATCTTACCTGCTTCATCTTTAGAGGCTGCAACAGCTGTGTCGGCAGGGCTGAACACTAGAAAGGTGGAAAAAGCATTGTTAGATGTTTCACACACACACACACACACACACACACACACACACACACAGACAGACAGACAGACAGACAGACAGACAGACAGACACACACACACACACACACACACACACACACACACACACACACACACACACACACACACACACACACACACACACACACGTGTGTTTTCCCCAATATGCATCCAGCAGTACACCCCCCCGCTGCTGAATTACACTGTAGAAAAATATACTATAGGAATATTATAGGAATACTGTAGATCCCTATTGCCAAGACCGCGAACCGCGATTCACGGTCTTAAAGGGATACACACACAAATGCTGCATCAGGTATCAATGGGTTAAAGTGGGCAGGGAAGTTGGTTGGCATGTAGGCTGTATAAATGGAGTGTCTTACAGATGTAGCAGTAGGCACCGTGCTCCTCACTGGGATCTTGGGAAACAGTGGCGCGGGACAGGGTGAGTTTGCCGCGGTGCCGGCCTTGGGGGAGGTTTCTCCAGAAGCTCCCGTCGTCCAGCCAGCTGATGTCAGTGTCGTTGGGCAGGAGAGGGGCCGTGATCAGCTGTCCCACTGATGCCAGCTTGGCGTGGTTCAGCCCACACCTCTTGCTGGCCTCCTGCAGGGTTACGTTCTGGGGCAGCCAGAAGAGCTTCCCTTTTGAGAGGAGACACAGGAGGCATACACAGGTTATATCCAAGACCTCAGCCTGGAGCCAGGAGAGGAAAAATGCCTGGCAAATTTCACGGCGCTGCTAAGCATGTGTGTGTGTGTGTGTGTGTGTGTGTGTGTGTGTACGTGTGTACGTGTGTGTTTGGGGGGGGGGGGGGGGGATTGTGTGATGTGTGTGTGTGTGTGTGTGTGTGTGTGTGTGTGTGTGTGTGTGTGTGTGTGTGTGTGTGTGTGTGTGTGTGCTGAAAGGGTACAAAGGGGTGTGTGAAAGCAATTTCTGTGGCGAGGCTGCGAGCTTTGCGGGACTCCTAAACTGCTTTTTTGCTGCGATCTGTAAAAAAAATACATTGTGTCAAATATGGTGAAGTGTTTACAGCATGTGTGAAATTATCTTACCTGCTTCATCTTTAGAGGCTGCAACAGCTGTGTCGGCAGGGCTGAACACTAGAAAGGTGGAAAAAGCATTGTTAGATGTTTTTAACATGTGTTTTTCACACACACACACACACACACACACACACACACACACACACACACACACACACACACACACACACACACACACACACAGACACGTTTCCCCAATATGCATCCAGCAGTACACCCCCCCCCCCCCGCTGCTGAATTACACTGTAGAAAAATATACTATAGGAATATTATAGGAATAGTGTAGATCCCTATTGCCAAGTACAATTCAAAATACATACTTCGGCATGCGCTGGGACGCGTCATCAGTCTGTATAAGGCTGTATAAATGGAGTGTCTTACAGATGTAGCAGTAGGCACCGTGCTCCTCATTGGGATCTGGGGAACCAGTGGCGCGGGACAGGATGCCGCGGTGTGGGCCACAGTGCTGGCCTTCGGCCAGGATTCTCCGGACGCTACCGTCTTGCAGCCAGCTGAAGTCGGTGTCGTTGGGCAGGAGATGGGCCGTGAAGAGCTGTCCCACTGATGCCAGTTCGGCGTGGTTCAGCCCACACCTCCTTCTGGCCTCCTGCAGGGTTACCCTCTGGGCCATGGAGAAGACCATACCTTTTGAGAGGAGACACAGGATATATCCAAGACTTCAGCCTGGAGCCAGGAGAGGAAAAATGCCTGACAAATTTCACGGCACTCCTAAGCATATGTGTGTGTGGTGTGTGTGTGATGTGTGTGTGTACGTGTGTGTGTGTGTGTGTGGGGGGTGGGGGTGGGGGGGATTGTGTGATGTGTGTGTGTGTCTGTGTGTCTGTGTGTCTGTGTGTCTGTGTGTGAGGTGTGTGTGTGTGTGTGTGTGTGTGTGTGTGTGTGTGTGTGTGTGTGTGTGTTTGACGTGTGTGACATGTGTATGTGTGTGTGTGACGTGTGTGTGTGTGTCTTTACTTTACACCCGGAGGTGCTCCACATGTATGAAAGCAACATGCCTCATGTCTGAAAGGGTACACTTCACGTATCCCCCGGGTCAGGCTCAGGGCAAGCAACCTGTTACCCTGACCTGACCCGGAGTTCATGTGTGAAAGTGGCTTCTGTGTGTGTGTACATGTTGATTTACCTTCCTCTTCCTGTTTGGGCACAAAGCAGTAGGCGTCAGACTTTCCGTGTGTCTTTATGAACTCTTCGCTGTAGGTTAGCACGCCTTCAGTCACGGAGCGTCTACAAACAAATGAGCTCATTATATATATTGGAATTGCAACATTTACAAACATCGCACACGCATACTTTAAACATATCAAGCACCCCTCATTTACACCACATTACACACACACACACACACACACACACACACACACACACACACACACACACACACACACACACACACACACACAAGAACACTCATTCTTCCTACATTCTGGTCACTTCAATAATGTGGAAGTTGAACAATTCCTCTGTTTGCTGGGGACCCCCTGCAAGCCCATCAGGGGCCCCTGGCGGTCCCAGGATCCCATGTTGAGAATCACTGCTGTATGCCACACACACACACACACACACACACACACACACACACACACACACACACACACACACACACACACACACACACACACACACACACACCGGACTGTATTGTCTTTCAGCCATCCTCTATCAGACTGAAGGCCTTCCAGCTGGCCATCGGACAGCTGCTCGGGGGATGCAAGCATAGCGTTGGTGTCGATCGTCCTGCAGGCAGCCTCAGCTGCAGTGAAGTCCAGAGTGTAGCGGCCAGACGCATGCTGGTGGTGGAGCACCACACCTGGATCAAGAGAAGGACAGCAACCAGTGAAGGTAAAGTAGATCAGATACACCTTCTGACCATCTGCTATTGGCTGGTCTCTGTGTCCTATGTGCCGACACGTACTCTATATAACTTATTTCTATTTGATTGTTTTGTTGTCTTATTCATATTCTTCTTATAATGTCTATATGACACCATCATCATTTCCGGCCAAGCAAATAATAATAATAATACATTTATTTTATATGGCGCTTTTCAGTGACTCAAATACGCCGACAATATGAGTACACAGAAAACATGCTAACAACGAGCAACAGGCAACAGATACAAATAACAATGAACACGTCAATCAGGGATATATGGAAAGAGAGGAGGGAGGGAGGGAGTGGGAGGAACAGCGGCCAGACAGAAGAGATGGAGGGGAAAGGGGGGTCAGTGCTGTGGCCGCATCACTCACCCTCACCAATCAGCGCGCCATGGATCAGCGCGCTACAGCTTACTGGTTAACGGACACACAGAGAGAGAGAGAGAGAGAGAGAGAGAGAGAGAGAGAGAGAGAGAGAAAGAGAAAGTAAGTTTTATTTGACCATTTTTTAAAGCACACATAATACTGCTTCACAGAAGACAGACATTATGAAGATAAACAAAAAAACTGCCGAGGATAAAAACACAACAAAGCCACAGGCTTATTTCCATTGTGGTCCTCTGGGGGAAAAGGAAGGGGGATGGCTGACAGGATTGTCAGGTGCAAATACAATACTTACGACTCACAATACATAAATACAAACCTACATAGCAATTAACATAAAGTACATAGTGCTTTATGATACAGTGCTGATACAGTGCTGATACAGTACCTACCTATTCTAAGAGAGTGGATGCCAACAATTTTTTAATTGCCGTTTTAAAACTGCTCTGTGCCTCAATAAGCTTCAGTGATGCCGGAACTTTGTTCCATTCAATGGCAGCAGAGTACAGAAAAGTGTTCTTACCTGCTAGAGTCCTATATTTGAAAAGTCTGATATTAGTTGTGCTGCCTCTGGTGGCATAGCTGTGGATGTCCCTAAAACGGTTAAAGTAGTTGTAAAGATATTTGGGAACTGCATTGTGTATGATTTTATGGGTAAGTCCTAATTTAATTTGGATGATTCTTTTTTGAACTGGGAGCCAGTTTAGCTGTTGGAAATGTGCTGGGCCAAGGTGGGTCCTGGGAGGCAGCTTTAACACCACCCTGGCTAATTTATTTTGGGCAGTCTGAAGTTTGTTCTTCAAACACTGCGCTGTGCTGGTAAACCAGGAGGTGGCAGCATAGTCAAAATGGCATTGAACCACTGGTTCACACTGGTGAGAAGGTTTCTTTTAATAGGCTAAGTGCACCAACGTTTCGACGCAACGCGTCTGCATCAGGGTCAAACAGGAAGGGGGGAAGAGGGAAAGGGGGGGGGACTGCAGCAGTCAGGCACACCTGACAATCAGTTCATCCAATAGTGTAGGACAGGAAACCAAGATGCCCTACTCATTTCAGGAAGTAGTGGAGTTGTGCAAGTAGTCTATTGAAAAATGAATGAACAAACCTTCGTCAGCCTCCACAGACAGGCTGTATGGGTCGGAGCGTGTAGTCTCTCTGTTCTTCAAAGCACAGGAGTAATTCCCAGAGTTAGCCGTGGTCAGAGGGTTGAGATGAAGGGTGGGGCCGGTCTCATCGAGGGCGTGGCCATTTCTGTTCCAGGTGACGCACAATTGGTGGGAAGAACAGACTGCAGTGCAGTTCAGTGTAACTCTGTCGCCCTTTTTCATCACTCTCTCACTACTGGAGCTGGAGATCCTCATTCGTGGGTTATCTGTAATTAATTCATTTTACTCAATGCATGGTTTTGATCCAAGCAATTTGACTTGTTTCAACTGATCATATTGCCTTTTCTCCTTCAAATTTACAGCATGTAGATTCATTAAAAAAGTGTGATACAAATATAATTTGTTGTAGCAGAAAAACAAGTCGTATTTGCATTAATATTAGCTTTATTTTTAGTAGTAGTTTTATTGAAATGAAAGATATAGCACAAGGTATAAGAAAATGTCTGCTTCATCTCAATGGGTCTAACCAGGTTAAATAAAAGTCAAGTAAAATAAAACATAAAAAAATATCAGTATTAATTAATATTATTAATTAATATTATTCTCAGCATCCTTACCAATGACTGTGACCTGCACTCCATTTGGCTCAGTCCAGGCGTCTCCATCTGCTTCCATTCTGAAGTGGTGAGTCTTTGAGTGTGTTGATTGTATACCCCTAATCTGCAAAGTGCAGTCGCTGCGGAGGTCTCCCAGGTATCGGTAGTGGGGGTTGTTGTTTGTCGAGCTGCTGTCGTACACTGATGGAGTCGTTGGAGCTAACCAGAGAACCCTCACTATCTCAGACTCCTTCCGGGGTGGGAAGGAGCAGGGAATGGTCACAGTCGATCCATTCACAGCACAAATATGGGTTGTATTGACCCTGCTTTCACCCGCAGCACCTGGAAGAAAGAACAGGACATTGGATTATTAGAGAGTTGCTGGATGACACTGTAGTCATCCAGATCCTTCTTCGATCTTTACGCAGATGAGCGCAACATCACAAGGACTTCAACTTTGGTTATTCTGTAACAACTGGGAGCTCCAAGTCACTTTTGAAATAAATAAATACATACATAAATACATAAATACACAAATACATAAATAAATAAATTAGAATAATGATTTTCCTAAACAAAACCAGTAATCAATCACACCAGTAAGATTTAGATGCACCTCTTCACTACTTAATACATTATGATGCATTGTTTTATAATTAAAGTGTTATTTGAGGAGCATAAGATTAAAGGGTAAAACAGCATGGCACTGGCTGGTGGACGTACGGTTGGGACGTTTGCAGATATATTGCTGCAAATTAATGCAGTTTAAATCATTCCAGCGTCCATCGGACCGAACCACCCCACAGTCCTCTTCCCCCACGTTATTAGGCTCGCCTGAGTTCCAGTATCTGAAAGATGGAGAGGAGAGGAGAGGAGAGGAGAGGAGAGGAGAGGAGAGGAGAGGAGAGGAGAGGAGAGGAGAGGAGAGGAGAGGAGAGGAGAGGACAGGAGAGGACAGGAGAGGAGAGGAGGTCAATTCTGCAATGTAGCTTAACTAAAGTTTAGGCAGATTATTATTCAGGTTCCTCTTTGTAATGCCTTTCCAATATTTGAATAGTAACAGTTTTACATACGCTGAGTCCTTATCGTAAGGGGTCCCATCAGTCCACTCCCAGATACCTTCTGAAGCCCGATCATTCAGGCCAATCCAAATGTTGCCCGAGCGAAGATGCTCCAAAGAGTCAATTTGAGTGCTCATCGATTGCTGGAAAGATAGAGTAGAAAAAAATGAGTGCAGGTTCTGGAAGATAACAGGCACATGTTACCAGAATGTTTTATTGTTGTTGTTGTTGTTGTTGTTGTTGTTGTTGTTGTTGTTGTTGTTGTTGTCGTCGTCTCACCCTCTCAGGAGTGTCCTGAATGCTCATCAGGTCGCTGCCATTTGCCAAACAGTCTGCACGAGCCTCCACCCATGTCTTCTTTTCTTTCGAAAAGAAGAAACATGAGGCGTTGAACGACCCCCAGCCTTGTTCACACTGGCTATAGGCTGAAAAACACACAACAGTTATGTAAAAATGAAATGTATAGTACATTGAATATGAGGTCAGAGGTCAGGGTCGGCTACACAGCATTGCACCCCTGGAGCTTGGAAGGATTCAACGTTTTGCTCAAAGACACTTCCCACTGGACCTTTGTCAGTCCTACACCCTGACATTTTGGTTGAAGGACTCCCTTCTCAATGCGCAACCCTTTTCATGAATACACTAATGTATAAGTTGTTATGTTATCCATAATAAAACATGTAGCTTTCAAGAACCTCTGCTCGAGATGTAGAATGGATGTACAGAGGTGTTGATAACTGAGTCTGCTCTGCTGTGCCCATATACGTCTTTTAGTTTCAGAGCTGCAAATGTCAGCATGTCAACGTGTGTCAGTGACAGTGGTTTGCAGCACTTAGGAATCCGTGAGTTTGCTCGTTTAATTCGTTGATATAAGCGATTGCCGAACGATTAATTAATGAATAGGCTACGTGGTCCAGTACAGTGCTGTTGACTAAGGCTGCATGCCCACAGGGATTGTTTTTGTTTTTTTCCCAGGTCAGAATGCTTTGGAAATCATGTAGAGAGTGCTTCCAACGTGCACAGACACAGCATTTATTTGTTGCTGCTGAAAAAAATTGACATTGATGAGTAGCCTGCCTCTCCAAAAGTGTAACTTTTCTCTGCTTGAGGCGCCCAGAGCACCCTGCCCAAAAACACTAGCCATCGAGAGCGTTTAAACACCAGGTGCGGTGCTGGGAAGAGGAGTGCTCCTAGAGCGTCCTTACCATAGAAAATGAATTGCAGAAAGGCACTGGCAGCTCAAACAGACGTTCCCTGTGGACACAGCTGCTTAGTCCAGCACGACATGTCACATTACATCCATCTTAGCTTCCTTACATTGGCTTCCATCAAGTTTAAGGTTCTTGTAATCACTTCTAAAGCCCTGCATGGTCAGGCACCTGTGTAAATCTGTGACCTGATCCATCCCTACATCACCAGTCAATGTGACTGCTCTGTGAAAGGTGCTATATAAATAAACGTTACAAATAAACGTTACTTTCTTAGTTAATTGCTTACTTACTTAGCTGGATTCAATTTACACCTGGCATTAAAACAGGTCCAGGATCTACATCAAAAATGTGATTCATCCTGTTTAATCCATGCCAACTATGTCTCTTTTCATCTATCATCTACAACGTGTATCTATGAGTCTGATGTGTCCCATGTTTGTGTTTTCCCTACAGTGGTGAAGTGTCAGTGTGGTGTCTGCAGAGCCTGCTCGCCTCCAACACAACCCAGCATCATCAAGACCTGGACCCAGGAGCTGCTGACGCCAGCATGATGGCAGCATACAGATGCCAGCTTTTTGCACACCACACACACTCGACACTGATCTACACAAAGTTACCGTCGCCACACACACTCGACACTGATCTACTGAGCCGCCGCTAATTTCCAACCCTGGCACTTGCCCCTCTAAAGGTCTCTGCACTGAATACGGTGGAGCCTAATGGACTTAATGATGAGCTCAGCCTCTCCTGCTTCCTCTGTACTGATATTTGTATTGTGTATATGTTTCTACCAGGCGTGAAAGTGGATCGAAATTCTTGCCGGAACTACTACTCCAACCTTCATCGCGTCATTGTTCTCCTCCCGCCCAGCTTCATGCGTTCCTGAACACGCATATTTTTGACATCATGTAGTCTATAGCAAATTATTTATTGTGCAAGTTAGTAGTAGCCTGCTTAATTAACCTGTATACAGTGTGGCATAATTGTGCTTTAAGTAATACAGTTGTCTAATGGTAAAGTAAAGGCGAAATGAATTATGCAAAGGACAAATAATATGAAAAATTAATAAGCAAGAATATGAAAATGGATTAAAAAATGCACATTTTAAATTGCATTTTGCAAATCAGCATCAGTCTTCCATTTGTCAATTTAATTAATTTAATTTAAATGGGTCATTTATAAGCATTTTTATTAATAAGGTTTATAAATAGTTTTATCAAACAGCTCATTTAAAAGCATTTTTTTCTTCTAGAAGCCGTCTGGAAGGTGAATATGTAGCCTACAGTAACCTAAGTAAATTACTGAGAATTAGCCTACGGGGGGGGGGGGGGGGGGGGGGGGGGGGGAGGCAGGCGGAGTGCCCGGGTGATCGTACTGGTGTGAAGACACGCTTTGAGTAATTTTAACATACAAGCCCCCGTCTTCCCAATTCCAAGGGCAATTTTAGATTTTTGGAAGGCAGACAGGCAGGCAGACAGACAGGCAGGCAGACAGACAGACAGACAGACAGGCAGGCAGACAGGCAGACAGACAGGCAGGCAGACAGACAGACAGGCAGGCAGACAGACAGACAGACAGGCAGGCAGGCAGACAGACAGACAGGCAGGCAGACAGGCAGACAGACAGGCAGGCAGACAGACAGACAGGCAGACAGACAGACAGGCAGGCAGGCAGACAGACAGACAGGCAGACAGACAGACAGGCAGACAGACAGGCAGACAGACAGGCAGGCAGACAGACAGACAGACAGACAGACAGACAGACAGGCAGACAGGCAGGCAGACAGACAGGCAGGCAGGCAGACAGACAGGCAGGCAGGCAGACAGGCAGGCAGACAGGCAGGCAGACAGACAGACAGACAGACAGGCAGGCAGGCAGACAGACAGACAGACAGGCAGGCAGGCAGGCAGACAGGCAGGCAGGCAGACAGGCAGGCAGACAGGCAGGCAGACAGACAGACAGACAGGCAGGCAGACAGACAGACAGACAGGCAGGCAGGCAGACAGGCAGGCAGACAGACAGGCAGGCAGACAGACAGGCAGGCAGACAACGGCATAACACCTGTACCACCTCAGAACTCAACGACTTCAGTGATTACATTAACTCCACCACACCATACCTCCGTTTTACTATTAGTCTAGTGAATCTGTGAGAAAAAATGACCCAACCTTAAACTAATTGCAACAGAAATTATTTTTGTTGTATTCAGCTCTTGAAACCTTCCAATTTAACATACTAAAAATCCCAGAAAATCCCAGTAGTGGAACATTGTCAAAATTGGCATTGTCTCCACAAAGGAGGTTGTGTTTTCGGTGCCGTTTGTCAGACCATTTGTCTGTTAGCAGGAGGATTATGGCAAAACTACTGGGCCGATTTTCATGAAACTTGGTGGAAGGGTGTAGCGTGGGCCAAGGAAGAACCCATTACATTTTGGGGCGGATTCGATCCCGGTCGGCTCAATGGAGGGGGTGGGGCTAGGGAAAAGAGTCAGTTGATAGGGATAGGAAGGTCGTAGAGAGTCTGGATTCGAGAGGTGGGTAGGGGGCATGGACAGGTGTATCGGGGGGAGTGTATGTGGGAGGTGGGAGGGGGTGTGGTCAGGAAAGGGGTGGGGCTAGGGAAAAGCCCTACCAAACATACTGTAACATAACAAAACAAAACATAAAAAATGTAAGTGTGGCTAATATGTTCTAATGTTAGTTAGTGGAAAAGGGTGAGTTTTCATGCACATCTTGTTCCCTCAGACAGCCATCGCAAACCATAACTTCATAGTCATGTCATTCACCAGTCTCGCATTGGAGGCAATTTGATTTCGGCAAGGCACAGCACAAGTTGTAGCTCAAACATGCAGACGAGTGGACAGGTAGGCAAAGTGTTCTCCATATCCGAAGGTTATGGATAGGTTGGCCGCCATTTATCATCTGTTACCAATGACAGTCATTGTCTGTTACCATTCAAAGTAGGCTAGCTTAATAAGCACTTACTAGTTACTAGTTAGCTTACTTATAGGTATAGCTTAATAATAGCTTATTAAGATACGTGTACTATCTGTTGTTATTCATTTTCTTTGTGCAAATAAACAAACATAAATAAACAATAAACACTTACTCTGGAGATGATGTAGCCTACCACTTGTGCTCTTCTCCCTACTCAGCCAGGCGGTAATGCAACATAAAGGATGCCAACTGCCATAAAACACCACAGAAGGATTTATTACATCACTGATGACATCACAATTGCTCGAGTGACATCACTGATGACATCACAATTGCTCAAGTGACATCATTGATGACATCACAATTGCTCAAGTGACATCACTGATACATGACATCACAATCGTGGCACACACGCCGCCCGCCCACTTATGTTTCCTGTTAGGACCACCGCAAGGCATCACTGCCAGAAAGCCATTAAAAGTAGAAGAAGACGACTTTCAGGAAAGACCAACAGAAGAGGAGAGGGGATCGGGTTTTACAGAATGTAGGGAAACGGTGGATTGATAAATTCAGAAGGAGGCGGTAATGCAACATAAAGGATGCCAACTGCCATAAAACACCACAGAGGAAGAAGACCTTCAGGATTCATTTGCCCAAGATCTTCATGCTGCAGATGCCATCTATCTGTACCAAAAAACAAATACCTCAGACCTTTGATGAAGAACGTAAGGTTACGTGATGTAACCATGGTTCCCTGAGTAGAGGGGTTTACCCTCCAATACAGAGATATGAATATATCTTGTATGGGAAGCTGATTACAAATGGAATCAGGTGACGTGAATAATTTCTTTAAGACAATCCACCTGTGGACGTGGTTACACCCAAGCCTATAAAGCCCCTGTTAACCACGCCTACTTCGACTAAAGTTTCGATTGAACGAATCCCGAGCGGCCTCTGCTGGAGGGTAAACCCCTCTACTCAGAGAACCATGGTTACATCACGTAACCTTACGTTCTCTATCGTTATCGGGGTTTACCCTCCAATACAGAGATATGAATATATCTTGTATGGGAAGTGCTGTAAGACACACCGCGAGGGAATAGAGCAGCACCAGCTCCCCCAGGAGGCTGAATCGTGGGAGCTTCGAATGAGACGTCACCACCACCAAGAGTGCTCTACAAAATCAACAAGTGCATCAACAACTACAGTATATACAAATGTACACTGTGTACAAACCCCCCCCAAAGTCGGCCAGCTCCGCCAGACGCAGGATGCTGCCGGTTCGAGCCCTGGCGCCAGACGCTACCGAGGGTAAGTTGGCCCCGCAAGTCGCGAAGGCTCAACAAGAGGGGTCAAGAGGCCACTCAGACCAGCCCACACTGGGCTGACTGACAGGGAAACAAAACCATAAGTCACTACCGCCGGGCTCCGCCAAGCACTCGTTCACTGAACGACGTGCCTGCAGCCACATTAAATTGGTAGAATCGAGCAAATGTGGAAGGGGCCGACCAGGTGGCCGCCTCGCAGATCTCACCGAGAGACGCACCGCGCCACGCCGCCCAGGACGTAGCCATGCCCCGGGTCGAGTGTGCCCGCACCCCCGAAGGGAAGGGCATCCCAGCCACCACATATGCCTGCTGGATAGCTTCCACAATCCAGTGGGAAAGACGGGCCTTAGACAGCGGCTGCCCCAGGCGGTCTGGCCTGAAACAGACAAACAACTGGTCCGTCTGCCTATGGCCCTGTGTCCGGTCCAGATACACTCTCAGTGTCCTGACCGGGCAAACCAGCGAGTGCCTGCGCTCCCCTTCCTCTGTCGGAGCAGAGTAGAGGGACCGGAGTTCTATGGCCTGGCTCGGCTGAGGGATGGACAAGACCTTAGGAAGGAATGCAGGGTTTGGTCGCAAGACTACCCCTGCCTCTTCAGGCAAAAATCTGCACAGGCCTTCATGCACTGAGAGAGCATGGAGCTCCCCCACCCTCTTGGCCGTGGCCAGCGCCAACAGAAGGGCAGATTTGAAGGACAGCCACTTCAGGTCCACTGACTCCAGGGGCTCAAATGGAGGTGCCTCCAGAGCCCCTAGAACCAGCTCCAAATCCCATGGTGGGAGAGACGGCCTACTGCGTAGGCCGACGCGTCTCCTAGCGCCCTTGAGGAACTGGGATATCAGCTTGTCTACCTCCTCAGACAACAGATACTTCCCAACCCGAGCTCCCTTAATTGCCGCCACCATACCCCTGAGGGTGGACGGCGACTTCCCGGCATCCAAAAGCCCTTGTAGGAACTGCAGAACAGCCGGGGCCGAGGATGTAAGCGGGTCAATCTGGTGCTCCCTGCACCAGGCCGCAAAGGCCCTCCATCTGAAAGCGTAGAGTGCTCTCATCGATGGTGCCCGAGCCTCTTGCAGTGTACCGACCACCGAAGGAGACAGCCCCATGGCTAATAGTTCGGTCCCCTCAGGGGGCACGCCCAGAGCTTGAGCCCCTGGGGAAAGGGATGAACCAGAGCACCTTGTGCCTGGGACAGCAAGTCCCGCCGCACTGGAAGCTCCCATGGGGTCCTGTCCAGCAGTGGCGGGATGTCCGAGAACCAGGTCATGTGTGGCCAACACGGGGCCACCATGACCAGCCTCATCACCTCCAACCGTACCCTCTGTAGGAGGGCCGGGAGGAGAACAAATGGGGGGAAAGCGTACAGCAGGACGCGTGGCCAAGGGTGAGCCAAGGCGACCACTCCCTTAGGGATAGCTGCCTCTCCTGCGTCAGTGACAACAGCGCAGCCTGGGAATCCACCACTAGGCCCAGGAACTGCGCTTCTGTGAAGGCTCCAGCCTGCACTTCCCCGGATTGAGCCGCAGGCCAAGCTGCTGCACGTGGTCCAAGAGGATGGACAGATGAGCCGACACTGAACTTCTGAGCGTGCGCACAGGAGCCAGTCGTCTAAATAGTTCAGGATTCGTATCCCCTTCCGTCGCAGAGGCGACAGAACTGCGTCCATGCACCTGGTAAGGTGCGGGGAGCTAGGGAGATCCCAAACGGCAGGACCCGGAACTCGTACTCCTTGCCGTCGAAAACGAACCTGAGGAACCGCCAATGCCCTTCCCAGATCGGAACTTGGAAGTAGGCATCCTTCAAATCTATGGTGACAAACCAGTCCCCTCTGTCGATGGACTGTCGCACCCTTGGGATTGTCAGCATCTTGCAAGGCAGACGCCTGAGATGTCTGTTGAGACCCCTTAGATTTAAAATGGGGCGTAGTCTCCCATCCTTCCCGGGGATGAGGAAATACCGGGGGTAAAATCCAGCCTGTTTGTTGCCCTGAGGCACCTCCCTGATGGCTCCCTTCTCCAACAGGGTAGAAACCTCGGCCTGGAGCACTGCCTTGTGCTCCGCGCCCACCACCGTGACAACCGTTGGGGTCCTCGAGGTCGGAGGACTACGAGCAAACTGAATACGATACCCCTGGGTCATGGTCAAAACCCCCCCGGGGCTCGTCTGCAGTGACCTCCAAGCCACAAGACCCACCCGGGCTTGCTGGAGGCAGGCTGGACGTAAACTGGCGTCAGGAAGAAGGCGGAGGACTAGGCTTGCTGCCGCCTCTGCCTTGCTTGCCTCTGACCGCCCTCCTGACTGCGTTGCCGTGCCCACGGCGCGCATCCAGAGTGGCCCTCAGGTCATTTGGGCCCCAGCCCGACCTCTGTGTCTGTGCGGGGGCTTCCTTCCTCCTGCCCCACGACTGTCTGGACCACCTGGGGGTCAGTGCATCGGAAACCTCCTTAGCACAACGACGGGCCTCCTGGGCCTGCTGCAACAAAGCAGTGGCACCAGGACCAAACATGGCTGATGGCGCAACCGGCAGCCTCAAGAGGGCTCTCTGGTCCTCTGATCGCAACTTGGACCGGGACAGCCACAGTTGGCGCCTAGCAACCCAGAGTGCCGACACACCCTTACCGGCAGTCGACACCTGCTCTTTCATCAGCTGTGATAAGACTGATGAAACCAGTTGTATCTCAGCAATGAGATGAGCATCGAACCCGGTGCTCAGCTCGCGGACCAGCTTCCTCTGATACAATGCTAGTATGGACCCAGTATTTGCCAACCGTGCCTGAACTGCTACCGGCCTATGCACCTTAGCCAGTGCGGCATCGAGCATTTTACAGTCCCCCGTTGGAGTAGCCGGCCCCAGCCCTGGGCTGGCCGGGAACAAAAGAGCTGATATGGCTTGGTCCAGCTGAGGCAATGGGCCACAGCCCACCTTACCCCTATCCTGCATGGCAGACAGCCGTCTGTTGGTAGAGGTAAAGGAGAGTGCAGCCATGGGTGTTACAAACCCAGCCTGCATTAGGTTCTCCACTTCCGGGAGGAGAGGCACCTCAAATGGCACCTCCGGACCTGGCGCGTCCTCATCATCGAAGCGCGAGGGAGGAGGGGCTTGGCCCGCGGCGGGCTCAAGTCCCAAAGCTTGGGAAGCCCTGACCATCAGACCCTGGAATCGCTTGCGTTCCTAAGCCAGTGTAACTGCGCTTGCTGCCAACTTGACACGCATGCACAGTCCACCAAACCTCGCGATAGGCCAGTCTGTGTGTTTTGGTGTGTTTTTGTGTACCGTTGTCAATGCCCGGGCTAATTGTTCGCCAGACATAAGCCGCGGCCAGAGAGAGAGAGAGAGATAGAGAGAAAGCTGACAACGAACCCGCGGACCTGCTCTCGTTGTCCTGATTAGGGAGCCGAGAGAGGACCAAGCGCCGCAGGACACGGAAGCCTCCAGAAACCCGGAGACAATATGTCAGCGCCGAGGAAGTTGTGTTTAGCGTTATATAGGAGACGGACAACACACTCGCGGACCTGCTCTCACTGTCCAGTTACGGAGCCGAGAAACAAGACCTAGCGCCCCAAGACATGGAAGCCTCCAGAGACCTGGAGACAATATGTCAGCGCTGAGAAAGTTTGTGCTCCCCCCGACAACAGCCGCCACGAGAGGCAATCGTCCTCTCTCCCACCACCGAAGGTAAGAGGCAAGGCTGTTTACGAGAGAGTCAGAATAGAAGCCGCTTTAAGGCGATTAACCTGCTGGGGCGGAGCAGCAAACACACCAAGCCGAGCCTCCAGGGATCGTGCTGGCAAAATGAAGCAATCCATCCATACAGGAGGAGGGATTAACAACCGCTTCAGAGGCATGTTTCTCTCCCAGACAACGCACACACACATCATGCCCATCTTCAGTGGGCAGCTGCACTCCACACACCACACAGACATGTTTGATTGTCTCAGACAGAGCGACCACACGTCACACTGCTCCAGTGAAATCGAAGTAGGCGTGGTTAACAGGGGCTTTATAGGCTTGGGTGTAACCACGTCCACAGGTGGATTGTCTTAAAGAAATTATTCACGTCACCTGATTCCATTTGTAATCAGCTTCCCATACAAGATATATTCATATCTCTGTATTGGAGGGTAAACCCCGATAACGATAGAGAACATGGTTGTCCAAAGAAAAAGAGCAGACAGCTATTTAGAACAGAATGCTGATGAGCAAATTGCACTTGGAGACCTAACTGTGAAAATTGAACAATACCTTGAAGTGGTGATCAAATAATCATTACAGAAATCAATTGGAAACCAGAAGTGGTTACATTGAAGCCGAAGGCCTCAAATATTTTGAGTGCATTTTTGCATGCATCTAGGAAGGACAATAATGATGTTGATGCAGACAACCGCTGCCAGAGTGGTAAAGACTGACATAAAAGATATCAAGATTCCCAGAGATGCATATCCCTCAAAATATATCATCTGCCAAAGGAAACATGGAAACCCTTCAGCTTCTCTATGGGCTGATTTATGTGCCACCTCAAATTGAATTCGAATTGCTCAACTTGAATTCGAAATTTTGAATTTTGAATTTGAATTGCTCTTTTTGAATTCGAAATTTTTCATTTTGAAATTGAATTGCTCTATTTGAATTCGAATTTTTTCATTTTGAAATTGAATTGCTCTATTTGAATTTGAATTGCTCTATTTGAATTCGAATTTTTTCATTTTGAAATTGAATTGCTGTTTTATATTTTGAAATTTTTATTTTTTAATGTGAGTTGAAAAACTGAATCTGAATAGCATAATTTTAAACTGAATTGATTTGCTTTGAAATTATTCAGTTTCCACATTCCTATTTCAAAATTCAATTCAAAATTTTCAGAATCTTGTGTTCAAAAATTTCAACATGTGTGTGCGCCATCCGGGTCCTCAAGGAGGAAGAGGAGGAAGGAGGAAGAGCAATCGAGCGCTGATTGACCTAACTCCTTTTTGGCCGAGGCAGTCACCACACACCCACTCCCGCTAGAACTATTTGGTCTTGTTGTATTCAGGTTCGCTACAATCATAGAAGACCACTTTGAGTTGAACAAGGATGTTTATACAGTATATATCATTGAACCTTGTGAAAGGGCATAACTCATTCATTCAGTCAGTAGTCTGAGTTAACGTTGTCTCTTCTTCATGGGAAAAGCACTCTTCTTCTACGAATTTGTAGCCCTCTTAACATTAACCCCAGTCATACTGCCGCCCTGGTGGCAGGTTATGGATAATGCTTGAACCATCTAGTCGTGAGCACGGTGTCCGGTGACAATTTGCACACAAGATGAGTAAGTCCACGCTGACAAAGTAGCCAACTCATGTGTATACGAGGGATCAGTGTTGTAAACGAAGCTGGGGCGAACTTATAATGGGACCCTATTGAGCCAGCCTAGTTAGCAGGCTCGTGCTTGTTGTATTTGTTTATCCGTGATTGATTGAGTTTGACACTGTGCATGTTTGTTTATAGTGGTTTCAGATACATTTGACTTTTATCTAGCATTTATTAGCGATTTGTATTGATTTATATAAAAAAATATATATTTTTTTTTGACCGTGGGATGTGCATCTAACCCTTTTACATCTCTTATATAAGTATTGGACGTGTACAACGTGTACAACCCATTCCACCGACCCACTAAGTGGCGACAAGGAAGGAGGAAGGCAAGCAAAAAGCAGTGTGACGAAGCCATTCTCATGAAAATGGATTGGCGAAAACGCTTTCGTTTTCGCGCTGATTGCTGGCAGTGCGGGATTGCAAATTTGCATAATAGATTACGGATGGAACACACTTTGAAACACGCAGCATAAATATGACCAGAATCGCAAAAGCTTCATCAAAGCTCTCAACCAAAACTCCAAGAAGCGAGCGAGTCCAACCAGACTTCCTCAAAGAGCGGCCGCGCAGACAGGCACAGCCGCACAGCAGCAGCAAAGCAGTGAGACTGGTGACAAGCTTGTGACACGGCCGCTGCAGCCAAGAAGAACGCCCACGGAGGGAGGAGTTGGAAGCAGAGGGGAGTTTCCTGCTGTTATGGAGGAAATTACTGTTCAAAACTATTGTTTAGGTATTACTGATGCCAAAAATGAATGGTTAAAGTTACTGTTCTATCGAATTTCACAAAAAGCCGTTTATCTCTGAATCATTTTTCTGACGCTGAAACCATGCTGTATTCAACTGCTAATGCTTACATAACTACTAACTCTACAAACGAACTCTTTTAGACAGAGAAAGCACACATTCTATTAGTTCTTTTGAGATATTGTGTGTTCACAAAATCTTAGCAGAAAAGAATCCTCGGGTCTTGAAAGATGAGCCAGAATCCTCAAAAAAACCCTCTGGCAGAACCTACCTACAGTAAAAAAAAAAATGGCTGGCAGTGAATGTGTTAACAAGAATCACGAAAAGCCCCAAAACGCAAATTAAAAACGGATTTCATTGCGCGGTTTATCTCTAGTTAGACGAGGGAATTACGTGGAGAAATCTCGCATTGTGTTACCCCAGAGCGAGAGGTTTGTCGTATTGTGCGGTGTGCTGCTGTAACGAGCCTCACGTCACTTTGCTCTTATCGATAGGTACAGACGCCAATACACACACATGAGAAAAATAATTAAATTTCTATTTCGCCACTGAATTACCAAATTTATATAACTTTCAACCATTTTAAGAAACGCTGTTTCCATACAGACCACCAGCGTTGGCTAGTTGTTGATATTTATAAAGATATTGCCCCTCTCAAATAAATTATTTTTGAGGTGGTAGGCAAACTGTAATGGCGTCGATTTCCAAAAAAAAATCTTGACTTGAACACAGCCAAAGAGTTTAGTATAGACAAGAGTATATGTCATTTCTTGGTTTTTTCCATAGGTATTTTCAAATCACTGTTCTGATACATATCTAGGGGGTTAGTCCTCCTTTAACATACTTCCACTAATGGGATTTTCTGGGATTTTTACTACAGTGTTTCGGGTATCAATATAAACATAAAAATGTGAAAATAAATTCTGTTGCAATTAGTTTAAGGTCAAACCTTATTTTCCCTAGACTATAAGTTATGTTTGTAGTTTCTAGTTGGATTCTTTATTGTAATTCTTGATCCATCTTTGTGAATCATGTGCCCGTGCTTTTCATCCTGAGAGGACCCAGCATTTCCTCTCACCGTTTACTCTGTGTAAGCTCTCTGTGTGAAAATAAACACACTTGAACTTAAACTTAATACACACACATTTAAGGCTGTTTAGCAGACATTTTATCCAAAGCACAGTATGAGCGCAAACAATTCTCGCACGCGTGGGAATTGAACCCCTCACCCTGGCAGTGTTAGTGCCTTGCTACAGGACCACAGAAACTATGAGAAACG
Source organism: Poromitra crassiceps (assembly GCF_964638095.1). Lineage (NCBI taxonomy): Eukaryota > Metazoa > Chordata > Actinopteri > Beryciformes > Melamphaidae > Poromitra > Poromitra crassiceps. Next base: position 25,083,053 of record NC_139629.1, on the reverse strand, counting down.
TAGTCTACATGATGATTCCATACTTTGATTCATCTGCTGGTCGCTCGTCTCTCCATCTTCACTGATGTACCCAGATGGAGGAGTCTCTGTTGAACACACACGCACGCACACACACACACACACACACACACACACACACACACACACACACACACACACACACACACACACACACACACACACACACACACACACACAACACACACACACACACACACACACACACACACACACAAGATAAGTAAGGGCAGCATGCGATCACACCTCGCTGAGATCACACACGCTTAATGCAAATAGACCAGGTGTAATCACCTAGGATTTCACCCTAGAGGAGAGGTGTTGGCACACTTTTAAGTCACACAGGATTTCACCCTTTGATAGGCACACTTTAAATGAAGCTTAAGCGAAAATTCTTTAAGAGAGACGGTATCTAATGTCATTCATTCACTCACTTTTCATTAATTCACTCTCCTAGGATAAAACTCTAGCTGTCATACCCACTTCTTAATCAACCTGCATTTTCCTGTTCTAGGAGAAACCCTTTAGTTGTCACGGGCTCTCATTCATCCCTCCTGTCCTCATTCACATCTTTCCCTGTCAGGAGAAAACCTTTTAATGTCACACCCACTCATTCATAAACTCAAGTCATCAATCACCCCTTTCCTGCGTCTACCTAGCTTCACTCTTTGTGGGCGGTAACATTAGATTAAGCCAATCAGAGCATGACACATCTTCCCATTCAGCCTATCATGATCTACCGTCACAGCTAAAAACCTCCCGTTTTCTCTCTGTGTCATCTCATTGGGTTCCAGTGCGTTCCTGCGTCCCTCCTCCACCCCATTCTCCTCCAGTCCTCTCTGACTTCTTCAGATTCAGAAGCCTTCTCCAGCAAGTCTACTTCACCACCACCAGGTCTAGACTCCACAGGGGGGATATTCAATCTACTCTGGCTGCATCCATCTACCCCTGCTGATCATGACGTCATAATCAAGCTGATGTCATGATGGAGTCTAATCGCCAAAACTATTATTTATATTATGTTATGTGCCTACAGGCTCATGTATCTTATCATCTAATAAATCACTGTCATTCAAGAAATGGTCTCTCTGGTTGAATTCACACTCCTATAGAGGCGCACATGGCTAGCCAAGGTGGGACAGACGGAGAATGCCGTCACATACCTGTCATTCTCCCATGCCTATAGTAACTTTCCCCCGTCCCCCCGGTTCTCCCATGCAGGCCCGTATCCAGCGTTTCGAAATAGGGGAGGTCCAGCAAGGGGAGGTGGATTTGAAAAATTTGAAGTCCCCCCCCCCCCCTTTTTTAGCCATATTTAGAGTAATATATCATTTTAAATAAATAAAAAATGTTTTTTTAACCTTTTTTAGCCATATTTAGAGGAATATATCATTCTAAATCAACATTAGGATTATACTGTTGTGATGTCATTATTCAGTATATTCTCTTTCATGTCACCACCTGCTCAGCTCTCCTGTCAACATAATTGTAACTAACAAACACAAACTGTTTTAGCCAAATTCATATCAAAATGACACCTACAAACACAGGTACACAACCCAAGCCGTACACAACACACAAAGTCATCATCGATAATAAAAAAAAACATACAGAGGGATCCATGGAGCTTTTTTTATTTTTTTCTCTGAAATATTAGGGGAGGTCCGGACCTCCCTGTGCTCATAGCTAGATACGGGCCTGCTCCCATGGGCTGTCAAATAGATAAGACGTGTTGCAAACAGGACTCAACATAAAACACTAATAATTGTCCTAATTAACTTAATTAATCTTACCTGCAGCTGCAGATGCACAGATGCACAGGACACACAGACACACAATCAAGGAACACTTCATCGTAGTGTGGGCCGATTGATGTAGTCAGACAGCAGTCAACAACCTAGACAGACAAATATTGGTTTAACCTTAATTGTGCATGCTTTTAATAACCTAATTAAACAACTTTGTTTATAAAAAATATATAATATATAATAATAATATATAATAATAATATATTATTATAAAATGAAAATAAAAACAAACAAGCGCAAATTCGCAATAGCTGTGACCAGATATGCAAATTTCTATTTCAATCCTATCAGAAGAAGCTGCCCCCCCCCCTTGCCATTTAATATTGTGGTAAACATGTACAGCACACAAAAATGTCCTTTCGTTAGGTTTATTCCAGTTTTCACCAGGTATACAACACGGACGTTTCAGCCTAACGGCCTTCTTCAGCGTGTTGCTGTGTCAGGCGGAAATGACGTTTAAATACAATGAGACCGGAAGTCCATTCAATAAACGGAATATCAAAAGTCAGTTACAGTATATAAAGAATTCAAGAACCAAGCAATGCACAACACACAAGTTCCATTATCAAAGAAAAACTAAATGTCTACTCTACATACAACAATGTATGCATTTATAAATAACACTAGTTTGGTCAGCCCCACTGTGTGGGAGAGCAGAACCAGGCCTAGGTAGAGGCCCTGCTGTGTTCAAAGTGACAGGTGTATGTTGCCTCTTGTGGGCTTTTCTTATTTCACTGTTTTCTGCCTTCTCCAACCTGGTTTTCTTTATTTTTGATTAGGAGGATGCTCTGCTTAACGACACCATTGAGGCAGCAAGGTGGTGTGGCACAAAAACATTCAAGGGAAAACTTTCCCTTCCCCAAGTCATCCCCATGGACAAAGAAGATCGCTTGAGGGCAGTGGAACTGCGACAGATGTCTGATGGCCTGGATGAAGAGGAGACTGAACTAAGGGAACCGTTCATGTTCCATTTCAGTCTGCAGGAAGTTTTGTGTAGAAATTATAGACACAAGGCGAATGCGGGTGTCTGCTGCTTTTGGAATAAAGGAATAGAGTGTACAGAACTTACTGTTTTTGACACCGACAGGAATAAAGCGTGTTCAAGTGTCAATGGCACAGACATCACTTCAGTCTCTGATCTCCTTAATGTAGCTGATATAATTGAGTGTACACAAATTTAACATGTGTCACTCACTTGTGGAAATGCTATGGTATATATATATTTAAATATAGGCAGCGATAAAATAATGGACTTAGTAAAAAGAAAACATTTAACAAGTAAAAATATAGGAATGTCTGTCTATCAAATGCATTGATTTCACTTCACTGTTCCAATTCAGCTGGCCCTAGTTACACAGGTTTCAAGTTCAGTGGGAGCTGAACTTCAGTAAGAAGTTGTGTGTGAAGTTTTGAGGGCTCATGAAAATGTAAACGTGTTCCCATTATTTTATTCACAAGATGAGACAAGAATATTGAATATTAGGTAAAACATATCCCAACACCTACACAGAACATTACAATAATAATGTGTTGTAGTCACTGATGGATAAACCTATACAAAGTCTGCTAGGATTCCCACTAGCTGCTAAACACAGTGATATTCAGAGTCGATGGGTTAGGTTTTCTATAGATACCTGGTTTCGTCTAGTGAAACAACTTAAAATTCAGAAAGAAATAATATTGAAGTGGCTGAGCTTTGACCCAGACTTTAAGCCAGCTGCAAGTGATAATAGATTTATTCAATGGGCAGAGAAAGGAATCACACCACTGTTTGTTGGTTCAGTTTGATAAGCAGGAATTTCCAGACAATGTAATTTCAATAATGAGAGACTAGTAGAAAGTATAACAAGCTTTAATGATACAACATTAATTTTGGCGTATGACTCCATGATATGATGACGCTCTCCTGAGATGATGAGAGGGCGTCGTCAGTGAAGAATAGGATAGGAAATCCCCCATAGGGAATTCTTCGATCAGGAGTCATGACCGATGGTGGTGGTCAGGGGAGGAGGTGGGGCGAAAACAATTGCTTCAGCGATGATGATCAGCAACTGAGAATGACACATACACAGCACATAGCAAACAGAGTAAACATGGACCCTGATATACTACACTGATTAGGTGATTGGGATCAGCTGGAGAGGAATACCTTGGCTGATTGGTTATTGCCACATGTGTGGTAAACTGTGAATGGGTGAGGAGACAGCATCAGAGAAAGGGGGCGAGCCTAACAATGAATGGGTTATACATCCTCAAAGAAAGGGGGCGTGCACTGTGATATGACGAGACTGGGCGTTGGCTGTTAAGTAGTCTTCATTATTGAAAATAGTCCAAGACTTCATAAAAATACGATCTTGTTCAACAGGATTTTTACAGATATATTAGAGTAGTTTTGTGGATACATGATAAACACTGTAAAAAGTGTCACTATGAACTTTATGGTCCTCCATAGTGACAAAGCATATGTTGGACAAACAAAAAGGTGTCTGAAACTACGGATCTCTGAACACAAAACTGCAATATGCACAGGAAATGTAGAATACGCTATGGCAAAACATTATCTTGAAGCAAACGGCTCGCCATCCACCCTCCGGTTTGTTGGGTTAGAACAAGTCACTGCGCCACCTAGAGGGGGAAACCTCCCCAAGCTGTTGTCACAGAGAGAGATGTTTTGGATTTACCAACTGAATAGTATGCAACCTACCAACACACACACACACACACACACACACACACACACACACACACACGGATGGGACTCGTTAATTTTTATTGATATTGATACCATTTTCGAGTCTGCTTAACGAACCGGGTCCTTATCGGGTCCACTATTGATACTTTTCTTTTGTATTATTTGGTGGAAAGACATGACGACAATTTTTTTTTTTACAGAACTGTTTTTTGTATTGCTCAACTGTGAGTCTGTGACTGTTTCATTTCTGAACAGAAGGATTAGCCTCACCTCCAATAAACAAAAACTGCTGATGCTGTTGCTGTGCATTTATTTGAAAAGGAATAGGGCCCACATGACATGCAAATAGTGGGTAGGCCCCATTCAAATTATTATGAAATTGATGGTTGTATTCTCATTTAAATATTTGCTTTGATTGAAACAAAAATCTTGGCATTAGTATTTTGTATAGCCTATAACAAGCTGTTAGGAGTTAAACAGGTCATAATTCCCTCTCTCAATGTTATATTGCTGTGAAAACACATTTATTGTGGACTGCAAACTATTTGGGCTTATTTTTATTTTTATTTTTTTTACGGAATACACATTGAATATCCACACTGGGTAGAATAGCCTCTATACCTAATATATACAATCAATGCTCTATACCCACGTTCACCTACAGTATTAGGCTACATTGCCGCTTGCCCTCCTAATGGTGGGACAACGGACAATGCATATAAAAAGAAATAGAGTCCGCACACTGCTTGACTTGCTCCCAGTCGATTTATTTTTGACGTTTCGGTCAACAAGGACCTTCTTCAGAAATGAAGCAGGAAATGACAGAGCACTCAAATTTATACAGTATGGGTCACACCCATCCACCAATTGGCAGAGGGGAAAAAAAAGGTGTCATGTGAGCACAATCAACCAGTAAGAAAATAGAGTGCATCTTGCTTCACACAAGTAAATAAATCAATTAAGTCTACAAACCCAAGACAAACAATTAAGAAAATGCAATATATGCCCAGTGTAGGAGATCAGATGGGGTGGAGCTAAAAAACGGCAAAGAAACTCCTGTTAAATCCTGTGTAGGAGAAACAAAGACCCCAATAGCCTACAATGGACAATGCACTACACAAATATTAAACAAAGGCAATAGTTACGAAGAAAGAGAACAGACTATTCTCCAATCATATAATCAGTAAAAGTACATTAAATATGAATAAAGGTTACAAAAAGAGCACATAGGGCATACAACTCTGCTAACAGACAGGAAGTAAGCAGTTCAAAAATACACATCTGAGTTACAAGAGTAGAAATACAAAAGTGGAAATAAAGATTAAAATAAGAGTAGCTACAGGAACGGTCTGAGGTCAAATGATTCATTCAGGCCCCTAGCAACTGTGTCTAAAGTTGAGATCCAGTATGCTTCTCTCCTTAGGAGTAGAGCGTTGAGGTCTCCTCCTCTAGGTGGCAGTTTGACATGCTCTATGCCAATATATTTCAATGATGATATACAATGTTGAGCATGAAAGAAGTGAAGGGCTACAGGATTTTTAAAGTCCTTAGTCCTGATGTCACTCCTATGTTCAGAAATCCTGGTCTTCAAGGCTCTGGAAGATTTGCCAATATAGGCCAACCCACAAACACACTTAATCATATAGATGATATTGACTGTAGTGCAACTGATAATACCTTTGATTTTGTAACATTTACCAGTGACTGGGTGATTGAATGTGTTACATTTATAAGTAAAGTTACACTGGGCGCATCTACCACATTTGTAATTTCCATCTGGAATCTGAGACAGGAAGTGAGAAGGGGCAGGTTGTGGTAAATGAGACCTGACCAGAAGGGTCTTGAGGTTGGGAGGTCTTTTAAAAACGAGACGAGGTGGAGATGAGAATGTTTTGCTGAGGGCAGGGTCAGAACTGAGAATATGCCAATGTTTTTTTATTATCTTCTCAAACTGCCGGCCAAGAGGAGAGTATTGAATAATACAATTAATGGGTTGCTCTCCACTCTGTCTCTCCCTAGTGGTGAGACAATCATGTTGTGTACAGCCATGATACTTAGTGGAAGCTGGTTGTATCCAGTATTCTGGATAACCACGCTGTCGGAACCGTGCTTCAAGGTCTTTGGAATGAGCAGAAAAGGATTCATCTGTAGTGCAGTTCCTACGTAACCGCTTAAACTGGCCAATAGCAATGCCCTTTTTGAGAGGTGTAGGATGAAAGCTCTCGGCATGAAGTAAGGAGTTACGATCTGTTGGTTTTCTATACAGATCTGTAATCAATCTGTCATTGGATTTGCAAATCAAAATATCCAGAAAATTAATACAATTCTGATCTGAGGCCAAAGTAAATTTCAGAGATGCACTGCTGTTATTAAGAAATGTGTGAAAAGCACTCAGTTCTGTAGCAGACCCAGTCCAGATCAAGAAGATATCATCTATGTACCTTTTCCATAATTGGACAACGGACAATGCATACCTTGGGTGGATGATGATGATGCTGCGATTGGAGCAGACGGGGTTTCCTTGTGAAGACAGTCAAAGGTGCTGCATTTCGCTTTTATTTGATGGCAAACGTTAAGGTGCTTATTCATGGAGGATGTGTTTTCCAACCTTACAAGCAATCAGCTTGTCACAGATTTGGCTAAAGGCTTGTCTTTCACTTTGGTGAAGTGAAGCCAAGCTTTTGAGCGTTTCAGACGTTCAGCCATCCTGTCGCTTCACTTCCTCCTGTGTCTGTGTTCGCAATCGCAACCAAATGAATGATCAAAGGAGCAGTGAAAAGGGAGCGTGTTGCGTCACGCCTGATGCACGTGATTCAATCCTTAATCGAATTAAAAGTTGTATTACAGTCACTCACGTGCACGACAGGGTTTTTCTAATTTGACAACCATGACCAAATAAGCTGTATTGTATTTGGAACGAATCATTCACTGAGGAATAAACCGAAATTAAATCTGATGCTGAACAAGATAAACATAGAGCAGGTTGAAGAAACAAAGCTTTTGGGTGTAATCTTAGATAGGAATTTGTCATGGACGAAGCATATAGATACAGTGGTTGCAAAGATGGGGAGGAATATATCAGTAGCCTAATTAGGAGATGCTCAGTGATCCTTCCATCACAATTGATCAAACTAGTCATTGAGACTCTAGTCTTATCCCAGCTAGACTACTGCTCTATTATCTGGTCAAGCGCAAACCAGAGGGACCTGGGAAAACTGCAGCTGGCTCAAAACAGAGCAGCTCGGCTTGCCCTTCAATGTACATCAAGGTCAAATGTAAATGAGATGCATGTCAAGCTGTCCTGGATGAAAGTCAAGGACAGGCTGACCGTATCACTCCTTGTCTTTTTAAGAAATATCAGAGTGTCAAAATACCCTACCTGTTTATATACTCAACTAAGATTAAGTTCAGATACACATGAATATAAGACGAGACATGCCACCAGGGGTTGCTATCAACTACCTAAAGCTAAAAAAGAGTCAATGCAAAGGACAGTGTTGTATCGAGCAATGGTAGCATGGAATGCACTGCCAGAGAAGATCATCAAAGACAAAACTAAGCCAGGCTTTAAAAAGCAACTGAAAAGTCACTTAGCAGCTCAAAAGTAGTAAGGAACATGACGTAGACGCGCACGCGCGCACGCACACACACACACACACCATAGATAGGAATTTTCTTTTCCTTTTTGTTAGGTTGGTGGAGTAGGTAAGATATAGGTAGATTATTATCCGGTTTTAATTTGTTATTTTTATTTTGTGTTTGTTATTATTCTCTGTTCATTGTTTATTTTAATGTCTTTGTCCTGTAACTGTCTTTGTCCTAATATTGGCCGTCAATTTTAATGTCTTGTATCGTAATGGTCTGAGTTAATGTCATGTTTTTATGTTATGTGTGGACCCCAGGAAGATTAGCGGCTGCTTTGCAGCAGCTAATGGGGATCCTAATAAAACTCTAAAACTCTAAACTGAATCATTACCTGTCCATTTGTTACTCTTTTTGCACCCTGATATAAAGTGAAAGATATCCTTATCAAATAAACACTCCTTTCCAGGTGAGATTCAAACCCTGAACCCCAACATTGTTAAATTGTAAATCTGGTTCTCTACCATCTGAGCTAACCAGCCTGTTGTTTGAGAGAGCCATACTATCGAATGTAGAGCCAGAGACCAAGTATTATAGTTTAAAGGTATATTCCACCCAAATACTACTTACAAGTACTTAGACATAAGTAGTATTTGGCTGAAACATACCTAAGTTCTTGGACATGAAGTAGTATTTGGATGGAATATACCTTTAAAACTATAAGTATTTGGAGAGAAGCTAGTATTTGGGTGGAATATATCTTAAAAACTATAAGTACTTGAACAGAAAGTAGTATGTGGATAGGACATAATACTTAGTCTCTGACTCTACAGACCTATAGTATGGCTCTATCAAATAACAGGCTGGTTAGCTCAGATGGTAGAGAACCAGACTTACAATTTAACAATCTTGGGGTTCAGGGTTCGAATCTCACCTGGAGGGAGTGTTTATTTGATAAGGATATCTTTCACTTTATATTAGGGTGCAAAAAGAGTAACAAATAGACAGGTAATGATTCAGTACTCATAAACTACAGAGTATGATGCACCACTTTACAATAGGGTACACGAAAAGAGTAACTAATGGACAGGTAATAATTAAGTAATGATTCAGTATTCATAAACTACTGAGTATGATGCACCACTTTACAATAGGGTACACAAAAAGACTAACTAATGGACAGGTAATAATTAAGTAATTAAGTAATGAATAACTAACAATTAACTATATACTCCCAAACTGACCATTGACTAACCATTAACTAATGAGTAATTACTCTACTAAGGAACTAACAACTAATCATGAACTAATGATTAACTACTATACTCACAATGTGACCTTGACTAATGATTAACTAATGATTAACTAATACATTCATGCACTGACATTTTGGAATCATTAAGTAATGATTAACTACTCTATTCACGAGCTGACATTTAGTAATCATTAGGTAATGATTAACTACTCTACTCAGAAAATTAGATACTAATAATTAACTAATGACTACCTACTCATTAACTATGATTAACTAGTGATTGACTAATGCCAAATTTTTCATTAGCTACTCATTAACTGGCTATTAGTTAATGGTTAGTTTACTAGTAACTACTATAGTATTTGTGTACGTTATTGTAAAGTGTTACCGCTTATCTTCCTGCAGTGCTCTTTACACCGGCCACGGTCCCGACCACTTATTGTGGTTTCGTCAATGTCTTCCTCAGTCAGACGTGGCATAGATGGCACCTCATGGCAGGTTTAAATAGCCCACTAGGAGCAATAGGCTACTATTTAAATCTGTTATCTATGCCACGTCTCTGTTTGACTCTGAGGAAGAGACTCTGTGTCTAAACGTTGGCCTATTTGCACCCATATATTAAATTGCTCAACATTGCTTTTTTCATGTTATGTTACTCATTCCTATTCATGTGGTCTGCACTTGAGCTGCACACTGCTCCTTATTTAATTAATTAATTTGGTTCGGGTTTGCAGACCCCTTAAGATTAATCAATTAAACACAAAAAACAAAAGCTATCATCCAATCATCCAACAAATGTATTTTATTGGAGTGAATGAACTCGTCACAAACTTTGAGAACTGAGTTTGTCATATAGGCTATTCCCGTTTAATTAAGCCTAAAGAAAGACACTGGCGGGCCTACATTAAATGTCTCTCTGCATCCAAGAATGTGAAATTAAATAACTTGGAAGATAATCTAAATTAAGAAGTTGCCTATCTGCAACAAGCCAGAGATGAGACGTGCAGTCAGTCAACAGTCCGATCGGATAGGCTACACCTTCTCTCTCAGCTTGCTGTGGCACTTTTCTTTATGGTAAACCAGCGGGCATAGACTGTAAGAGCCGACACTTGCATTTCAGTTCTGGCCTTTGATCTATTCTAAGTGATAGAAGCATGGTTGACATCGCCGAATTTACTGCCTCAATCCATAGATTACAGGGCCATTTAAACATAAGAAATCCATTAAGAATTGAGGATTGCAGAGGCGTTTATGAATTGTCTGATAGGCCGACCCCACTCCTCCCCACCGCCCCCGTGCTCCCCCCGCCCGCTCTCACCTTCGGCAAAAAAACAAAGACTCCTCATGTCTAGAAAGTAGAAAGGTATGTCATATCCATAAACAATTTGAGCCAAGTGATACAGTAGGCTTAGGCTATGTCTAAGAAAGCAGACAGTGAAGCTTCAGATGTTTCAGCCAAGGACAGCAAGGCGCTCTATTGATGAACATTTCAACACCACCGTCGATGGACAGCGACAGGCTGTCACAGACGATGGTCTGCCCATGTTACACACACCCTGTTGTGAAGCTTGATTGAAATCTAAAAACAAATCTCTAAATCTAAATCCTGCCTTGCAGATAAACATTATATTCACATGCCTTTCAACATGTTGCCTTTGCCAGAGCCATTCAGGCGGTGTCTCCATACGCATGGTCAATGTGTCAGCATGGTCGGGGGGGGAATCCTATAACACTGATAGACAATGATGGCAGATGATGGAAGCCTGTACCACTGAAATATTCTTACTGACGGTGTAAAGCATGCTATGCTTTCGCGTTTTACTGATTTTCTTGAAAATTGTTGGAAGGGTGTAGCATGGGCCAATGAGAAACCCATAGCCTATATTGAGGAGCCCATTCTCCAATAGTTTTGATGAAGGATTATAGGCTATATCGATAAAAAAAAACATTTCTTGGATGATTGCATCATAGCCTTTGTTTTTGTGTGTTTTATTGCTGTTTAAATGTTATTTTTCTGAACGTAAATTGAAACCTGAACTGAATTAATTAATTAATTAACGAGTGGTGAGGCTCTCCTCACTAACTTTGCACTGCAGACCATAATTATTTTGAAATAAACGTCAACAAAAATTATTTGAAAATGAAATTTTTGTTTGCTAAATATATGTTATGTAGGCTATGTAAAAAAGATTCAATCGATCTTTTTTCAATAGCTACATTTTGACTGGGTTGGTAAATATTCTATAAGGCCGGAATTTTGGAACGATACCTGTAGAAAATCCCCTCATTTCATATTCCTCCAACTGCCTCCTCACTACTTCCCTTTACTGCTCTCTGGATGGGCGGAGCCCGAGAGCTAATAAGGCCAGTCACATCACCTGTGGCAAATCCTCTGCTGCAAACCATGGGAGCACAAGCTGGCTGGCCTCCACTGGATTCCTCACCTTCACTGTTTGCTGTGTAAATGATTAGTAAGTTTTCCTTTTATTTGACTTTGCTTTGGTAATTTATGATTATTGGTTGCACTGCTTAAGTTCCTTTAATTGTAGTTATTCCTTCATTTTGGATATTATATAATTAGTAATTGGTTGGATTGTTTGGATTTAATTGTTACTTTTGTTGAATCACTGTGGATTGACTTATGTTCTTTTCTTTCTCTATCACCAGCAAACCGCAACAACATAATGGGTGTATAAATAAAAGACTGGTGTTGGAATCCAAGCCTCTGCTGTATTCTGTCCTGGCCGACAGGCCATTGTGTTGGGCCTCACCTGGAACCAGGCCTTAGACCTGAGCTGCACCCACCCTCACCACCATTCCTTATCACTGATATTTTTCAATACCGGTTGCATTGGGGCCATTGAAAATCCTAGCATAATCCCTGCTGTCCGTGGTGCTGAAATTGAATGGAGGGAGAGATAGACACACATCGTTTTGGTTCAAACAGTATAATGAATTTATTTATTTGACATTTCCAACCATGCTTGAGCGGCGAGCTTTTAATTTGCTGGCCCATGTCAACAAATACGGGCTAAAAGCCGCAATTACTGGCTAACGGAATCCCTGAACTGCGTGTCTCAGCAGCCAGCAGTATAGAACTGGGCTTTTACTGATGCACTTTCTGAAGGCTATTTACTTGATTAGACTTCTATTTTCGTTTAGGATATTTTTTTTTCCCGTTATTGTATAATTGTTTTCAGTTAATCAGGCAAGCTTATCCTATTGGAATTTATAATTATTTCGTATGACATTTTACACAGCTGCAGGGCGCAGCAAAGTAAAGGATTATAAAGGTGTAAATGTGGGAGACATTTTATTGTGTTCCTTTGCAGGGGTGAAAGTGGATTGGCCGTACTACTCCAACCTTCATCGCATCATTGTTCTCGTCCCGCCCCAGCTTCATGCATCCCTGAACACGCATACTTTTTTTTACATCATGTCTATAGCAAATTATTTATTTAATTATTTAAAGTTAGTAGCCTACTTAATTAACCTGTGTTGTGTGGCACAATTCTGCTTGTGCTTTAAGTAAAACAGTTGTCTAATGGTAAAGTAAAGGCGAATAAGAATTATGCAAAGGACAAATAATATGAAGAAGCAAGAATATGAAAATGGATTAAAAAAGGCATCAAACATCTTTGAACAACACATCTTTGTTTTAATTTTGCATGGGCTCCACAATCATTTCGAGGATTCGAGCCAACCCATTTAGCAGCATCTGAGAGAGAAAGAGAGAGAAAATTGGCACGCAGCCTACAGAAGTTTAAAAGTCGAAACGAGTTCTGTATGTAGCTTAAATAATCAAACATCAAAGCTTAATTGTAGAAGCCATTTATGTATGTTGTTGACACTACACCCCCTGTACTGATGAATGCTGGTAACCAAGGTGATATGTATAACATAATGCAGAGGCAAAATGACATCACTGCTCTTCTTGCTCAACAAATCTGTCTTCTACTTTACCACCACGAGACATAGCCGTTTATGATGGTGATCCTTTACAGTATGAAGTTTTCATCAAAGCATTTGAGAGAGGAGTGGAAAGAAGGACTGACAGACAGTGACTGCTTGCATTTTCTAGGACAGTACACTAGAGGGCATCCAAAAGACTTAATTCGAAGCTGCCAACATTTACCTCCAGCCCAAGGCTATAAAAAAGCGAAAGATCTGCTGAAAGAACATTTTGGTAATGAGCATAAGATTGCCACTGCATATATGGACAAAGCATTTGCCTGGTCAGCGATCAAGTCAGAGGATGTGAAAACACTGCAAGTGTTTTCCCTGTTTCTTAGAGGTTGTTGCAATGCAATGGAACATCTTGCCTAGGCTATATGGATGAAATGAATGTTGCTTCCAATATGAAGATCATCCTTCTGAAACTGCCTTACAAGCTCAGAGACAAGTGGAGGAACAGGGCGTGTCAGTTACAGGAGCAGCATGGACAAAGAGCAACATTTTCTGACCTGGTAGACTTCATAGAGAGACAAGTGAAGATACTGTCACATCCACTTTTTGGAAACATCCAGGATGCTAAGCCAATTGCAACTGTCAAAAGCTTTGCTAAACCAAGGGAACAGTCAAGACCAAGAGGAAGCAGTTTTAACTCCCATTTCAAATGGAGGAAAAAGACGAACACACACACACACACACACACACACACACACACACACACACACACACACACACACACACACACACACACACACACACACACACACACAAAGGATAATTAAAGTGAATGCATTTGAAAACAAAAAGTAACCAATGAAAATGTCTCCTAAGTGGTTGCCAGTTAAGAGAATCATAATATAATATGCGCAATATGTAATAAATCTAGAGCATGTAGCAGAATATTTATTTCTGGCATCAATGTACTTGCATGTAATAAATGTAATATAGTGCAAATTGCAAAACTGCAAAATAGTACACATTGAAATTGAAAACATATAGTGCAATGAAATATGTAGGCCTACTATCCATTGAATGAATAATGCAAAATAAAATTAGGGCACTACTATGTGGAATGGAAATGGAACCAAAAACTATTCACTATGTATGCAACCAAAATATCAACAAAAATAAATTGTTTCAGTCTTCTCAGGCATCAAACACATTTTTAAATGTCGTAAGTAGAGTGCAAACTGCGGAGTAAAATGAGGTTTCCAGTATTCCCGTCAGCAACACATGAGCTTATGATGTTCAAACAAACTGGCATAAGCCAGCAGCGAGCACACTCACCGGTGTTTTTAAAGTTTCGGTGCACGGCACAGGAGATACTTAGTAGGAGAAAGAGAGCCAGCACACAAAAATGTCCTTTTGTTTAGTTTATTCCAGCTTGACACCAGGTACAGCACACACACGGACGTTTCAGCCTAATGGCCTTCTTCAGCGTGTTGCTGTGTCAGGCGGAGATGACGTTTAAATACACTGAGAACGGAAGTACTTTCAATAAACGAAATATCAAAATTCAGTTACAATATATAAAGAATTCAAGAACCAATACACAACACAAAAGTTCCATTATCAAAGAAAATGTCTACATACAACAATGTATGCATATATAAATACAATAGTCTGGTCAGTCCCACTGTGTGGGAGAGCAGAACCAGGCCTAGGTAAAGGCCCTGCTGTATTCAAAGTGACAGGTAGGCGGAGTAAGTCAGGTCTGGACTACAGATACTGTAGAAAATACAGAATACAATAGAAATGTTTTAAAACAAGAATTATGCTTAAATAATTGCACGTTTCCACTATAATGGCCTAGAAAGAGGTCCAGCTGTATTGTGATAACAGACAGGAGAGATTAAGCTAGGGCTGGAATGCATATTACTAAGTACATTAAAAATAGACAATACAAATATGTTACAAAATTGCACATTCAAAGAAAGCAGCCCAATAACAGTTCCTCATTAAGTCCTTTCGGATGCTCTGTCTGAAGAGTGTGAATCCAAAAGGCCTCTCTTTGTAGCAAGGCCCTATCTCTATCCCCACCCCTTTTCAATGGACTGACAGTTTCTATGCCCTGGAACCTCAGGGTGCAAACCTCATGTCCCATATTGAAATGTCTCGCTACAGAAGATTTTTCATCCTTATTGCGAATTTTGCTTTTGTGCTCGGAGATGCGGGTTTTGAGTTCTCTACGAGTTTTCCCCACATAAACATTTGAACAAGGACATTTTAACAAGTACACAACGAATTTAGATCTACAAGAAATTCTACTTTTAATGTTGTACTTTCACCTCTGATCATCGCATTACACTGCAAACAGCTCGAACAAGGAAAATTACCATTAGGTAAATTGGATAAAAAATGTGTAGGGCGTGTATAACAATCTGCCCTGACTAACATGTCTCTCAGGTTTCGAGGCCGCTTCTGAGCAAAATCAAACTGGCGCACTTTGAGATCAAAATGAAGAGACTAGATCTATGAAGAACTACACACATCAATATCTTCTTTACCGTTCTGTGGTTTTACAGCGATGAAAAAATAATTGTTTCCCTATATATACTATATATTCTGCATACAGGTTACTATATGGTAGAATTATGCTTGCATAAATAATACCAAAATCACTTCAGGGGAGTTTCAAGTAAAGTAACATTTTGCTTTGTAGGAAAAACAAAAGTAAAATTAAATCAAAAGGGAACTTCCTAACTTATTGGCTGGAATAATATTCCGACAAGATAATAATATCCATAAGCACTAAAGCAGGAGTTTGCAGTCAACTAGTTGAAATTAATATGTGGCAGTATTTGTGGGGGTCAAAATCTATGTAGGGTGTACCACCACAAATAGATCAGTGTATGGGAAACACTGACTATTAAATTGTGTGACTAGAAAGACACCAATAAGGAAAATACTGTCATTTTGAACAACAGCACTACAACGGTGGCATTACAAATGGTATTATGAAATTATGAAATTATTGTGGGAAAAAACAAGAATGCCACTTTTTTTAATGAACTTTAAGCAGAAAATTAAAAAATAGTATTAAAGCCAAAATAAATAATAAATAAAGATAATTTTAACAGAAACTGCTACTAATGACCACCATGTGGTGGTTAAATCCCCGATCGTGTCTGCCTGGGCTGGGCTATCAGCTATGTGGGCGTTCCCAGACATGCGGACTGTCATATATATATATATATATATATATATATATATATATATATATATGATTGATTGATTGATTGATTGATTTATTAAGGTGTCATGCACATATATATATATAAAAAATAGCACCCCCAGAAGCATTTCTGTCACGTCGTGAAACCGAGGTGAAACCAACAACCAGAGATCCTCCCACACACACACACACACACACACACACACACACACACACACACACACACACACACACACACACACACACACACACACACACACACACACACACACAGCTTGGCTTGATAAGGGTCTATGTGGCAATTTTCGCTGTGGAAGATGGAACACACTGTTCCCACACCCACATGCATGAGGATTGTTGATGACTCAGCTGTGCTTAAGAATGGCCACTACACTCTCAGCTTACCATTCAGACATGATGATGTCACTTTTCCTAACAATCGACAAGTAGCCGAACAGCGTCTTCTGAATTTGAAAAGGAAGTTCTTGAGGAGCCCACAGTACAAGGAGGAATACACATAGCCTTCCTAGAAGAAGACATGATTGAGAAAGGCTATGCTGAGCCAGTGCCTGTGAGTGAGCCATCAGCCTCCTCACCTCCACCACCTGTAACCTGCTCTCCATCCATCAGCTGCTAGGTGACTCCCTCCCTGCCCCGCTGTGTACAGTCACCAGCATCAGCATCATCATCATCGTTGTTGTTGTTGTTACTAATGTAACATATATTGTTGTTGTTCAGTTGTTCAAATCAGTGATCATCAATCATCAAACCGCGGCCACGACATGGCATGACGGGACCAGTCCACAGCAGGGAGTAGATTTGGACCATGTCATGGTCTGAATCTATCTATCATCATGGTCACCATGCATGATGTGTCAGGAAGCCAGATTTTTCGGGAGCGGGGAACATAGAACCCTTTTTAGCAGGAGCGGGGAACATAGAACCCGGGGAACATTAACCAGTGGTGGAAGAAGTACTGAAAGTTTGTACTCAAGTAGAAGTACTGTTACCTTACTGAAATATTACTCAATTACAAGTAAAAGTACTGGTGTTAAAAATATACTTAAGTAAAAGTAAAAAGTACTCTTCTAAAAAACTACTCAGAGTATTAGTCACTTGAAACGGGAGATCCATGTAGAAAATACATTATACACTTTCAACAAAGCATATTTCTCTAATAAATGATATGAATGAAAGATCAATGCTTCTTAGTATCAACAGGGAGCAAAACCCTAAATAACTGAAAACTGGTGGGTGGGAGGGGTCTGTCAGTCACACCCAGGCCCGCTCCAACCCATTACGCAGAGTACGCAGACTGCGTAGGGCATCACGTGACTGAGGGCACCAAAAAAAAAAAAAAAAAAATTTTTTTTTTTTTTTTTGTGCCCTCAGTCAGGCCACTCACTGAACAGCAGGCCAGGCGCCGCCTACTGGTTTACTAGTGGTTTTATTACTTTATTCAGGGTGCATCTCATTGTAAAATTGGACTCGGCCCAAATTGGGCTTCAAACGGCCCAAATTGGGCTTCAAGCGGCCCAAATCTGGCTTCAACCGGCCCAAATCTGGCTTCAACTGGCCCAAATCTGGCTTCAACTGGCCCAAATCGGGCTTCAGACGGTCCAAATCTGGCTTCAAACAGCCCAAATCTGGCTTCAAACGGCCCAAATTGGGCTTCAAACAGCCCAAATTTTTCGCCGCCGCCCTTCGGACGCCGGCACGCACGTCGGCCTGTATTGGCCTGGCCTGCTTGGTATCTAATGCCCGGCCTGAATTATGATCCCAGTCCGCCCCTGCTTGCATGTACAGTTTAACAATCACTTGTTTGCTGACATGTACAGTAATTCTAACAATTGTTTGTTTCCCACATGTAATGAAATGTGAGATACACTAGTATCGTTCATAATTAATGATTTTGCAGTCTTTCGTTTGACAGTTATTGAAAGTTTTACGGGGGGGGGGGGTAGCCTGGGTAAACCCATCCCCCACGTGACCTGCTCTCAGACCTGTTCTCAGTCATTGTCACTGTCCAGGCTCAATGGACTTGACAAAAAAGGGGAGACCACACAAATTAAAGCTGCATGCATTACCATGAAGGAAAAATAGTCTTATCACTAAACTTGCCCCTTGCATCAACCTCTATGTCCTCTTCACTGAAGACAGGGCTGGAAGGACTTTCTATTCTTTTTTTAAAGAATGATGATATTTTTCTTTGCATTTTGACCTGGCTGGAGTAGAGAAAAAAACACCAGAGTGACGTTTAATGCAGCAGAGGACAGCATACTACAATGACTACTCTATTCTCTTGTGTTATAGGCAGTGTTGGGCAAGTTACTTTTAATTAGTAACTTAGTTACAGTTACTAGTTACTGCTCTGAAAAGTAACTCAGTTACTTTAAGTTACTCGTTACTTTCCAGGTAACTTAGTTACTAGGAAAGTAACTTTTGAGTTACTTTTTTTTTTACTCTCAATTCTCTTATTAATGCACACACATTATTTTGGGGTTGCTGTAGCACAGTGTGGGACAAGACAACATTGAGGCATATTTATTATTGCCTTCAAAAAGTAGCCAGTACACCTTTGGCACTGTATAATTAACAACTGTATCAGTAGTCTATAATATCCTGGCTGAACAACATAAACACTGTGGTTACCGTTTGTAAAAGCAGAGTGACAGTGAGCAGCAGAGCCCAGCACTGCCTGCAGATAGGGACAGAGCAGAGCCCCAAAGCAGCCGCTCGTCGCGGCTGCCTTTAATAGCAGTTAATCTCCAAAAGGCAGCAGACTTGCAGGCATTTTTTTCCCATTTCATGACCAAACAACGCGAAATACACCGTGAACACCCTCCAACGCGAGGGGAATCTGTGAGTGAGAGACGAGTGCTGTGCTTGCCTGGGTGCAGCAGCCAGCAGGGCACTGGTGACAGACAGCCTGAGAGAAGCGAGGAGGAGAGGGCTCCATGCTACTGACTCGCCGAGCGGTGTGAAGTGAACACCGCTACCGTACACAACACAGCTCGCGCAAAATGACCCGTTTCACTATCAGAATTTGGTCCAGTAACATTAGAAAGTATAGAAGTGCCGCACGATTAGACTACTTCCTCATCAGACCGCCGTCAGACTCGCATTTTCCTCTCTACCCTCGCTGCTGTAGGTCCCGCACAGAATCGTGGAGTAACGAGTAACGAGCCTGTTTAAACCGCAATAATTGTAAGTACGTTACGTTACTGATGAAGTAATTCGTTACAGTACTCGTTACCGCAAAAAGTAACTTAGTTACTGTAACGCGTTACTTAATAACGCGTTAGTCCCAACACTGGTTATAGGTCATATAGCATGAAGGAGCTTTGTTTTCCTGAGACCACGTTAATCAACACAGCTTTCACAGTTCACACCACTGGCCATGGCCCGCTAACAACTGCAGACATTCAATCACGCATAGTAGGCTACAGCAGCCAAAAACACACATGCAACATTTTTCTGCATTGGCTTCAAGACTTACGTGTTTTGTCTCTTTTCTTTTCCGCGCCACCTTTTGCTTTGTTTATGTTCAGTATTTGACATGCATCTATTCCCCCGCGGCCGCGTTTAGTGATGTAGCCTAATCGAGATTGGAGGAGCACTGCACGGAGCAGCTCAAGTCTACTTTTGGAAAAGGGGGGGTCGGTGTCTCCGCCTCTCAGACCATGCAATATCCATGATGACCACTTGACAGAACTCCCCTGTAAAAATGGGCCGGCCCATCTCTCTTGCCACTGTGTTTTGGGCTGACCTGACTGACAGCTACTTCGGCTGCATTGAGGGGGATCAATAAAGAATAAACGTGCGGTCAGACCGGCCCAGAGCGACTGGCATTTGCCAGAATTGTCAGATGGCCAGTCCGGGCCAAACCTGAAGCCAAATGCCACTGGCATTTGGCTTCAGTAACATATTACATGTTACATGTTACATATTACATGTAACATATTACATGTAATATATTACTTTTAGCAGTAACTCAGTAATAGCCTATATACAGTGGGTTCGGAAAGTATTCAGACCCCCTTAAATTTTTCACTCTTTGTCATATTGCAGCCATTTGCTAAAAGCAATTAATTTCATTTTTTTCCTCGTTCATGCACACACAGCACCCAATATTGTCAGAAAAACACAGACTTGTAGACCTGCTCTCAGACCTGTTCTCAGTCACTGAGAACAGGTCTGAGAGCAGGTCACGTATGGGATGGGTTTACCCAGGCTAGTGTTTTTCAGCTGCAGGGACAGGACGACTGGTTGCAATTGAAGGAAAGATGAATGCAGCCAAGTACATTGATATCCTGGACAAAAACCTTTTCCAGAGTGTTCACGACCTCAGAATGGGCCGAAGGTTGACCTTCCAACAAGACAATGATCCCAAGCACACAGCTAAAATAACGAAGGAGTGGTTTCAGAACAACTCTGTGAATGTTCTTGAATGGCCGAGCCAGAGTCCTGACTTAAATCCAATTGAGCATCTCTGGAGAGACCTGAAGATGGCTGTCCACCAACGTTCACACACACACACACACACACACACACACACACACACAAAATCACCTCACACATCAATGGCCTCCTGCTTGTTATAGTGTATACTACTGCACTACATTTGGAAACAGATGATTTTGCATTTTTTATTTTTGACGATCCATAAAATAAAATCACAGTTGTAGGAGCCAAATTTGGTCTGCTTTATTTCCTGTGATTATCATGTGTAATGTTTTATATGTCCTTGGGGTGTCGCTGTGCCATATTACCTAGGCTCAGGTGATCGATTGGCCAGGAGCATTGAAGCTGGGGACTAAAGCACCTGGGGTTTTTCATCTTTTAAAATAAAGATGTTTAAAAAACTATTGCTTGTTACATTTTCAGTGCTGTGTACCTTTTCTCTGGGTAAGAATTGAGCCTGAAATTAACGATACTTTATATTATATGAGCTATGAACGTTCACGCGTGATTTCTAACCCCACATAGGATAAGCAATAACCACGCCCTGTGGCGCCGGGATTGGCCAGGAGCATTGAAGCTTGTGACTAAATCACCTGGGTTTTTTCATCTTTTAAAATAAAGATGTTTAAAAAACTATTTTCTCTGGGTATTAATTAAATAACAGTTATTATTATTATTATTATTATTATTATTATTATTATTATTATTATTATTATTATTATTATTATTAACTTGTTTAAAAACATATAGGCATGTAATTCAAGATAAGTCTGCCTTTTATTTCACATTTCATAGAGTTCAAATAAGACTTTCTGAGCATGACCAGTTTGACTGCCTTAGAATACCCCCCCCCCCCCCCCCCCCCATAGGCCAGTGATATCACAGTGTAGGAATTTAGCCAGGGCAAGTTTGTTTGATACATTTGAAGGACCATAAAGCCTGGGAAAACAGAAATGTATCCACCGCAGAGTACCTACGCAACACACACACACACACACACACACACACACACACACACACACACACACACACACACACACACACACACACACACACACACACACACACACACACACACACACACACACACACACACACACACACACACACACACACACACGTGTGTTGGGGGAGAGGTGTTTGTCTGCCAGGAAGGCTAGGCTATTTGACTGAACTGAAGATGTAGCGACGATACTTGTTTTTGTCAAACGCAGATTCCAGGAATTACCCTGGCTGAACCTGCAACCACGCACGTGCATGCATGCACACACGCACGCACGCACGCACGCACGCACGCACACACACACACACACACACACACACACACACACACACACACACACACACACACACACACACAATGTTAGACACACTGGTGTCTAACACTGAAATTATGCAGCACAAACAGAAACCAGCTAAATTGATTGCAATAGATGCATGCCATACATGAGAAAATGTTGCAATCTG
The DNA here is from genome assembly GCF_964638095.1 of Poromitra crassiceps. Lineage (NCBI taxonomy): Eukaryota > Metazoa > Chordata > Actinopteri > Beryciformes > Melamphaidae > Poromitra > Poromitra crassiceps. The sequence continues at coordinate 25,060,641 of NC_139629.1, read as the reverse complement.
CTGAAAAATATTAAAAACCGTAATTTTGAAGCCTTATGTCTAAAATATCTGGAGGAAGTCATAAAAAAAATGCTTTTTTGTAAAAAGTGTCTTGGAGCTCAAAAATAGCACTTTTTTGCACTTTATAGTGGTTTTCAATGGGGAATTATCTATTCATTTCTGGATAATAACATATCTGCAGTAAAGAAATTTGATTCCCGGGGCCAAAAATGAGCTGAGGTACTGAAATGTGAAAATCCTTGATAGATGCCCCAATCCCCCGCCCAATGTCAAAATTCATGGCCATTTGACCATTTATATCCCATTTATAACAATGCGAACACAGAAAATTACACTGCACTAGCCCAAAATGTACCAACAGTGTATAAGGGTTTAAACATAGGCACGTTTTGACGTTTTATATACTATAGGCTAGTGTCACACACACACGCACGCACGCACACACACACACACACACACACACACACACACACACACACACACACACACACACACACACACACACACACAGGAACCTCCCACTTTCTCGTGCTGTATCATACAATGTAATGTGTAATGTAATGTGAAAGAAAACACTTTAGGTAAAAAAAAAACCCAAAGTAGGCCACTGGAGCACACGGATCCTTTTTGAAAAACTTTATTGAAAAACTAACGTTTCTTACCTAATGCCTTCATAGAGTATATCAATTCTATGTCAACTTTTCTGTCTTTTACTCATGAAATTGGTTGGGATCAAATTAACTTCCTGGATTTGACCATTTACAATTTCCTTTTAAAAAATGTGGCTTATATTTGTCTAACTATGTTTTAATGAATTAAGAATTGGTGGTTATTTTCTTATGTTTTTCAAATAATTGATGGGTATGCTTTATTGTTGTAGACCTGAATTAACTTTTATTTGTGAATTGTTAATTGGAGTTTACACTGACTGACATATTTCTCCTCCTTTTAACTCCAGGTGGAAACCCCGCTGTCCTGCACATATTGGTCCCTCACATCACTCCCTATCCCTTTCCCATCCCTAGAATAAAACTTTATTTTGTTGATGGCGTTTATGGGGGTTTTATTATTATTGTGATTAACTTATTACTATTTACATATCACTGTAAATTTGTCTTTATGGAAAATGTATTCGGTTTCTTGTAGAATATTACTCTAAATGAATTATCATTTCTGTCAATTAAGCTTGTTCTCACCCCCCCCCCCCCCCCCCCCCCCCCCCCCCCCATCTCCAGCCTGGACTGGATTGGCTTTGATTAGAGGGAGGTAATAAATATGAAAAGTTTGCTCATTGTTCTGCAACTCTGATGAAGACGCATGGCGTCGAAACGTTAGTTTTTCAATAAAGTTTTTCAAAAAGGATCCGTGTGCTCCAGTGGCCTACTTTGGGGGTTTTTTGGACCTAAAGTGTTTTCTTTCAAGTTTATACTTGCCCATTTTCTGGGAGCACCGGACCAGCCTGCTGGGCTGTCTCGGGTGGAAGCGCGCCTAACCTCATCCTTGCAAGTGTATCAACTTCTCACTGATGCAAGCTCTTTCCGCACCGAGGAAGTAAAACCTCTCACTTTCTCGCGCTTTCTGCGCCCTTTCTGGCTCATGACTCAATGAGTTTGCTTGCCTGTATCAAATCAATACATCCCATACATCATTGGAACGGGAATAGTCTCAGCTAAAGCATCTCCAGTAAACAGCCTACATGGCAAGCATTTTTAGAATATACAGTAGGCCTAATGTACAGTAAACACTATCTTTGAACTTACTGCAAAATTATAACATGAAATTCACTGTTCAAATGAGATGTCAACCAATGCCAATATGGCAATATATATATAGCCTATATGGGAAGGGGGGTTTACATAAACAGCTCGACTTGCACTATATGAGATAAGAAAGGCCACGCCATGAAATAAAATAATACATTATGATGCATAATATGCTCAAAATTATTATAATTAGGCTATCACTGGTATGGCCAAACGTCAACAAAAATTATTTGAAAATGAAATTTTTGTTTGCTAAATATATGTTATGTAGGCTATGTAAAAAAGATTCAATCGATCTTTTTTCAATAGCTACATTTTGACTGGGTTGGTAAATATTCTATAAGGCCGGAATTTTGGAACGATACCTGTAGAAAATCCCCTCATTTCATATTCCTCCAACTGCCTCCTCACTACTTCCCTTTACTGCTCTCTGGATGGGCGGAGCCCGAGAGCTAATAAGGCCAGTCACATCACCTGTGGCAAATCCTCTGCTGCAAACCATGGGAGCACAAGCTGGCTGGCCTCCACTGGATTCCTCACCTTCACTGTTTGCTGTGTAAATGATTAGTAAGTTTTCCTTTTATTTGACTTTGCTTTGGTAATTTATGATTATTGGTTGCACTGCTTAAGTTCCTTTAATTGTAGTTATTCCTTCATTTTGGATATTATATAATTAGTAATTGGTTGGATTGTTTGGATTTAATTGTTACTTTTGTTGAATCACTGTGGATTGACTTATGTTCTTTTCTTTCTCTATCACCAGCAAACCGCAACAACATAATGGGTGTATAAATAAAAGACTGGTGTTGGAATCCAAGCCTCTGCTGTATTCTGTCCTGGCCGACAGGCCATTGTGTTGGGCCTCACCTGGAACCAGGCCTTAGACCTGAGCTGCACCCACCCTCACCACCATTCCTTATCACTGATATTTTTCAATACCGGTTGCATTGGGGCCATTGAAAATCCTAGCATAATCCCTGCTGTCCGTGGTGCTGAAATTGAATGGAGGGAGAGATAGACACACATCGTTTTGGTTCAAACAGTATAATGAATTTATTTATTTGACATTTCCAACCATGCTTGAGCGGCGAGCTTTTAATTTGCTGGCCCATGTCAACAAATACGGGCTAAAAGCCGCAATTACTGGCTAACGGAATCCCTGAACTGCGTGTCTCAGCAGCCAGCAGTATAGAACTGGGCTTTTACTGATGCACTTTCTGAAGGCTATTTACTTGATTAGACTTCTATTTTCGTTTAGGATATTTTTTTTTCCCGTTATTGTATAATTGTTTTCAGTTAATCAGGCAAGCTTATCCTATTGGAATTTATAATGATTTCGTATGACATTTTACACAGCTGCAGGGCGCAGCAAAGTAAAGGATTATAAAGGTGTAAATGTGGGAGACATTTTATTGTTTTCCTTTGCAGGGGTGAAAGTGGATTGGCCGTACTACTCCAACCTTCATCGCATCATTGTTCTCGTCCCGCCCCAGCTTCATGCATCCCTGAACACGCATACTTTTTTTTACATCATGTCTATAGCAAATTATTTATTTAATTATTTAAAGTTAGTAGCCTACTTAATTAACCTGTGTTGTGTGGCACAATTCTGCTTGTGCTTTAAGTAAAACAGTTGTCTAATGGTAAAGTAAAGGCGAATAAGAATTATGCAAAGGACAAATAATATGAAGAAGCAAGAATATGAAAATGGATTAAAAAAGGCATCATCAAACATCTTTGAACAACACATCTTTGTTTTAATTTTGCATGGGCTCCACAATCATTTCGAGGATTCGAGCCAACCCATTTAGCAGCATCTGAGAGAGAAAGAGAGAGAAAATTGGCACGCAGCCTACAGAAGTTTAAAAGTCGAAACGAGTTCTGTATGTAGCTTAAATAATCAAACATCAAAGCTTAATTGTAGAAGCCATTTATGTATGTTGTTGACACTACACCCCCTGTACTGATGAATGCTGGTAACCAAGGTGATATGTATAACATAATGCAGAGGCAAAATGACATCACTGCTCTTCTTGCTCAACAAATCTGTCTTCTACTTTACCACCACGAGACATACCTGTTTATGATGGTGATCCTTTACAGTATGAAGTTTTCATCAAAGCATTTGAGAGAGGAGTGGAAAGAAGGACTGACAGACAGTGACTGCTTGCATTTTCTAGGACAGTACACTAGAGGGCATCCAAAAGACTTAATTCGAAGCTGCCAACATTTACCTCCAGCCCAAGGCTATAAAAAAGCGAAAGATCTGCTGAAAGAACATTTTGGTAATGAGCATAAGATTGCCACTGCATATATGGACAAAGCATTTGCCTGGTCAGCGATCAAGTCAGAGGATGTGAAAACACTGCAAGTGTTTTCCCTGTTTCTTAGAGGTTGTTGCAATGCAATGGAACATCTTGCCTAGGCTATATGGATGAAATGAATGTTGCTTCCAATATGAAGATCATCCTTCTGAAACTGCCTTACAAGCTCAGAGACAAGTGGAGGAACAGGGCGTGTCAGTTACAGGAGCAGCATGGACAAAGAGCAACATTTTCTGACCTGGTAGACTTCATAGAGAGACAAGTGAAGATACTGTCAGATCCACTTTTTGGAAACATCCAGGATGCTAAGCCAATTGCAACTGTCAGAGAGAAGAGCCTGGTGACGCGATTTATTAAGAAAATCTGTTAAATTTCTACAGAGGGTCGATGCTTTTTTAAGTTCAGCTTTGAGTTCTTCGTTTAATAGTCAGGATGAACATAAATTCGTGCTACAGAAACATCCTGTGCGCCCTGTGTTTTACACTCTTCCTAAGATCCACAAGAGCTGTACAGAAACGCTCCCTGTCGCTGGAAGCCAATCCATCACTGAACCCATTTCACAATATATTGACCGACACATCAGAAGTATGGTGGCCACACTTCCTTCTTTTGTCAAAGACACCACTGATTTTCTTAATAAGTTGAGTTCTTTACAACACACTGTAGAAAATAGCATTCTATGCACAATGGATGTTAATAGTCTGTATACAAATGTGCCCCATGTGGAGGGTTTGCAAGCCCTGGCACACTTTTTAGACAAAAGACACACTCCGACACCCCCTACTGGTTTCTTGACGGATCTGGCTAGACTGGTTTTAGAGATTAATTACTTTAGGTTTGAAAATGCATTTTACTTGCAGTGTCAGGGTGTTCACTGCATGAAAAGCCTGTTATGCGGGCCAATGCAGAACTGCAAAACGTTAGCTATGCAGCACTTTCTGGCACTTTGCAGCTAGCACAGAATAATCCCATTTATTACCACATATACCTCAATAGATTACCCCCCCCCCAGCCCCCTACTGTGGGAGGCTTTTATATGTCAATGGGCATGTTGTGATGCAAATCACAACACCCCCCCTCCCCTATCCTGGTCCAGGATGAGGGGCTTTAACACCTCAGGATGAGAGAGTTAGAGAGAGAGATCTTGAGCCCAAAATGTAAATTAATTAATTTTAACCCGCACCATACACTTTAAAAGTTCAACATTCAACTTTCAAAGTCAAGTTAAACTGTTTTTATTTATAAAATGCACAGTAGTATAATACAAGGTCATTCTGAAAAATGAAATTATGACAAGGCAAGCAATTACAGAAGAATGCATTCACCTTCTTCTGAAATAAGTTTATAATGTAAGGTTCAGTTAATATAAGAACAAAGCAAGAACAATAAGGTACAGGGTCCATACAGCTTTTGAAGAGTAAAATTCAAGCACTTTCACAGGATTTGAAGCTATGCTTCTTTGTAACGTCATCACGTTATGGGACCTTCACATGGTCTCCCAGAGCAATCCAGATGGGTCTCGCGAGAGCTCGTAACGTGATCGCGGAAGGAGGAGATGTTGGTTTGCTGCTCTGCTGCCTATCGATGCCTGCTAACCATGGCTGATATCGACACGGACAGCCCACAGGAACGCAATACCAAGCTTTCAGTAAGAATATACATTAAATAATGATTTAAGGAGGATTCTAGGATTTAACATTAGATTAGATTATATTTTGAAGCGGAGCCTTTGTTGTCGCATTTGTTGTCGCACACGTGACATCACAGCTGCGACCAAACATGGCTGCTGCCAGTCTGTTGTTTTTCAGTTTCAGAATGATCAAAAAGCTACTGTAATTTGCAATCCATGTCCCACACAGGTTCCGAGAGGAGGGGAAACCTCTAAGCTGGCATTACGTTAAATCAAAGCTGGCGATGATGCAGTGGATATGTTTGTTGTTTGTGTTAGCGAGTTTCGTTAGCATTTAGCTCGTAGCGCGGCCTACCGGCCGCTTGGCAGACAAACTTTTACATTTACAGTCTGTGGCTTGTGATCAAACAGCCCCACAAAAGCACTTAATATACAGAGGTGGCGTAAACTTATAGAAACTAATTGAAACCCCTTTACCCGAAATGAAACATCCAGGGATTGTGTATTTAACTCCAAAAAACCACTCGCTAACGTTAAGCTAACCGCGCTAGTTAGCGTTAGCTGCTGGACCACTGAGCTAAATAAGTGCTGGACAGAGCAATCTTAACAGGCTCTAACTGCTTTCTAGCTGTAAATAATTTGTGGTAACCTTTTCCTTAAGTTATGCAGAGCAGCAACCTTTGGAAATAGCATATTTAGAGCGGAGTTTCTGGACTTGGTGAGTGTTATGTGACGCGCGTGGGGGGAAATGGCCCTCGTTTATCAGCGGAGGTAAACCAATAATACAGCATGTTTTTCTGTAGCTGTGGTCAGGAGGGAACAACTGACTGATATCAGATAGGCTATTTCATTGTCCACCTTCAAACTGATATTGATCTAAGGCATTTATCATATCTACTCTATATCTCCAGAGGAAATCTACTACAGTACCACGTCACACTTAAAGGAGAACTTCAATGAATGCTTCACAATTTTCCTCTTTTTTTTACAGAATATCTCATAGCAGTGTCCCCTCTGCACCTCCTTGCCAATAGGCTATGGTAAGTTCATATTTTTGTCATATTATTGTTTATCTGTTATCATAATGTACCTAATGCATGTTTAATATGATGCTATCTGGGCAGATAACACTTATGACTTCATTCACCAAGCCAGGCTGCAGCTGTACAGCAGTTTCTTTGTTTCTTTGTTGTTGTTTTTGCTGTACAGCAGCCAGGCTGGCTGAGTGATGTCACTGGTGTTATCTGCCCAGATGGCTTTTTATTGAGCGCGTGCCAGCTGCTTTACAAAAACCAGTTTAGATGCAGCTATGTGTGGGAAAAACAAAACAAGATAATCCTATTGCTTCATACCCCTCTCACATATTAATGTGAAGTGGTCTCCAACCTGCACTGTGCTCTTTTAAGTGCAATGAACTGACTGGAAACTTTATCTTACATCTAATCTTTTCAATGTTTTTTCTCATGAGCCTGTTCACACTCCGCAGACAGCTCTACTTGCCTGACGTGGCCGGTCTCCATTCCTCCAAACCGGAGCAGCGCCAGCTGCATACTGCATGTAGCTACACTGACTATCGGCAAGTACCTCATACTACTTCACATCAAAAAATCACAACTATCTCATATCAGAGCACTCTGGACAGAGCGTGACCGATTTTCCACAGTCAGAAAATATAACGAATAAAATATGATGCATTATTATTCATTAAACCATCCAGCATTATATAAGAATTAAAAGCTCCTTCTACCACTGCAACTACCAACAGAGAAAGAATGAAAATAAAACAAGACAGACTGCCTCTGTCCCCTTGCTCTGACCAGTGTTGCCAGATCTTGCCAGAGAAACAACCAACCAGGTTAAGCTCCAGCCCGTCTGAGACCCTTCTCCCTGCCTTCCTCAGATGCCTGAGCTGGAGTAGCGGGCTGGAGTAGGTTGAACACCTGGTTGCTTGTTTTTCTGGTGAGATCTAGCTCGTAACACTGGCTCTGAACGCACTGAAACTGAATTTCTGTTCATCTGACAGTTCAGATGATGCTCCAACCATTTTTTATTAAATTTATGAACGCACAAATAAATAGCAAAACAATCAGCTGGGTCATGATTACTTTTAACTCATTAACCCATGTTCGCATAATTTAGTTATCTCTGTGTGTGGGCTCTACTAGGCTGCGTGCGAACCACATACCCTTTACAAGGATTAAACCTAAGTGTACTTCTCTCTCATACGCACACACATACACGGAACCACTGCTCTAGTGTGTCTGTAGATATCTGTATATTTTATATGCTTATATGGAAATGTGATGTTATGGAGCTGTATCGTACCAGAGAGTGAGACTAAGACAAAGGACAGTCTTCCATGGCACAATTCTGAAACAATTTTGTATTTATAACATACTACTTTAATTGTTTTTCAGCTGCCTGTAAAACGTGGTATGAGACTGTACGCCGGACCTTCCACTTCAGCCAACCTGGGCTAGAGGGGAAGGGGACAGCCGCAAAGATTTCGTGCCGGAGTCGAAGATTGAGGGTAAATAAGGGACTTACTAGACTAGGCATTAAAGGGAGAGTGCGGATTATTGGACATAATGTTTTATGAACTCCATACCAGCTGTAGAGTGTCTGGGGAGCTGACTTGCTGATCCATGATTCCCGTAGGCGGAGCTCTAGCTTGATCTGAGTGGAGAAAAACCGAGTCCCGGAGGACACTCTAGGGTCACAGAGTTATCAAGTTTTACTCCTAAAGAAAGCATGCATGTGCTATGACATCTCATTTCAACAATAAAACCGCAGTCTTGCTGTTGATCAGACCGTGCTATTTATTGGCACTACTTTCTGGCTCCGCACTGCATCCGCGGTGGTCACTATAACGCTGTGTACAGGTGTTTCAGACACAGCACGCTCTGTAGCCTTGACTTCTGTTGTGATGAAGGTATTTGAGCGTATTGTCTGTGATCACCTGTCCAATGTTGAGATGGACAGCTTCCAGTTCGCTTATCGTGCCAACAGGTCTGTCGAGGATGCTGTGTCTCTGTGTCTCCACAGCATCCTACAGCACCTGGAGGCCCCCGCCACTTACGTTAGAGTTTTATTTATCGATTTTAGCTCTGCGTTTAACACGATCGTGCCCTCCAAACTATTTGATAAACTTATGGCTCTAGGGATCAATCACTCTCTATGCCTTTGGATTCTCGACTTCCTGTCTAACAGGAAGCAAGTAGTTAAAATAGGCAACATGCTCTCTCGAACTATGACTCAACACCGGGGCCCCTCAGGGTTGCGTTCTTTCAGCCCTTCTCTTTGCACTTTATACCAACGATTTTATTTCCCACTCTCAATTTGTTTCGTTTTTTAAGTACGCGGACGACACTACGGTGGTCGGGTATATTAAAAACGGTGATGAATCTGCCTACAGGGCCGAAGTGGCAGCCCTAGTCAACTGGTGCACTTTAAACAATCTTGTCTTAAATTTAGATAAGACCAAGGAAATGATTATTGATTTCCGCAAAAGCGGCTCAGTGCCCCCCTCTCTGGTCATTTGTGACCAGCCCGTCGACAGGGTTGACAGCTTGAAATTTCTGGGCACCACCATATGCCGCTCCCTGAAATGGGAAGTCAACACTTGTAACATTGTGAGCAAAGCCCACCAGAGGCTTCACTTTCTGAGGCAGCTCAAGAAGTTTGGTGTGTCTGGGGAGGCGATGGCTCACTTCTACAGAGCCACTGTGGAAAGTGTCCTCACCTTCTCAGTCACAGTGTGGTACGGCTGAGTAACTTCGTCAGATCGACCTGGAATGGGCAGAGAGAGAGGGGAGAGAGAAAGAGGTGGAGCAAGAAGACGCAGATCAACAGAGTTGGAGAGTTACTGCTGCCGAGTAGCCTAGCCTATATTAGGCTATGTCATTTTTATTTATTTTTTAACTGACAACATTGTTAGATTTAGGTTTTAACATTGTTAGTCTCTCGTACCATGGGATTTGGTGCAGTGCTCTTCTACTGAAGAGCACTGCAGTGACCAGGGTAAGAGAGACTACAGTAGGCTACCTAAATCTAACAATGTTGTCAGGTAAAAAAATAAAAATAGATACATAGACTATATTCTCCCGGTAGCTCTCCAACTCTGTTGATCTGCGTATTTTCTATTCTCTTCTCTTCATCTTCTCTCCTCTCTCTCTGCCCATTCTAGGTCAAGGTCAAGGTCTAGCTCCTCATCTGTGTATTCAGGTTCATAAAGACATCCCCTCGAATCTGGTGTAAACGGCATATATTCATTGCTTTCATAGTCAAGACATGTTTAGTATGTTTTAGTAGCCTGTTTACAGAGCGCGCTGTGTCTGAAACACCTGTACACAGCGTTATAGTGCGGAGCCAGAAAGTAGTGCCAATAAATAGCACGGTCTGATCAACAGCAAGACTGCGGTTTTATTGTTGAAATGAGATGTCATAACACATGCATGCTTTCTTTAGGAGTCAAACTTGATAACTCCGTGACCCTAGAATGTCAGTCGGGACTAGTTTTTCTCAACTCAGATCAAGCTAGAGCCCCGCCCACGGGAATCATGGATCAGCAAGTCAGCTCCCCAGACACTCTACAACTGGTATGGAGTTCATACAACGTTATGTCCAATAATCCGCACTATCTTTAAGATTACGTGATCTTTTACTTTGAAGGTAATTGTTATTGTTACTGCACCGCATGAGGGAAACTAGTTAGTTGTTTAGCAGTTACTGACTGCGTCTGATTGTGTTTACAGCTCTTCACATTGAGGGCAAGCATGCTGACTGCGAGTGAAAAGGAGATGTGGGGAGGCGTCATACCAGATCTCATGTCGGATGAGGAGGACGGCACTGTAGCTGGAGTCGATGGATGGATTGTGCGGCCACCATCTTTTCGCAGCCACAAGCTCAGTGACTTGTGTGCTGTACTCCAGGGCAGGCTGGACGCCATTCCTGTCCACCCAGCTTCCCACATGACACGCCGCCCTCCGCGGCTTGGGGGACCATTTTCGGACAGACTTGCCCCCCGAAAAATGGAGCCAGAGGCCAAAAAACACTGCGTTCCCACTGGTCCTTGAAATCCTTGAAAGTTTGTGGATTTGGGGGGAGAATCTAGGCTTTAAAAGTTTGTGAAAATAGACATGTGTCCTGGAAAACTCTTTGTTGCTTTTTTCCCAGTAAGAGCTGGTGTGTGTGTGTTATGAAGAAGCGCATTTCCTGTGTGGATTTGATGTTGAGGAAGGCGTGTTTTTGTTATTTCATATTTTGAGATTGTGCATTGTTTTACAATTTCTTTTTGCAGTGTGCTGTGGTTTATATTAAAAGCTTTTCCTCAATATTCCTTGATTTATGTATTTTTTCCCCTCTCCCAATACATTGATCTCATTGCAGTGTAAAATGTGTATTTAGACACAATTTATTATTATGAAATTCATTTATTATTAATAAAAGCAGCATTGTGGGGGGGCGGGGGGTTTACGTGGGGTTAGGACCTGAGCCAATCGGTGTTTATCTATCCACCCACGTGGGGGTAGGACCTGAGCCAATCGGTGTTGATATCCACCCACGTGGGCTTAGGCCCTGAGCCAATCAGCGCTGACCTATAGAATTGTACCAACCAGTCAGTTTCAGCTGTTTGTAGTTGTCATCCAATCATTACCTTCCTATATAGCCAGAGACTCCAATAGTGTGACTGAGGTGAGCCTTTGATGCCCCCATCAAAGGTGTTAAGTAGTGTCCTCTGTCATTTTCACACCTCATGAATGGCCCGCGGGGGATCTGAAAAGGGCTCTATTTGGGTTTATTTGGGACTGGAATAGTGGTGAATAGTACCGAATAGTGTCTGCATATTGTGCTCTAATTGGTCATATGCTGGCCCGCATAGCAGGGATTTCATGCAGTGGTTAGTATGGGAAGTCCTTGTTCTCCAAACTATGCCAACCTGTTCATGGGTAAATTTGAAGAAGACTTTGTATATCTTAATAACCCCTTTTCAGAATTATTACTTTGTTGGTTTAGATTTAAACCAACCCCCCCTCCCTGCCTCTCTCCCTCTCTCTCTCACACACACACACACACACACACTATAGGGTGATTAACATATAGAAGAAGTGTGTGTGTGTGTGTGTGTGTGTGTGTGTGTGTGTGTGTGTGTGTGTGTGTGTGCGTGCACGTGCGTGGTTGCAGGTTCAGCCAGGGTAATTCCACAGTGTTGGAGAATAGGGGGAGAGGCGTTTGTCTGCCAGGAAGGCTAGGCTATTATTACTGAAGATGTAGCTGCTACATTGTGTGTAAACTGTTCAGTACACATGTACGATACTTGTTTTTGTCAAACGCAGATTCCAGGAATTACCCTGGCTGAACCTGCAACCACGCACGTGCACGCACACACGCGCGCGCGCGCGCGCACACACACACACACACACACACACACACACACACACACACACTTCTACTATATGTTAATCACCCTATAGTGTGTGTGTGTGTGTGTGTGTGTGTGTGTGTGTGTGTGTGTGTGTGTGTGTGTGTGTGTGTGTGTGTGTGAGAGAGAGAGGCAGGGAGGGGGGGTTGGTTTAAATCTAAACCAACAAAGTAATAATTCTGAAAAGGGGTTATTAAGATATACAAAGTCTTCTTCAAATTTACCCATGAACAGGTTGGCATAGTTTGGAGAACAAGGACTTCCCATACTAACACCCTGACACTGCAAGTAAAATGCATTTTCAAACCTAAAGTAATTAATCTCTAATAGCCTACCAGTCTAGCCAGATCCGTCAAGAAACCAGTAGGGGGTGTCGGAGTGTGTCTTTTGTCTAAAAAGTGTGCCAGGGCTTGCAAACCCTCCACATGGGGCACATTTGTATACAGACTATTAACATCCATTGTGCATAGAATGCTATTTTCTACAGTGTGTTGTAAAGAACTCAACTTATTAAGAAAATCAGTGGTGTCTTTGACAAAAGAAGGAAGTGTGGCCACCATACTTCTGATGTGTCGGTCAATATATTGTGAAATGGGTTCAGTGATGGATTGGCTTCCAGCGACAGGGAGCGTTTCTGTACAGCTCTTGTGGATCTTAGGAAGAGTGTAAAACACAGGGCGCACAGGATGTTTCTGTAGCATGATTGTTCATCCTGACTATTAAACGAAGAACTCAAAGCTGAACTTAAAAAAGCATCGACCCTCTGTAGAAATTTAACAGATTTTCTTAATAAATCGCGTCACCAGGCTCTTCTCGGCGAGAAAGAGGAGATTTCCCTCGGCTCGTGCACGAGCGGGCCTTTGACAGAGAGAGAGAGAGAGAGAGAGAGAGAGAGCGAGAGAGAGAGAGAGAGAACTCTCTCTGCATTTCACCACATACAGCCCCCGCTGCTCTGTGTCACTTCCTGAAACTCTTTGCTCTTAAATGTTAATATAGGCTACTTGGCCAATACGTAGGCTATCTATCATACAAAATAAAACAAGCGGCCAAACGGTAATGTCTTCATTTAATGTAGAACGCAAAACATCGTTAAACCCGCATTCCTGTGATAAAGTTAACAGTCGGCTTTAAAACGGAGGGTGGTGGGAGGGACTATTTTATTTTGTGGAAGACTGATTTACAGTATGAATAACAGACATTTAGCCATTTAGATTGAGTGACCACAGTCATTATATGCAACCTTGAGTTTGCGCAAGGTCTCTCTCTTATATCTCACCCAGAGAGGGGCCGTTGTCATCGTAATGTGTTGTGTTCAATAATGTTGTTCAGCTAATGTTTAATTTAATGTTTTCTAGATACTGGTCACAATCTATCCAAAGCTGTATAACAATAATTGTTTTCTTGGCTTGTCATCCAGTGTACATTTTGTGATTAAAATCATTTTGTTGTTTTGAATTTCTTGTGTTACAACTATTGTCTTTGGGGTACAGGGTTTTGTTAAAACTAAAAACAAGTCTCCAGGAATTTCGAGCATAAAGGTAGGCTAATAGAATCACCACAGATCCATTGATTTTGGGTTGATTTGAATAATCTTTAGTGTGGAATGACTATAATATCGGCTGAAAAGAATGACACTGATTGGCTGATGTCATATTTCAGGATATAATTGCTTACTAACAAAGTAAAGATGAAAATAATGGAGAAAATTAAAAAAACGAGTGCTTTTTGTAATAGAAAATGGCTATAAATCATTTGGAAAGGTTTTGTAAGTGTATTTCTTAACATGGGGTTGTCAACACACATGTTCTGTGTACCTGGGATGAATTTATTGACAGCCTACGCAACCCACTGAGGACTTTGAGGAAAAAAAACTCTTTCACATTTTTCGGTCAAAAAATAAAGGCTTCATATACAAAAATGGCCACAACTTTTTTTCGCGAGGTTTCCGGCAGAGCAGACCTCTCATTCAGTGGACCTTAATGTCCAAATGAAGAGATAAAACACAAACAAAAAGTAGGCTATATAGCATGCCATGTCAGGTCCTCTCAAATTTTGGGTGACTGGATCCCTGACTATAACAGCTCTCCTGTCCGGCAGCTGCCAAGTTGCCCAGCCTCATCTTCGCCCCCACTATAATAAAAGGCACATAATAAACACACCGTAAAGAATGTATACTGAACTTTCGTAGTCGACAAGTTAGGAATTAATTGACAGGTAGGAAACACCAGCGGCGGCGGGCCGAAGGCTAGATAGAGCAAAGCTGGATCCCCTCCAAACCAGGGATCAGACGGACCCACTCCACCTTCTTTCATAATAATACTTTCTCAACACCACTGATCTTTGCTTCACACCGGCAGCCCTAACGGCCGGACTGCACAGGAAGAGGCAGAAACTGAACATCTACCGACCCTGTGTGGCTGCAAGGTGGAACTACACTGAACCCTCAAACACAGGATTCCGGCAGGTGGATTAACATTGAGGCGATCAATGTGTTAGGGTTAGGCTATTACCCCTGTCAGTGGCCCTGACCAAGGCAATAGACCCTTCTCACGGGGGCCATTTTGTGTCGAAAAGGCAGGGTAAACACAGGTGCAAGCAAAACACTAATGAGGGTTTCTGACGTTCACATAGCAGTTTGGTTACATTTCCGAGGTCAAGCTTCCTGGCAGTACTACACTGTGTGAAATCACTCTGCATCACACACATACACACACACACACACACACACACACACACACACACACACACACACACACACACACACACACACACACACACACACACACACACAAACACACACACACACCCACCATGCGCGCGCCCACACACACACACACACCACGCACGCACGGACGCACGGACACACACACACACACACACACACACACACACACGCACGCACGCACGCACGCACTGTATAGCACCGCATCATTACGCATTTCTGGAAGTGAAAACAGGCTATTTGAAATAGACAGCACAAAATATATTAAAGTCAAAGATACAAGCCTTGTATCTTTGAAAAAATTAATCAATAACAGAACACAGATAGCCTCTTACCAGAAATATGTCGGGATTCGGGTTCGGGGAGCTCTTACAGGTGCGTGCAGTGGTCTCCGGGATGCGTGATTTCTAACCCCACATAAGATAGGCAATAACCACGCCCTGTGCCCGCCTACGCAGCAGTCAAGCGCCG
Source organism: Poromitra crassiceps (assembly GCF_964638095.1). NCBI lineage: Eukaryota > Metazoa > Chordata > Actinopteri > Beryciformes > Melamphaidae > Poromitra > Poromitra crassiceps. The sequence goes on along the minus strand of NC_139629.1, from coordinate 25,045,310 downwards.
GGATTGGCCGCTCACGTGAGCCAATGGGACGGTGATTACTTGACAAGCTCCTGGTGCGTGACAAGCAGACTGACAAGGCTTCAGCCTGCATGCAGCTCAGCGTGCCGCTACAACATGATTTCGGTAAAAGGGTAAATTAACAATGTTTTAACAAATTTTTCTCCATCAAAACTTCTTAGCAAAACTAACACAGTTAGATTGTTTTTATAGCACAACTTTTTTCATCTCGTCTTAATCTGATATTTGAGGCAATAATTATCTTTCTCCTCAGAAAGCCCTGTGAGAAAATCCTATCAACCCCAAGAGTAATATCTCTGGGTTTCCTGTTTTGAAGGTCTGCTTTGAATAGTAGCCTATAAAATAAATACCTGGTTTCTTGACGGATCTGGCTAGACTGGTTTTAGAGATTAATTACTTTAGGTTTGAAAATGCATTTTACTTGCAGTGTCAGGGTGTTCACTGCATGAAAAGCCTGTTATGCGGGCCAATGCAGAACTGCAAAACGTTAGCTATGCAGCACTTTCTGGCACTTTGCAGCTAGCACAGAATAATCCCACTTATTACCACATATACCTCAATAGATTACCCCCCCCCCCAGCCCCCTACTGTGGGAGGCTTTTATATGTCAATGGGCATGTTGTGATGCAAATCACAACACCCCCCCTCCCCTATCCTGGTCCAGGATGAGGGGCTTTAACACCTCAGGATGAGAGAGTTAGAGAGAGAGAGAGATCTTGAGCCCAAAATGTAAATTAATTAATTTTAACCCGCACCATACACTTTAAAAGTTCAACATTCAACTTTCAAAGTCAAGTTAAACTGTTTTTATTTATAAAATGCACAGTAGTATAATACAAGGTCATTCTGAAAAATGAAATTATGACAAGGCAAGCAATTACAGAAGAATGCATTCACCTTCTTCTGAAATAAGTTTATAATGTAAGGTTCAGTTAATATAAGAACAAAGCAAGAACAATAAGGTACAGGGTCCATACAGCTTTTGAAGAGTAAAATTCAAGCACTTTCACAGGATTTGAAGCTATGCTTCTTTGTAACGTCATCACGTTATGGGACCTTCACATGGTCTCCCAGAGCAATCCAGATGGGTCTCGCGAGAGCTCGTAACGTGATCGCGGAAGGAGGAGATGTTGGTTTGCTGCTCTGCTGCCTATCGATGCCTGCTAACCATGGCTGATATCGACACGGACAGCCCACAGGAACGCAATACCAAGCTTTCGGTAAGAATATACATTAAATAATGATTTAAGGAGGATTCTAGGATTTAACATTAGATTAGATTATATTTTGAAGCGGAGCCTTTGTTGTCGCATTTGTTGTCGCACACGTGACATCACAGCTGCGACCAAACATGGCTGCTGCCAGTCTGTTGTTTTTCAGTTTCAGAATGATCAAAAAGCTACTGTAATTTGCAATCCATGTCCCACACAGGTTCCGAGAGGAGGGGAAACCTCTAAGCTGGCATTACGTTAAATCAAAGCTGGCGATGATGCAGTGGATATGTTTGTTGTTTGTGTTAGCGAGTTTCGTTAGCATTTAGCTCGTAGCGCGGCCTACCGGCCGCTTGGCAGACAAACTTTTACATTTACAGTCTGTGGCTTGTGATCAAACGGCCCCACAAAAGCACTTAATACACAGAGGTGGCGTAAACTTATAGAAACTAATTGAAACCCCTTTACCCGAAATGAAACATCCAGGGATTGTGTATTTAACTCCAAAAAACCACTCGCTAACGTTAAGCTAACCGCGCTAGTTAGCGTTAGCTGCTGGACCACTGAGCTAAATAAGTGCTGGACAGAGCAATCTTAACAGGCTCTAACTGCTTTCTAGCTGTAAATAATTTGTGGTAACCTTTTCCTTAAGTTATGCAGAGCAGCAACCTTTGGAAATAGCATATTTAGAGCGGAGTTTCTGGACTTGGTGAGTGTTATGTGACGCGCGTGGGGGGAAATGGCCCTCGTTTATCAGCGGAGGTAAACCAATAATACAGCATGTTTTTCTGTAGCTGTGGTCAGGAGGGAACAACTGACTGATATCAGATAGGCTATTTCATTGTCCACCTTCAAACTGATATTGATCTAAGGCATTTATCATATCTACTCTATATCTCCAGAGGAAATCTACTACAGTACCACGTCACACTTAAAGGAGAACTTCAATGAATGCTTCACAATTTTCCTCTTTTTTTACAGAATATCTCATAGCAGTGTCCCCTCTGCACCTCCTTGCCAATAGGCTATGGTAAGTTCATATTTTTGTCATATTATTGTTTATCTGTTATCATAATGTACCTAATGCATGTTTAATATGATGCTATCTGGGCAGATAACACTTATGACTTCATTCACCAAGCCAGGCTGCAGCTGTACAGCAGTTTCTTTGTTTCTTTGTTGTTGTTTTTGCTGTACAGCAGCCAGGCTGGCTGAGTGATGTCACTGGTGTTATCTGCCCAGATGGCTTTTTATTGAGCGCGTGCCAGCTGCTTTACAAAAACCAGTTTAGATGCAGCTATGTGTGGGAAAAACAAAACAAGATAATCCTATTGCTTCATACCCCTCTCACATATTAATGTGAAGTGGTCTCCAACCTGCACTGTGCTCTTTTAAGTGCAATGAACTGACTGGAAACTTTATCTTACATCTAATCTTTTCAATGTTTTTTCTCATGAGCCTGTTCACACTCCGCAGACAGCTCTACTTGCCTGACGTGGCCGGTCTCCATTCCTCCAAACCGGAGCAGCGCCAGCTGCATACTGCATGTAGCTACACTGACTATCGGCAAGTACCTCATACTACTTCACATCAAAAAATCACAACTATCTCATATCAGAGCACTCTGGACAGAGCGTGACCGATTTTCCACAGTCAGAAAATATAACGAATAAAATATGATGCATTATTATTCATTAAACCATCCAGCATTATATAAGAATTAAAAGCTCCTTCTACCACTGCAACTACCAACAGAGAAAGAATGAAAATAAAACAAGACAGACTGCCTCTGTCCCCTTGCTCTGACCAGTGTTGCCAGATCTTGCCAGAGAAACAACCAACCAGGTTAAGCTCCAGCCCGTCTGAGACCCTTCTCCCTGCCTTCCTCAGATGCCTGAGCTGGAGTAGCGGGCTGGAGTAGGTTGAACACCTGGTTGCTTGTTTTTCTGGTGAGATCTAGCTCGTAACACTGGCTCTGAACGCACTGAAACTGAATTTCTGTTCATCTGACAGTTCAGATGATGCTCCAACCATTTTTTATTAAATTTATGAACGCACAAATAAATAGCAAAACAATCAGCTGGGTCATGATTACTTTTAACTCATTAACCCATGTTCGCATAATTTAGTTATCTCTGTGTGTGGGCTCTACTAGGCTGCGTGCGAACCACATACCCTTTACAAGGATTAAACCTAAGTGTACTTCTCTCTCATACGCACACACATACACGGAACCACTGCTCTAGTGTGTCTGTAGATATCTGTATATTTTATATGCTTATATGGAAATGTGATGTTATGGAGCTGTATCGTACCAGAGAGTGAGACTAAGACAAAGGACAGTCTTCCATGGCACAATTCTGAAACAATTTTGTATTTATAACATACTACTTTAATTGTTTTTCAGCTGCCTGTAAAACGTGGTATGAGACTGTACGCCGGACCTTCCACTTCAGCCAACCTGGGCTAGAGGGGAAGGGGACAGCCGCAAAGATTTCGTGCCGGAGTCGAAGATTGAGGGTAAATAAGGGACTTACTAGACTAGGCATTAAAGGGAGAGTGCGGATTATTGGACATAATGTTTTATGAACTCCATACCAGCTGTAGAGTGTCTGGGGAGCTGACTTGCTGATCCATGATTCCCGTAGGCGGAGCTCTAGCTTGATCTGAGTGGAGAAAAACCGAGTCCCGGAGGACACTCTAGGGTGACAGAGTTATCAAGTTTTACTCCTAAAGAAAGCATGCATGTGCTATGACATCTCATTTCAACAATAAAACCGCAGTCTTGCTGTTGATCAGACCGTGCTATTTATTGGCACTACTTTCTGGCTCCGCACTGCATCCGCGGTGTTCACTATAACGCTGTGTACAGGTGTTTCAGACACAGCACGCTCTGTAGCCTTGACTTCTGTTGTGATGAAGGTATTTGAGCGTATTGTCTGTGATCACCTGTCCAATGTTGAGATGGACAGCTTCCAGTTCGCTTATCGTGCCAACAGGTCTGTCGAGGATGCTGTGTCTCTGTGTCTCCACAGCATCCTACAGCACCTGGAGGCCCCCGCCACTTACGTTAGAGTTTTATTTATCGATTTTAGCTCTGCGTTTAACACGATCGTGCCCTCCAAACTATTTGATAAACTTATGGCTCTAGGGATCAATCACTCTCTATGCCTTTGGATTCTCGACTTCCTGTCTAACAGGAAGCAAGTAGTTAAAATAGGCAACATGCTCTCTCGAACTATGACTCAACACCGGGGCCCCTCAGGGTTGCGTTCTTTCAGCCCTTCTCTTTGCACTTTATACCAACGATTTTATTTCCCACTCTCAATTTGTTTCGTTTTTTAAGTACGCGGACGACACTACGGTGGTCGGGTATATTAAAAATGGTGATGAATCTGCCTACAGGGCCGAAGTGGCAGCCCTAGTCAACTGGTGCACTTTAAACAATCTTGTCTTAAATTTAGATAAGACCAAGGAAATGATTATTGATTTCCGCAAAAGCGGCTCAGTGCCCCCCTCTCTGGTCATTTGTGACCAGCCCGTCGACAGGGTTGACAGCTTGAAATTTCTGGGCACCACCATATGCCGCTCCCTGAAATGGGAAGTCAACACTTGTAACATTGTGAGCAAAGCCCACCAGAGGCTTCACTTTCTGAGGCAGCTCAAGAAGTTTGGTGTGTCTGGGGAGGCGATGGCTCACTTCTACACAGCCACTGTGGAAAGTGTCCTCACCTTCTCAGTCACAGTGTGGTACAGCTGAGTAACTTCGTCAGATCGACCTGGAATGGGCAGAGAGAGAGGGGAGAGAGAAAGAGGTGGAGCAAGAAGACGCAGATCAACAGAGTTGGAGAGTTACTGCTGCCGAGAAGCCTAGCCTATATTAGGCTATGTCATTTTTATTTATTTTTTAACTGACAACATTGTTAGATTTAGGTTTTAACATTGTTAGTCTCTCGTACCATGGGATTTGGTGCAGTGCTCTTCTACTGAAGAGCACTGCAGTGACCAGGGTAAGAGAGACTACAGTAGGCTACCTAAATCTAACAATGTTGTCAGGTAAAAAAATAAAAATAGATACATAGACTATATTCTCCCGGTAGCTCTCCAACTCTGTTGATCTGCGTATTTTCTATTCTCTTCTCTTCATCTTCTCTCCTCTCTCTCTGCCCATTCTAGGTCAAGGTCAAGGTCTAGCTCCTCATCTGTGTATTCAGGTTCATAAAGACATCCCCTCGAATCTGGTGTAAACGGCATATATTCATTGCTTTCATAGTCAAGACATGTTTAGTATGTTTTAGTAGCCTGTTTACAGAGCGCGCTGTGTCTGAAACACCTGTACACAGCGGTATAGTGCGGAGCCAGAAAGTAGTGCCAATAAATAGCACGGTCTGATCAACAGCAAGACTGCGGTTTTATTGTTGAAATGAGATGTCATAACACATGCATGCTTTCTTTAGGAGTTAAACTTGATAACTCCGTGACCCTAGAATGTCAGTCGGGACTAGTTTTTCTCAACTCAGATCAAGCTAGAGCCCCGCCCACGGGAATCATGGATCAGCAAGTCAGCTCCCCAGACACTCTACAACTGGTATGGAGTTCATACAACGTTATGTCCAATAATCCGCACTATCTTTAAGATTACGTGATCTTTTACTTTGAAGGTAATTGTTATTGTTACTGCACCGCATGAGGGAAACTAGTTAGTTGTTTAGCAGTTACTGACTGCGTCTGATTGTGTTTACAGCTCTTCACATTGAGGGCAAGCATGCTGACTGCGAGTGAAAAGGAGATGTGGGGAGGCGTCATACCAGATCTCATGTCGGATGAGGAGGACGGCACTGTAGCTGGAGTCGATGGATGGATTGTGCGGCCACCATCTTTTCGCAGCCACGAGCTCAGTGACTTGTGTGCTGTACTCCAGGGCAGGCTGGACGCCATTCCTGTCCACCCAGCTTCCCACATGACACGCCGCCCTCCGCGGCTTGGGGGACCATTTTCGGACAGACTTGCCCCCCGAAAAATGGAGCCAGAGGCCAAAAAACACTGCGTTCCCACTGGTCCTTGAAATCCTTGAAAGTTTGTGGATTTGGGGGGAGAATCTAGGCTTTAAAAGTTTGTGAAAATAGACATGTGTCCTGGAAAACTCTTTGTTGCTTTTTTCCCAGTAAGAGCTGGTGTGTGTGTGTTATGAAGAAGCGCATTTCCTGTGTGGATTTGATGTTGAGGAAGGCGTGTTTTTGTTATTTCATATTTTGAGATTGTGCATTGTTTTACAATTTCTTTTTGCAGTGTGCTGTGGTTTATATTAAAAGCTTTTCCTCAATATTCCTTGATTTATGTATTTTTTCCACTCTCCCAATACATTGATCTCATTGCAGTGTAAAATGTGTATTTAGACACAATTTATTATTATGAAATTCATTTATTATTAATAAAAGCAGCATTGTGGGGGGGCGGGGGGTTTACGTGGGGTTAGGACCTGAGCCAATCGGTGTTTATCTATCCACCCACGTGGGGGTAGGACCTGAGCCAATCGGTGTTGATATCCACCCACGTGGGCTTAGGCCCTGAGCCAATCAGCGCTGACCTATAGAATTGTACCAACCAGTCAGTTTCAGCTGTTTGTAGTTGTCATCCAATCATTACCTTCCTATATAGCCAGAGACTCCAATAGTGTGACTGAGGTGAGCCTTTGATGCCCCCATCAAAGGTGTTAAGTAGTGTCCTCTGTCATTTTCACACCTCATGAATGGCCCGCGGGGGATCTGAAAAGGGCTCTATTTGGGTTTATTTGGGACTGGAATAGTGGTGAATAGTACCGAATAGTGTCTGCATATTGTGCTCTAATTGGTCATATGCTGGCCCGCATAGCAGGGATTTCATGCAGTGGTTAGTATGGGAAGTCCTTGTTCTCCAAACTATGCCAACCTGTTCATGGGTAAATTTGAAGAAGACTTTGTATATCTTAATAACCCCTTTTCAGAATTATTACTTTGTTGGTTTAGATTTAAACCAACCCCCCCTCCCTGCCTCTCTCCCTCTCTCTCTCTCTCACACACACACACACACACACACACACACTATAGGGTGATTATAGTAGAAGTGTGTGTGTGTGTGTGTGTGTGTGTGTGTGTGTGTGTGTGTGTGTGTGTGTGTGTGTGTGTGTGTGTGTGTGTGTGCGCGCGCGCGCGTGTGTGCGTGCACGTGCGTGGTTGCAGGTTCAGCCAGGGTAATTCCACAGTGTTGGAGAATAGGGGGAGAGGCGTTTGTCTGCCAGGAAGGCTAGGCTATTATTACTGAAGATGTAGCTGCTACATTGTGTGTAAACTGTTCAGTACACATGTACGATACTTGTTTTTGTCAAACGCAGATTCCAGGAATTACCCTGGCTGAACCTGCAACCACGCACGTGCACGCACACGCGCGCGCGCGCGCGCGCGCGCACACACACACACACACACACACACACACTTCTACTATATGTTAATCACCCTATAGTGTGTGTGTGTGTGTGTGTGTGTGTGTGTGTGTGTGTGTGTGAGAGAGAGAGGCAGGGAGGGGGGGTTGGTTTAAATCTAAACCAACAAAGTAATAATTGTGAAAAGGGGTTATTAAGATATACAAAGTCTTCTTCAAATTTACCCATGAACAGGTTGGCATAGTTTGGAGAACAAGGACTTCCCATACTAACACCCTGACACTGCAAGTAAAATGCATTTTCAAACCTAAAGTAATTAATCTCTAATACCAGTCTAGCCAGATCCGTCAAGAAACCAGTAGGGGGTGTCGGAGTGTGTCTTTTGTCTAAAAAGTGTGCCAGGGCTTGCAAACCCTCCACATGGGGCACATTTGTATACAGACTATTAACATCCATTGTGCATAGAATGCTATTTTCTACAGTGTGTTGTAAAGAACTCAACTTATTAAGAAAATCAGTGGTGTCTTTGACAAAAGAAGGAAGTGTGGCCACCATACTTCTGATGTGTCGGTCAATATATTGTGAAATGGGTTCAGTGATGGATTGGCTTCCAGCGACAGGGAGCGTTTCTGTACAGCTCTTGTGGATCTTAGGAAGAGTGTAAAACACAGGGCGCACAGGATGTTTCTGTAGCATGATTGTTCATCCTGACTATTAAACGAAGAACTCAAAGCTGAACTTAAAAAAGCATCGACCCTCTGTAGAAATTTAACAGATTTTCTTAATAAATCGCGTCACCAGGCTCTTCTCGGCGAGAAAGAGGAGATTTCCCTCGGCTCGTGCACGAGCGGGCCTTTGACAGAGAGAGAGAGAGAGAGAGAGAGCGAGAGAGAGAGAGAGAGAACTCTCTCTGCATTTCACCACATACAGCCCCCGCTGCTCTGTGTCACTTCCTGAAACTCTTTGCTCTTAAATGTTAATATAGGCTACTTGGCCAATACGTATCTATCATACAAAATAAAACAAGCGGCCAAACGGTAATGTCTTCATTTAATGTAGAACGCAAAACATCGTTAAACCCGCATTCCTGTGATAAAGTTAACAGTCGGCTTTAAAACGGAGGGTGGTGGGAGGGACTATTTTATTTTGTGGAAGACTGATTTACAGTATGAATAACAGACATTTAGCCATTTAGATTGAGTGACCACAGTCATTATATGCAACCTTGAGTTTGCGCAAGGTCTCTCTCTTATATCTCACCCAGAGAGGGGCCGTTGTCGTCGTAATGTGTTGTGTTCAATAATGTTGTTCAGCTAATGTTTAATTTAATGTTTTCTAGATACTGGTCACAATCTATCCAAAGCTGTATAACAATAATTGTTTTCTTGGCTTGTCATCCAGTGTACATTTTGTGATTAAAATCATTTTGTTGTTTTGAATTTCTTGTGTTACAAGTATTGTCTTTGGGGTACAGGGTTTTGTTAAAACTAAAAACAAGTCTCCAGGAATTTCGAGCATAAAGGTAATAGAATCACCACAGATCCATTGATTTTGGGTTGATTTGAATAATCTTTAGTGTGGAATGACTATAATATCGGCTGAAAAGAATGACACATTGGCTGATGTCATATTTCAGGATATAATTGCTTACTAACAAAGTAAAGATGAAAATAATGGAGAAAATAAAAAAAACAAGTGCTTTTTTGTAATAGAAAATGGCTATAAATCATTTGGAAAGGTTTTGTAAGTGTATTTTTTAACTTGGTGTTGTCAACACACATGTTCTGTGTACCTGGGATGAATTTATTGACAGCCTACGCAACCCACTGAGGACTTTGAGGAAAAAAAACTCTTTCACATTTTTCGGTCAAAAAATAAAGGCTTCATATACAAAAATGGCCACAACTTTTTTTCGCGAGGTTTCCGGCAGAGCAGACCTCTCATTCAGTGGACCTTAATGTCCAAATGAAGAGATAAAACACAAACAAAAAGTATAGCATGCCATGTCAGGTCCTCTCAAATTTTGGGTGACTGGATCCCTGACTATAACAGCTCTCCTGTCCGGCAGCTGCCAAGTTGCCCAGCCTCATCTTCGCCCCCACTATAATAAAAGGCACATAATAAACACACCGTAAAGAATGTATACTGAACTTTCGTAGTCGACAAGTTAGGAATTAATTGACAGGTAGGAAACACCAGCGGCGGCGGGCCGAAGGCTAGATAGAGCAAAGCTGGATCCCCTCCAAACCAGGGATCAGACGGACCCACTCCACCTTCTTTCATAATAATACTTTCTCAACACCACTGATCTTTGGGTAACACTTCATAATACTGTAACACAAAAAATGGGTAGTTACTGAGGAACGAGTAAGGAACGAACCATTAGTTCATGAATAGTTAATGATTAGTTAATGAGTAGTTGATAGGTAGTTCCTTAATGGTAGTTACTTAAGAACTGACCATTAGTTACCATGTTAACGAACCAGTAAGTAATGATTACTTCCCTAATTTTTTTTTTTTTATATGTTTTCATTCACTAGTTCATTAATAGTTAATGGGTAGTTCCTTAAAGATCCTTAATGGTAGTTACTTAAGAACTGACCATTAGTTCCCATGGTAGTTACTAAAGAACTGACCATTAGTTACCATGTTAACGAACCAGTAAGTAATGATTACTTCCCTAAATTTTTTTTTTTTTAATATTTCACTAGTTCATGAACAGGTAGTTCCTTAAGAACTGACTATTAGTTACCATGTTCGTGAGCATGACTCCACCAAATACTTACCAGTTGTTCATGAGTACTCATCGTTACTTCATGATTACCTTACCATTACTTACCATGTTAGTGCATCATTACTTCCTGCTTACTTTACCATTAGTTCCCATGTTTGTGCCCCCTCAAGTGAAGCAGTACATCTTACTGAGTAGTTACTAAGGAATACACCATTACTTCCTGCTTACTTTACCATTACTTAACATGTTTGTGCCCCCTCAAGTGAAGCAGTACATCTTACTGAGTAGTTACTAAGGAATACACCATTACTTCCTGCTTACTTTACCATTAGTTCCCATGTTTGTGCCCCCTCAAGTGAAGCAGTACATCTTCCTGAGTTGTTCCTAAGGAATATACCATTACTTCCTGCTTACTTTACTAGTGAAGACGAATTTATTCAAGTATGCAAATTAAAAAAGTGTAGCTCCTCCCACTTTAGTAAAGTACCCTACCCCACTTAGGAGATCGAGGTACCCCACTAAAACCACGCCCCCGAGGCTCTACGACCTTCAGGGGCGGAGTTACCTTTTTTGGCTCCACCCACCCCCGCCGGAAGCCAGGGAAAGGGGGCGGAGCCTATTTTTTCACATTCGAACTCCTTGGGGGCGTGGCTACAGTTCTAGCCTACTTTGGTTAGGCCACGCCCACCGGAAGTGCGATATGTAAACCCTACCAAAAAAAGTGTTTTTTTTACTAAGTGTTTGAGCCAAGAACTAGTGAAATATAAAAAAAAAAAAATTTTAGGGAAGTAATCATTACTTACTGGTTCGTTAACATGGTAACTAATGGTCAGTTCTTAAGTAACTACCATTAAGGAACTACCTATCAACTACTCATTAACTAATCATTAACTATTCATGAACTAATGGTTCGTTCCTTACTCGTTCCTCAGTAACTACCCATTTTACTACCCTAAATTTTTTTTTTTTAAATATTTCACTAGTTCTTGGCTCAAACACTTAGTAAAAAAAACACTTTTTTTGGTAGGGTTTACATATCGCACTTCCGGTGGGCGTGGCCTAACCAAAGTAGGCTAGAACTGTAGCCACGCCCCCAAGGAGTTTGAATGTGAAAAATAGGCTCCGCCCCCTTTCCCTGGCTTCCGGCGGGGGTGGGTGGAGCCAAAAAAGGTAACTCCGCCCCTGAAGGTCGTAGAGCCTCGGGGGCGTGGTTTTAGTGGGGTACCTCAATCTCCTAAGTGGGGTAGGGTACTTTACTAAAGTGGGAGGAGCTACACTTTTTAAATTTGCATACTTGAATAAATTCGTCTTCACTAGTAAAGTAAGCAGGAAGTAATGGTATATTCCTTAGGAACAACTCAGGAAGATGTACTGCTTCACTTGAGGGGGCACAAACATGGGAACTAATGGTAAAGTAAGCAGGAAGTAATGGTGTATTCCTTAGTAACTACTCAGTAAGATGTACTGCTTCACTTGAGGGGGCACAAACATGGGAACTAATGGTAAAGTAAGCAGGAAGTAATGGTGTATCCCTTAGTAACTACTCAGTAAGATGTACTGCTTCACTTGAGGGGGCACAAACATGGGAACTAATGGTAAAGTAAGCAGGAAGTAATGGTGTATCCCTTAGTAACAACTCAGGAAGATGTACTGCTTTACTTGAGGGGGCACAAACATGTTAAGTAATGGTAAAGTAAGCAGGAAGTAATGGTGTATTCCTTAGTAACTACTCAGTAAGATGTACTGCTTCACTTGAGGGGGCACAAACATGGGAACTAATGGTAAAGTAAGCAGGAAGTAATGATGCACTAACATGGTAAGTAATGGTAAGGTAATCATGAAGTAACGATGAGTACTCATGAACAACTGGTAAGTATTTGGTGGAGTCATGCTCACGAACATGGTAACTAATAGTCAGTTCTTAAGGAACTACCTGTTCATGAACTAGTGAAATATTAAAAAAAAAAAAATTTAGGGAAGTAATCATTACTTACTGGTTCGTTAACATGGTAACTAATGGTCAGTTCTTTAGTAACTACCATGGGAACTAATGGTCAGTTCTTAAGTAACTACCATTAAGGATCTTTAAGGAACTACCCATTAACTATTAATGAACTAGTGAATGAAAACAAATGAAAAAAAAATTAGGGAAGTAATCATTACTTACTGGTTCGTTAACATGGTAACTAATGGTCCGTTCTTTAGTAACTACCATGGGAACTAATGGTCAGTTCTTAAGTAACTACCATTAAGGATCTTTAAGGAACTACCCATTAACTATTAATGAACTAGTGAATGAAAACATATAAAAAAAAAAAAATTAGGGAAGTAATCATTACTTACTGGTTCGTTAACATGGTAACTAATGGTCAGTTCTTAAGTAACTACCATTAAGGAACTACCTATCAACTACTCATTAACTAATCATTAACTATTCATGAACTAATGGTTCGTTCCTTACTCGTTCCTCAGTAACTACCCATTTTTTGTGTTACAGTATTATGAAGTGTTACCGATCTTTGCTTCACACCGGCAGCCCTAACGGCCGGACTGCACAGGAAGAGGCAGAAACTGAACATCTACCGACCCTGTGTGGCTGCAAGGTGGAACTACACTGAACCCTCCAACACAGGATTTCGGCAGGTGGATTAACATTGAGGCGATCAATGTGTTAGGGTTAGGCTATTACCCCTGTCAGTGGCCCTGACCAAGGCAATAGACCCTTCTCACGGGGGCCATTTTGTGTCGAAAAGGCAGGGTAAACACAGGTGCAAGCAAAACACTAATGAGGGTTTCTGACGTTCACATAGCAGTTTGGTTACATTTCCGAGGTCAAGCTTCCTGGCAGTACTACACTGTGTGAAATCACTCTGCATCACACACATACACACACACACACACACACACACACACACACACACACACACACACACACAAACACACACACACACCCACCATGCGCGCGCCCACACACACACACACACCACGCACGCACGGACGCACGGACACACACACACACACACACACACACACACACACACACGCACGCACGCACGCACGCACTGTATAGCACCGCATCATTACGCATTTCTGGAAGTGAAAACAGGCTATTTGAAATAGACAGCACAAAATATATTAAAGTCAAAGATACAAGCCTTGTATCTTTGAAAAAATTAATCAATAACAGAACACAGATAGCCTCTTACCAGAAATATGTCGGGATTCGGGTTCGGGGAGCTCTTACAGGTGCGTGCAGTGGTCTCCGGGATGCGTGATTTCTAACCCCACATAAGATAGGCAATAACCACGCCCTGTGCCCGCCTACGCAGCAGTCAAGCGCCGGGATTGGCCGCTCACGTGAGCCAATGGGACGGTGATTACTTGACAAGCTCCTGGTGCGTGACAAGCAGACTGACAAGGCTTCAGCCTGCATGCAGCTCAGCGTGCCGCTACAACATGATTTCGGTAAAAGGGTAAATTAACAATGTTTTAACAAATTTTTCTCCATCAAAACTTCTTAGCAAAACTAACACAGTTAGATTGTTTTTATAGCACAACTTTTTTCATCTCGTCTTAATCTGATATTTGAGGCAATAATTATCTTTCTCCTCAGAAAGCCCTGTGAGAAAATCCTATCAACCCCAAGAGTAATATCTCTGGGTTTCCTGTTTTGAAGGTCTGCTTTGAATAGTAGCCTATAAAATAAATACCTGGTTTCTTGACGGATCTGGCTAGACTGGTTTTAGAGATTAATTACTTTAGGTTTGAAAATGCATTTTACTTGCAGTGTCAGGGTGTTCACTGCATGAAAAGCCTGTTATGCGGGCCAATGCAGAACTGCAAAACGTTAGCTATGCAGCACTTTCTGGCACTTTGCAGCTAGCACAGAATAATCCCACTTATTACCACATATACCTCAATAGATTACCCCCCCCCCAGCCCCCTACTGTGGGAGGCTTTTATATGTCAATGGGCATGTTGTGATGCAAATCACAACACCCCCCCTCCCCTATCCTGGTCCAGGATGAGGGGCTTTAACACCTCAGGATGAGAGAGTTAGAGAGAGAGAGAGATCTTGAGCCCAAAATGTAAATTAATTAATTTTAACCCGCACCATACACTTTAAAAGTTCAACATTCAACTTTCAAAGTCAAGTTAAACTGTTTTTATTTATAAAATGCACAGTAGTATAATACAAGGTCATTCTGAAAAATGAAATTATGACAAGGCAAGCAATTACAGAAGAATGCATTCACCTTCTTCTGAAATAAGTTTATAATGTAAGGTTCAGTTAATATAAGAACAAAGCAAGAACAATAAGGTACAGGGTCCATACAGCTTTTGAAGAGTAAAATTCAAGCACTTTCACAGGATTTGAAGCTATGCTTCTTTGTAACGTCATCACGTTATGGGACCTTCACATGGTCTCCCAGAGCAATCCAGATGGGTCTCGCGAGAGCTCGTAACGTGATCGCGGAAGGAGGAGATGTTGGTTTGCTGCTCTGCTGCCTATCGATGCCTGCTAACCATGGCTGATATCGACACGGACAGCCCACAGGAACGCAATACCAAGCTTTCGGTAAGAATATACATTAAATAATGATTTAAGGAGGATTCTAGGATTTAACATTAGATTAGATTATATTTTGAAGCGGAGCCTTTGTTGTCGCATTTGTTGTCGCACACGTGACATCACAGCTGCGACCAAACATGGCTGCTGCCAGTCTGTTGTTTTTCAGTTTCAGAATGATCAAAAAGCTACTGTAATTTGCAATCCATGTCCCACACAGGTTCCGAGAGGAGGGGAAACCTCTAAGCTGGCATTACGTTAAATCAAAGCTGGCGATGATGCAGTGGATATGTTTGTTGTTTGTGTTAGCGAGTTTCGTTAGCATTTAGCTCGTAGCGCGGCCTACCGGCCGCTTGGCAGACAAACTTTTACATTTACAGTCTGTGGCTTGTGATCAAACAGCCCCACAAAAGCACTTAATATACAGAGGTGGCGTAAACTTATAGAAACTAATTGAAACCCCTTTACCCGAAATGAAACATCCAGGGATTGTGTATTTAACTCCAAAAAACCACTCGCTAACGTTAAGCTAACCGCGCTAGTTAGCGTTAGCTGCTGGACCACTGAGCTAAATAAGTGCTGGACAGAGCAATCTTAACAGGCTCTAACTGCTTTCTAGCTGTAAATAATTTGTGGTAACCTTTTCCTTAAGTTATGCAGAGCAGCAACCTTTGGAAATAGCATATTTAGAGCGGAGTTTCTGGACTTGGTGAGTGTTATGTGACGCGCGTGGGGGGAAATGGCCCTCGTTTATCAGCGGAGGTAAACCAATAATACAGCATGTTTTTCTGTAGCTGTGGTCAGGAGGGAACAACTGACTGATATCAGATAGGCTATTTCATTGTCCACCTTCAAACTGATATTGATCTAAGGCATTTATCATATCTACTCTATATCTCCAGAGGAAATCTACTACAGTACCACGTCACACTTAAAGGAGAACTTCAATGAATGCTTCACAATTTTCCTCTTTTTTTACAGAATATCTCATAGCAGTGTCCCCTCTGCACCTCCTTGCCAATAGGCTATGGTAAGTTCATATTTTTGTCATATTATTGTTTATCTGTTATCATAATGTACCTAATGCATGTTTAATATGATGCTATCTGGGCAGATAACACTTATGACTTCATTCACCAAGCCAGGCTGCAGCTGTACAGCAGTTTCTTTGTTTCTTTGTTGTTGTTTTTGCTGTACAGCAGCCAGGCTGGCTGAGTGATGTCACTGGTGTTATCTGCCCAGATGGCTTTTTATTGAGCGCGTGCCAGCTGCTTTACAAAAACCAGTTTAGATGCAGCTATGTGTGGGAAAAACAAAACAAGATAATCCTATTGCTTCATACCCCTCTCACATATTAATGTGAAGTGGTCTCCAACCTGCACTGTGCTCTTTTAAGTGCAATGAACTGACTGGAAACTTTATCTTACATCTAATCTTTTCAATGTTTTTTCTCATGAGCCTGTTCACACTCCGCAGACAGCTCTACTTGCCTGACGTGGCCGGTCTCCATTCCTCCAAACCGGAGCAGCGCCAGCTGCATACTGCATGTAGCTACACTGACTATCGGCAAGTACCTCATACTACTTCACATCAAAAAATCACAACTATCTCATATCAGAGCACTCTGGACAGAGCGTGACCGATTTTCCACAGTCAGAAAATATAACGAATAAAATATGATGCATTATTATTCATTAAACCATCCAGCATTATATAAGAATTAAAAGCTCCTTCTACCACTGCAACTACCAACAGAGAAAGAATGAAAATAAAACAAGACAGACTGCCTCTGTCCCCTTGCTCTGACCAGTGTTGCCAGATCTTGCCAGAGAAACAACCAACCAGGTTAAGCTCCAGCCCGTCTGAGACCCTTCTCCCTGCCTTCCTCAGATGCCTGAGCTGGAGTAGCGGGCTGGAGTAGGTTGAACACCTGGTTGCTTGTTTTTCTGGTGAGATCTAGCTCGTAACACTGGCTCTGAACGCACTGAAACTGAATTTCTGTTCATCTGACAGTTCAGATGATGCTCCAACCATTTTTTATTAAATTTATGAACGCACAAATAAATAGCAAAACAATCAGCTGGGTCATGATTACTTTTAACTCATTAACCCATGTTCGCATAATTTAGTTATCTCTGTGTGTGGGCTCTACTAGGCTGCGTGCGAACCACATACCCTTTACAAGGATTAAACCTAAGTGTACTTCTCTCTCATACGCACACACATACACGGAACCACTGCTCTAGTGTGTCTGTAGATATCTGTATATTTTATATGCTTATATGGAAATGTGATGTTATGGAGCTGTATCGTACCAGAGAGTGAGACTAAGACAAAGGACAGTCTTCCATGGCACAATTCTGAAACAATTTTGTATTTATAACATACTACTTTAATTGTTTTTCAGCTGCCTGTAAAACGTGGTATGAGACTGTACGCCGGACCTTCCACTTCAGCCAACCTGGGCTAGAGGGGAAGGGGACAGCCGCAAAGATTTCGTGCCGGAGTCGAAGATTGAGGGTAAATAAGGGACTTACTAGACTAGGCATTAAAGGGAGAGTGCGGATTATTGGACATAATGTTTTATGAACTCCATACCAGCTGTAGAGTGTCTGGGGAGCTGACTTGCTGATCCATGATTCCCGTAGGCGGAGCTCTAGCTTGATCTGAGTGGAGAAAAACCGAGTCCCGGAGGACACTCTAGGGTGACAGAGTTATCAAGTTTTACTCCTAAAGAAAGCATGCATGTGCTATGACATCTCATTTCAACAATAAAACCGCAGTCTTGCTGTTGATCAGACCGTGCTATTTATTGGCACTACTTTCTGGCTCCGCACTGCATCCGCGGTGTTCACTATAACGCTGTGTACAGGTGTTTCAGACACAGCACGCTCTGTAGCCTTGACTTCTGTTGTGATGAAGGTATTTGAGCGTATTGTCTGTGATCACCTGTCCAATGT
The DNA here is from genome assembly GCF_964638095.1 of Poromitra crassiceps. Classification (NCBI taxonomy): domain Eukaryota; kingdom Metazoa; phylum Chordata; class Actinopteri; order Beryciformes; family Melamphaidae; genus Poromitra; species Poromitra crassiceps. The sequence continues at coordinate 25,027,399 of NC_139629.1, read as the reverse complement.
TGAAATGGACAGCTTCCAGTTCGCTTATCGTGCCAACAGGTCTGTCGAGGATGCTGTGTCTCTGTGTCTCCACAGCATCCTACAGCACCTGGAGGCCCCCGCCACTTACGTTAGAGTTTTATTTATCGATTTTAGCTCTGCGTTTAACACGATCGTGCCCTCCAAACTATTTGATAAACTTATGGCTCTAGGGATCAATCACTCTCTATGCCTTTGGATTCTCGACTTCCTGTCTAACAGGAAGCAAGTAGTTAAAATAGGCAACATGCTCTCTCGAACTATGACTCAACACCGGGGCCCCTCAGGGTTGCGTTCTTTCAGCCCTTCTCTTTGCACTTTATACCAACGATTTTATTTCCCACTCTCAATTTGTTTCGTTTTTTAAGTACGCGGACGACACTACGGTGGTCGGGTATATTAAAAATGGTGATGAATCTGCCTACAGGGCCGAAGTGGCAGCCCTAGTCAACTGGTGCACTTTAAACAATCTTGTCTTAAATTTAGATAAGACCAAGGAAATGATTATTGATTTCCGCAAAAGCGGCTCAGTGCCCCCCTCTCTGGTCATTTGTGACCAGCCCGTCGACAGGGTTGACAGCTTGAAATTTCTGGGCACCACCATATGCCGCTCCCTGAAATGGGAAGTCAACACTTGTAACATTGTGAGCAAAGCCCACCAGAGGCTTCACTTTCTGAGGCAGCTCAAGAAGTTTGGTGTGTCTGGGGAGGCGATGGCTCACTTCTACAGAGCCACTGTGGAAAGTGTCCTCACCTTCT
>NC_139629.1:25024953-25026422 GCF_964638095.1 Poromitra crassiceps | reverse complement strand
GCCATGGGGAGAGCATCCTGCCTCCAGCCGAGTGGCCATGGGGAGAGCATCCTGCCTCCAGCCGAGTGGCCATGGGGAGAGCAGCTGAAACACTAGAATGCCAAATGGGGCGGAGGGCGGAAATTCCACATGCATGTGAGCAGTCACCAGGGTTCACACAACAATGAGAGCGCTGCAGTCAGCTTCTCTGTCCCACCACGCCTCTTATCCCATGACCAGACCAGACCAGAGGGGCCAGCTAGCAAGCCAGCGGGGACTCAACTTGACTTTGTACTGGCATCCAGCAGGGATGTCACGATACTAGAATTTCTACTTCGATACCGATACCCAGGAAAATATCGATTTTCGATACCACGCGGGGGGATGACGACACATCAAGAGAGGCATAAAAAATAAACAAAGACAGATGGACGGACAGACAGACGCACGCTTCTCCATAATCTAGGCCAGATAAAACTCAAAAATCTTTGCACTGACACAGCAGATTGCCTCCGCTCTAGTCTTCAGCCTATCAGAACACTTTGAGCTTGTTGAAGCAACAGATACCCACCAATGACAGGGAGGGAGAAATCAGTAGTATGTTTGATTTTTCATTAAGAGAAAGCACTGCTGATATTGATACTGTTGCAAATTAATATTGTATCGTTTCAATTTTTTTGTATAGATTTGTATCGATACTTTTGACAACCCTAGCATCCAGATTACCTTATCCACCTTATTTCTAGCTGCATGATGCCTATGGGTGCTTCTTCCGATGTAATAGACTGTTTTAACTTGACAAAAAAATGAGGGTTTTATGAGGGTTTTACAACAGAGCCATTCTGCTCTACAGCCGTAAGGGTTAATATGTCACTTTTATAAGTTTAGAAAAAAATGTAGACGGTCAAAGTAACCATTTAGATTACCCTTGTGTGCTCAGTTTATCAAAATAACGGCTATTTAGAAATCTGGTTTTCGTTTTCAGCTTTATTTTTTGCATTAAATGTCGTTCGGGTGCTGGGATAACGTAATGCATTATGGGTAGTGGCTAATGCTAGCGGCTAACGTTAGTTACTTTACATGGCAGTAAAATGCCACTGAACGACCAAATTGATTTAACTTTTGACCATTTCGAGTAACACTGTTTCCATACGGACCCCCAGCGTTGGTGAGTTGTTTATAATGTGACTATATTTATAACGTTTATAACATACTCCGGTTTCCGCTTTATAATTCGGGTCTGAATACAGCCGAGTATAACAAAGGAAATGGCAAGCTGCAACAATCAAGTCACGTTAAACCGGACCTTGTACGTACCCATAATTATTTTACAGTGGGGCATTCAAAAATAAGGTGGATAGAACAGTTTTAACTTCACATAAGCATTCTAAATGGACCTAGCTTACTTCCTGTTGCGGTGACAGGAAATGAGCTAGGTTTCAAATGAAGCAGTAAGCCCCAAGTGGCCATGATTTACATTGATAATCATA
>NC_139629.1:24764953-25022453 GCF_964638095.1 Poromitra crassiceps | reverse complement strand
ACACAGACAGACACACAGACAGACAGACACACAGACAGACACACAGACAGACACACAGGCAGACAGACACACAGACACACAGACAGACAGACAGACACAGAGACAGACAGACACACAGACAGACACACAGACAGACACACAGACAGACAGTGAGACAGATGATGTGATGATGTGAGACAGGAGAGTGCTCTCTGTCTCTAGGCTTAATGGGAGGATCAGTGGCGTCCCTCCCATTCAGAAGAGAGAAGAGGCTTTGGTCGGTCCCCAGAGGCACTGTTCGCTTTTCCACACAAGCAGGCCACACCCCTTTACACTATCACGCTGCTGTCCAAGCAGGCCACACCCCCTTTATACCATCATGCTGTCCAAGCAGGCCACACCCCTTTACACCATCACGCTCTTATCCAAGCAGGCCACACCCCTTTACACCATCACGCTGCTATCCAAGCAGGCCACACCCCTTTACACCATCACGCTGCTATCCAAGCAGGCCACACCCCTTTACACCATCACACTGCTATCCAAGCAGGCCACACCCCTTTACACCATCACGCTCTTATCCAAGCAGGCCACACCCCTTTACACCATCACGCTGCTATCCAAGCAGGCCACACCCCTTTACACCATCACGCTGCTATCCAAGCAGGCCACACCCCTTTACACCATCACGCTGCTATCCAAGCAGGCCACACCCCTTTACACCATCACACTGCTATCCAAGCAGGCCACACCCCTTTACACCATCATGCTATCCAAGCAGGCCACACCCCTTTACACCATCACGCTGCTATCCAAGCAGGCCACACCCCTTTACACCATCACGCTGCTATCCAAGCAGGCCACACCCCTTTACACCATCATGCTATCCAAGCAGGCCACACCCCTTTACACCATCACGCTGCTGTCCAATGGCATAGCAGGTTTAGTGCCACCACCCCAAAAATGGAGTCCCATGTGTGATTGTGTGTCAGTTGAAATCTCAAAGCAGATCCAGAAGAATTGGACGCACAGACCCCGTTATGTATTAGTCATGCAGAGGCGCCGTGAAATTGGACTTGGCCGCTGGTCAGAACCCAACCATCTTCTCCATGTTTTTAGTGGGGGGTTATATGGAGAAAACCCCTGGAGAGCACGGGGGGACAACATGCAAACTCCACACAGACAGGCCCCTTTCTCACGAGATAGCCCACCTGGGGTACCTGGCACTGGAGAGACATTACCCCCACTGTCAACAGTGTCCCAGGCAGGAATCAAACCCAGGACCGCTGCTCCACCGTGCCCCATTAAAGTAGTGCTGCTGTGTATAAGCCGATTACTGGCATCAGCACAGCAGCGGCTGACAAAAGTAATATGGCAGAAGGGAAGCTACTAGCACGATAGCATCCCCTCCCCCGACCCATCCACAACTCCTGCTCCAGCTCTCACCAAGGCCTGATATGATGACATCATCTCAGGGATTTAACTGACCTCGCCCCGTGCTGGACTGGACAGACTAGTACTTCCTCTGCCAATACACGGCCTAACAACACCAACTGTAGTGACAGGATTCAGTCGGATTAATCGGTCTATAGTATCACACTAGTGATATCACTAGTATCACACTAGTGATAGAATGCATTTTGAGATCATCGGCCAATGTCTGCCGAATCGATAAACACAAACTGTCTGCTGGGTGCTATTGTGTGCACCAATATTGTTTTTATCAATCTATACAAGTTTACATTTTTTCGATCTCTCTCAGAAACAAGGAGATGCTATCTGCTGATGAATGCTGCTATTAAGTGCAGCACTAAATCTTTCATTTTTAATTCTTAAAGTCAAGCTGAAATGAAAAATGACTTTTCTATTTTAGATCACATCCCTGGTTATTCAGTGCACCTATTTAACAATGTATGCAAACAAATCAAAAATCTAATTTCTTTAGTTTTTCAGTTTTTTTTCAAGATTTCATTCATACCCGTCATGTCATCTGTCATCGACATGACAGCCGTCAATAAATCTAGAGGAACATTCTCAGCAGGTAAGATGGCTGCCTAGTGCCTGCAACCTGGGCAGACTTTCTCTAAGCCCATAAATGTTAATATACTTGGCCAATAAGTATGTAACATACAAAATAAAACAAACCATAATGTCTTCATTTAATGTAGAATGCAAAGGACATGTAACTGGCTCATTAAACTCACATTCCAGGAATAAATACGGTATATATATATATATATATATATATACACACACACACAGACACACACACACACACACACACACACACACACACACACATACATACATCAGTTGGGCTGCAGTGCAATTGGACAGTAGATGTGTGCTGTTGAGTTAGTGCAGTGACACAGCACATTAACACCCGTGTGAGATTCTCTCACAGCTCACTGTGACAAGACACTGTGTCTGATCAGGAAGAGTTTGACCCTAGAGGCTCAAATGTCAAACGGGAAGCAGTTAGAATGGACTGGATTCATTGACTTGACTTGAATATATGGAAAGACAAATTGGACTCACAGGCCCATTTGACGCCCCTAAATACGCTACATCTGCAACTGCTGATAGCACTTCTTCCCAATTTGCATGAGAAGATAACAACTCTCTCTTCATCTTACTGCTGCGTCCAGCTCTCTCCCCAGCAGATACTGACATTAGCCAGGCCAGCAGTACCAACCTTGCTGTGTCCATGTAAGCCATAGACGGGCCCATTCAGATAATGATCCCACGCTCGCATTGGCAACTGTAATGTCATCAGTGATGTCACTCGAGCAATTACGATATGAGCCGTGCACAGTTGTGTCTGTCACGATCATGGGAGCATGTGGAGCGGGTAAATGCAGCCGTGGCGCATCATCTCCAGTCTCTCGACCCGAGGAATCGAGCGCACGTAGAAGAATAAACGGAAGTTAGTTTAGTTCGCTAAAGCTGTGTTCACACCAAGATATTTATTTTTCGCTCTGTCGCTTGATTCAACGCTTTGGAATCGCTCTGTCGCTCTGTTTAAATCGCTCATCAACAGGCACACGATTTGACGGACATGTGGGGGCTATAACGTTACGCAATCTCATGATATTTGTCCACTACGAGCCACCGTCATTGTTTACAAGCTAAAGCCTATCAGCGTGCTCCTAATGCGAGCTCCATACCGGTAGGACAGACTTCACTTCATGTCAGCCGTCAGCCTGTCAATGCGGTTTGTTGCCACACAATAAACCAGCGGTTTGTTCTAGGGATGGGCATCGAATTTCGAATTTTCGAATAATCGTTGTTATTATCAAGGTCGACTTTTATTATTGAAAGTCGAAATTCGTTTATTGGAAGAATTTTTTTTTTTTTTTTTTTTGGTGAGTGAAATGTTGCATTGTCTCCCCTGATTCTAAGTATAGTCGAATCGCTTGGTTTGAGCAAGTAAAACAATTTTTATAAGCAACCTCTCCCTCTTCATGGGATTTCATCCGCCATTCATTTTTCCATAAACCTTGCTTAAAATGCTTATAAAAATTGTTTTACTTGCTCAAACCAAGCGATTCGACTATACTTAGAATCAGGGGAGACAATACAACACTTCACTCACAAAAAAAAAAAAAAAAAAATAATAATTTTTTTTTTTTTTTTTTACTTTTTTTTTTTACTTTTCGAATTTCGATTAAAAGTCGACTTTGGCCAGCGAATTTCGAATAGTGTTTTTGCTAGAAATGCCCATCCCTAGTTTGTTCCAAGCCAGTGGGATCCTTGACTCGCTCTCACACGGCAGCCAATCAGCGTTGAACAGTGAGCGACTGATGCCAGCGTATTTTCGCTCGAGTTGGGATATTTCATCTGGGGCGACGAGCGTATTTTCTCCCTATCGCTCTGTCTCTGTCGCTCGGACGCCCAGCGATTTTTCTCCCGGGCGAATATACGCTCAATCGCTCGTTTGCATTGACTTTGTATGTAAACTTGACGCCAGCGAAAAACTTTAATAGGTCGGTGTGAACGCAGCTTAAGTAAGTAACCAAATGTTGGGTGTAAGTTGTAACGATGAAGCAAGGCTCCACACGGACATCCTGGGTCTTTTCCTCTTTACACACAAAATATATTGCAGATGTGTGTTTTGGATGCCTGAGAGAATTGGATGAAGTCATTCACATACCGACTCCCAGTTACTACGGTAACCAGCTGTTCTGATGACGCCATACAGGGAGGATAGAAGCTAAAGGAATTTACAGGAAATGGGAGAGTCCCGCGGGGACACGGCGAGCCTCATCCACAGCAACAACCCCTCTTCTCCTCTTCCTTTGATTGAACTTTGCACACTTGAGTGCTATTAGCTTCGGCTTTACAACATGGCCAGTGTCAGGGTCCTAAGGCTGAGACCAGCCAGAAGAGGATTTGGTGAGGAAAGCGTTTATTTAAAGCCCCTATATGGAACGTTTAACTGCTTGTGAAACAGTGAAGTCCTGATAATATTACCTCCATCAGCACATGAGACCACCAGCGAGAACATTGGCTAATGGCAGAGCCGTGTATATAGAAGAGTCGCGACATCTTCATTCACTCCAATGGACCAGTTTTTTACTCTCAAGAGTTCCAGGAAGTAAGGTCCTGGATTAAGCAGCACTGTCGAGTTGCAGCAGAATAGACAGTTTGTGTTGTCCTTTGAAAGTTTTTTTTTTCTTGAATCAAATTGTACATGATCAGCTTTATTTTAGCATTCAAAAGTAGCACGAGACCCATTCCTGGCTGTTCATTGGCTAATTGAGTCTCGCATTTTGGTCCTCCGCTGACGCCACTCTCTCTCTGGAGGACACTAGCTAATGGTATAGAGGGTATGCATGTGATGTCACAGAGGCAGAAGTCACTGTGGGGTCACGCCCACTGAGTCACAGCAAGACTGAGCTTGAATGCAGTAATCAGCCTAGATAACTGACACCTGCTGCTCAGGGAGGAACTTGACACTCATTTTGACACTCGTTCCTGATTGAGGGGGCGTGTTCCAGTGGGTGTGCATACCCTCTATTCACCTTATGTAGCCACGCCCATTTGACCCGGTTCTGTGGCCGTCCTACGACTTCCGGCTAAAAATAATAATAAAATAAAATAAAAAATGGCTGCGCTGCTCCAATATCATCTAACTCTGAATTAACTAATAATTTAGCCAATTGTATGTAACATACCAAATAAAAGCAAACGGCAATGTCTAAGAATGCAACGCCATGTAACTGGCTCGTTAAGTCTCGCATTCCAGGGAATTACGTTAACGTCTGCGGAGGAGAGAAAACCATCTGAAGCTTTCTTTGTTGGAGTCCAGGTATGTTTTACAAGAAAGTGCTCGTCATTGTCGACGATAACGTTATCTGACCTGGCTAACAGTGGATACTCCGCTTGCTTGCTGTGTACCGAGCTCAAAGTAGTAGGCTACGTTCTCTGTTTTACACCCTGCGCTGTCCACTACAAAAACGACTCTCTTCTTCATGACGTTTCATATTTGGCGCCGTGACCGCCGGAAGTGTTAGACGGACCCGGAAGAATTTGGCCCACTGTAAGGTCTGAACATAAGGTGAATAGAGTTGCACAGTTTGAGACGGGGGAGGCTCGGTGAAGCGAATTACGTTAGCCCAGTCGGCTCAGCTCTGCGTCCAGCCACAGTGCTGCCTGCTACTATAGCTACAGGGCAAGCAAGCGCTCTGCAAACTGTGGAATGGAATTTCTGGAACGGAGGAGTGTCTCATGTTACTTGAGGTCATTCAGCGCGAGCCATGTAAAATTGATCGGAACGCGCATGGCACGCGGATCGGCAAAATCAGATCCGCGTATTTATTATAGGGGTGTCAAAAATAATCGATTATACGATGCATCGCGATGCGGACGTGCACGATTCTGCATCGATTAACAAATATCAAAAATCGATTATTAAATTTTTATTTTTTATTTTTTTATAATCAAATAAAATAGAATGTAAGTACATGCAGTTGTTTATTTTAATTATGGATCATAATACAATGCAATTCCAAATGCACTTTTATTTTAAAAGTAGCCACACAGTGAGAAAAAAGAAAGTGAGAAAAAATAAATCATGTATTGCGGAAAAAGTGATGCATCGATTTAAGATGCATCGCGATGCATCGTGATGCATCGTTTAATCGAATCGAATCGAATCGTTGACAGATGAATCGTAATCGAATCGAATCGGGAGGCCAGTGAAGATTCACAGCCCTAATTTATTATGCCAGTATCGGCAGCCGATACCGATATTGGATTGGTCCCATCCCTAGTTATAAGTGAACATTTAGCCCACTTCGTAGAAAATACAGAGGTATATATCGTTATGGAGATATGATTTTTGGTGCATATTGCCCAGCCCTGAATGAGTCAGTGGGAAAAAAGTCACACTTTTCTTTCGGTCTATACTTGATATTTAGAGTAATGACAACTTCAATTTTGTTCCATTGTTCAAAAGAAACAAAAAGACTTACTATCCTTCAGCTAGAGATCAGAAATGATATATACCCTGTCGCAATGTGGTTCCTTCAAGTATGGAAATAATCTAATGGCGTAATCTCCAGTTGTCTGCCCAAGACTTCAAGACTTTTTGACATCAGTAGCCTTTAACATGTGGCCAACTGAGCATGTTTTCACACACAGTGGATAACCGACTAACGGTGTTCAAAACAATATGAGATGCATATTGAGTTGAAACTGGATTTGTACATGAAAAGGGGTCTTGTCAAATGCTCCACAACCTCAATATCAGCTTTACAAAGAAGCACTAATGAGCTGGCTAACTGCCATGTGTGAATATCTGCTGGCTCTTCTTGGCCTGGAGAGCTAACCAACAGGCCTCTCTCCATGCATACAAACTAACTAACTAACTCATGTGGAACACCCACTGTCTCAATCTGTGAAATGCCTGGGTTAGACTCATCCAGTCTAAATGCCTGGGTTAGACTCATGATCCAGTCTAAATGCCTGGGTTAGACTCATCCAGTCTAAATGCCTGGGTTAGACTCATCCAGTCTAAATGCCTGGGTTAGACTCATCCAGTCTAAATGCCTGGGTTAGACTCATGATCCAGTCTAAATGCCTGGGTTAGACTCATCCAGTCTAAATGCCTGGGTTAGACTCATCCAGTCTAAATGCCTGGGTTAGACTCATCCAGTCTAAATGCCTGGGTTAGACTCATGATCCAGTCTAAATGCCTGGGTTAGACTCATCCAGTCTAAATGCCTGGGTTAGACTCATCCAGTCTAAATGCCTGGGTTAGACTCATGATCCAGTCTAAATGCCTGGGTTAGACTCATCCAGTCTAAATGCCTGGGTTAGACTCATCCAGTCTAAATGCCTGGGTTAGACTCATCCAGTCTAAATGCCTGGGTTAGACTCATGATCCAGTCTAAATGCCTGGGTTAGACTCATCCAGTCTAAATGCCTGGGTTAGACTCATCCAGTCTAAATGCCTGGGTTAGACTCATGATCCAGTCTAAATGCCTGGGTTAGACTCATCCAGTCTAAATGCCTGGGTTAGACTCATCCAGTCTAAATGCCTGGGTTAGACTCATCCAGTCTAAATGCCTGGGTTAGACTCATCTAGTCTAAATGCCTGGGTTAGACTCATCCAGTCTAAATGCCTGGGTTAGACTCATCCAGTCTAAATGCCTGGGTTAGACTCATCCAGTCTAAATGCCTGGGTTAGACTCATCCAGTCTAAATGCCTGGGTTAGACACATCCAGTCTAAATGCCTGGGTTAGACTCATCCAGTCTAAATGCCTGGGTTAGACTCATCCAGTCTAAATGCCTGGGTTAGACTCATCCAGTCTAAATGCCTGGGTTAGACTCATCCAGTCTAAATGCCTGGGTTAGACTCATCCAGTCTAAATGCCTGGCTGGGTTAGACTCATCCAGTCTAAATGCCTGGGTTAGACTCATCCAGTCTAAATGCCTGGGTTAGACTCATCCAGTCTAAATGCCTGGGTTAGACTCATGATCCAGTCTAAAGTCCAGCTTTCCTTTCCAAGCAAAGAATGTCACACTAACAAAATGCATGCAGTAAAAATGAGCTCATGTCTATCCTTCCATAATGAATGTAGGAGCATAACGCTAGTATTCAGATTCACTGGTCAGGCAGGATAGTCCCGGCCGGCTCAGTATAAACTAAGACCTCAGCTCAGCTACAGTCCATTTTGCAAACACAAACAGATAGATGCGACACATGCACAATTCAGACCGCCAGCCACTTACCCAATCCTTGTGTAATTCAATTTAAAACCAAAACAAATTGAAATGTTCACATTGACAGATCTGAATTGAGAGTTTTTTTTGACAGAATGAAAACAAGATGACAAACACACACATCAGCTTGCTGTGGTTGGGGATCCTCTGGTCTCCTTGTAGGTATCTTGGCTGGTCAAAAGGGAACAGGAGACTGTGCGTCTGCTGTACACTCCATTAGAGGCTGACAGCGACTGAGGAAGCAAAGACGTCTCCAGCTCTCTCTGCATAAGCACAGGCAGACAGACAGACGCACTGCCCCTGCAGTGGCTAGGCTGCTGTACAGAGAGCCAGCCAAGACATAGCCCAGCCCATGCACCTCTCTCTCTCTCTCTCTCTCTCTCTCTCTCTCTGTCTCTCTCCCCCTCCCTCCATCTCTGTCTCTCTCTCTCTCTCTCTCTGTCTCTCTCCCCCTCCCTCCATCTCTCTCTCTCTCTGTCTCTCCCCCCTCCCTCCATCCATCCCGTTATTCAGCAAAAACAACACTGCCGTGCTCTCGAACGTTCTCTCCTGCGCAATGCAAAAGTACAGGTGCAGTGGAAACACAACACACAGAGGCACACAGAGACACACACACACACCACACCAAAGCAGACAAACAGGGCTGTTAGTTACCTTGAGTTTGGGTTTAGTAAAGGTGGACATGCTGAGTGGCTGTGTTGGCTGGCTACAAGGCATAACATTGAGCAGGTTAATAAAAGCAGTCGGCATGTAAAGATGTTGCTCACAGAAACCATTATGTTTACAATTCAATAATAATTCACATTGGCTCCGACTCGATTCATTGTTAAAGACCCTGGCAACCAAAATCCATAAACACCTTTTAACCATGTAATGCAGGGTCTCCTTGAACTCTCACGTAGCTGATTCAACATAGTAGTGGTCTCCCCTGATTCTACGTATAGTTGAATCGCTTGGTTTTATAAGCTTTTTAAACAAGGTCTATGGAAAAATGAATGGCAGATGAAATCCCATGGAGGGAGGGGGGGGTGACTTTGGCACTCTATTGACGTTCACTACGTCAGACTACGTTAGCTACGTTAGCTTAGCTTCCCGAACAAAGCCGAGATAGCCCCATGGAACAGACAGAATATCAGCTTTTCTTCATGCAGTAACGAGCCTTGAAACCTTTTCCTTGTGGCTGAGTGTTGATGTAATGTAGAGACACCATTTCTATTAGGTTTCTATCAAGGAACTGCTGGATGCTACTGTCGCTAATGCGGCTATGGGCGCCGGTAAAAACAACGGAAAACGTACTTTTTAAGACAAGATTGTCAATAAACGATTTTCAACTTCCAATAATAAAAGTCGATCTTGATAACAAAAACGATTACGGTATTCGAAAATTCGAAATTCATTGCCCAACCCTACTGGCAGGACATGAGTGACATAAACAGATGATGTGTCAGCTGATGGATTTGGACACGGGAGATAAAAGCTACAGCTGCAGCAGACAATAGTTACAGCTGGCTGGCATGAATCAATGACATCGCTAGTTAGCCTAATGTTATCGTTAGCAACACAAACGTTAGCTAGCATGCCGCTCGCTAACGTTATCTTCAAAAAGACTTGTTGACAATCTGGCTGTTATGCTGTCTGTTAGGTTGACCATCTATAGACGGCTATCTGAATAACATTACATGGCTATGTCTAAGTCTTTGCTTCCTTTATCAAACTAATAGCAGCTAACATTAGCTGCATATTCAACACCCAGTATCTATTCTAACATATCTCACTGGATGCAGCCTGCATCATGCAGGGCAAACACCTGAATGCTGTCTGCTAGGGCTGGGTATTGGCAAGGATCTCACGATACGATACGCATCACGATACTTGGGTCACGATACGATTGTATCACGATATATTGTGATGCGATACATATTGCGATATATTGCGATATTCTACAGAATTGACTCAAAATTAAATAATAGAGCTAAAGATACAACACACTGTGTACCACCCAGGTACTGTAATAATATGTACATCACTTTATACTGATAAGTTAGTGGACAAATTTAGTCAAAACTACTGAGTGTTGAGTGTTACTGAACGCATCGCTATGGGAAATATCGATACAGTATCGATTAGGGGTGGGAATCACCGGGTGCAGAGGCCTGGCATGGCATGGCCTGCAATTATTTTATTTATTTTTTTAATATCGCGATACTTGGCGTCCAAGTATCGATACATTATCGGGAAATAAAATATTGCGATATATTGCCGTATCGATTATATTGCCCAGCCCTACTGTCTGCCCACTGTTATCTGCCTTATTATGATGTCACACTGTGGGGTATTTCACTTCCATCAGCATTATGATGATTCTTCTTCTAATGGCTTTCCGGCAGACTGGATGCCTTCCCAAGAGAAATGGAGAGTGCAGCATCATGGTGGCGTTGTCTAACCCTATAATGAGCTGTTCCCCGATACACATCCAGGCTTAGGGAGCACTGGCTGAAGAAGCCTGTCATCAATATTACTCACAAAATATAACATAATATGATGCATTATTATTCATGAAACTAGCATTACCGTATATAGGAAGTAAAAGCACCTACCACTGCCAATATCAACATTCATTAAGAGAAACGGTGACAAAAAATGGAAGACAGACTTTGCCTGCAGCCCCCACATCACTATGCACCCCCCTGCTCTGAAACTGCATTTTCACACAGCTCCGATGTGCTTTGCTCGGACCATTTTTCAGAATGAATTCATGAACGCACGTGAAACATTAACCATGTTCATATAATTGAGTTAACTCCGTGTGTGGGCTGTAGGCTGAGCGAGCGTACACGTTACAGGATGAATGAGGCAGGAGTCAGAAAATGCATTTCTCCCAGGTGCACTTTTTACTTTCAATTTAATAACGTTTAACCTCTTTGCACGTTAGCTCAGTGTTTACATATCGCTCCTCGTGTTTCAAGCAACATGCATCGTCCACACCACATCCATGTTATGTATCGTTCGTGATACGTATCGTATCGTGAGGTCCTTGCCAATACCCAGCCCTATATATGTGCCAAAAATGCAATTCATTATTTTGGCCGGTAAAAAATATGCTTGGCAAGTGGATTTTTTTTCCATCGACCCGCCACTTGGCCAGTGAGTCAAATTAAGTTAATTTCGGGCCCCGCCTGATGTGCTCCTTGGGAAAATGTTAAGCGTCGAGCCCTGACTCCAACACGACGTACCACCCTGCAGTGAATTGCCTGATGGTCTGACCCAATGTGATGCAGCCTTAGGGCGCACGCACACACACACACACACACACACACACACACACACACACACACACACACACACACACACACACACACACACACACACAAAGCCAAAAACAGAGTGAGGAGTTAGCAGACTGCAGAGAGGCTGAGAGCCCAGGGACAGGGGGGCCTATTTCCTATTTGGGTCACGGTCACACTGCCCTCACAGACAGACACAATCACTAGATTGGGTTACGGAAGGATTAGCTACAACTTGACATAAATTGAGAGTAGAGTCAATCTCTGATCTGCAGTGTTTTCACATCACCGTATGGTATACGGTCCAAAGTAGCAGACTCAACCCCGACTCAACCCGGGCTGTTCGGATTTTTGACCGATGGAATGAGACAAAAAAGCGAGTCGAGCTGGGCCGCGCTAATACCAGCAGTGGAAATGGGCCATAAATGAATGTTGGTATTGGCAGTGGAGGGAGCCTAGGCTATATAATGCTAGTTTAAGTTAAGCTGCGAGGCCGCGTAGTGGCCGAGCTAGCGAGTCCGCGCAGCGGGCGAGCCTAGGAATCGAGCGTAGCGTGCAAAATTTCTAGTATATATACATACATACATGTACATATACATATATAGACACACACAAAATGTTCAGACATTTTTGTCTGATATTTGGATGACTGCAGGGCTGGATCTCATTGCCTTACATCCTTCTCTGATCAAACAAACCTATCAATTAAACCTATAATCTATGAATCCAGGTTATTGGGGAACATTTCATAAACAATTGGACCATTGCCTTCATGTGATTATTCACAATAACCAGAGTGTAGTGTTCATGGAAATGTGCCCACTCTCTTCCTGTCATCTTATTACCATGCTTGTGCTTGTGTGTATTACAGCCCTTTTGGCGACATGTCACACAGACCTTCAATGCGAATCCTGAGGGTTGAATGCTATACAGCTTCCTATCTTATCTGGTATGTCAGTAATTTGGCACCACCGTTGAGGCTGTGGTCAGTTAGCGACTTTGATGCAACATAGCGTGTCCACATTTCACACGTTTGAATATATAGCATAGCGTTCCTAGCTACCTCTTTGGATAAGATCTGTCAATGATTGTCCAGTCATGTTCCTGTTAACCACATACATTCAGGTCTTTACAGGCCTAAAACGTTAACGCTCGTAAAGCAAAAAATATGCAATTCAATGCCATGATCTATTAGACAGAGAGCCGCCTCACACACTTCCTATGCATTTGAGAACAAAATATCCAATGCAAGTATAAATAATTCAACTCGATGCTGTCGATATTTGAAAGAACGTAAGTGAATAGGACTGACAGCTGGGGCCATTTGTTCAGAGGTATTCCAACTGCGCGGGGCGGGTCCCATTCAGCTATGGTCAAGATAATAATCCGCTATTATAGCTAACGTTAACGTTATATAACTAGTACATACATACAGTAGTAGTCATTTTTATTCATTTGCACATCATCATCTACAAACGATCGGGGAAGATCTAACGTAACGTTACGTTAGTTACCGTTATCACGGTAACAATTGTGCAAACCTAATTAACGTTAGCTGTCTTAAACCAACAAGTTAGCGTAACTAGCAGGCAAAAAGCTGACAGCTAACAATAAATAGCCTTATGTTCGCTAATCTATCATGTATATTTTCACAAAAGAAACAATCAATATCATAACATTACAGTATGCAAAGTGAACAGCGGAGCTCGGACAGTGCCAAGCAAGCTAACCTATGAGATAGCTGCTAACTAATATGTTAGCCGACCTCAAGCAAAGAGCAAACGTGGCGACAATGATAGCTATTGTGCTTAATATGATTGATAATATGTCTGCATTTCCCTTGCAGTATTTTCTCGTGAATACCATTCAATAATAGAATATGAGCGTTTTGCAGCTAACGGCTAACGTTAACACCAACCAGCTAACCGCAAAGGCTAACCGAGGGGGGACACAGCAGGGACAGGGCTCCAGTCCTGAGAGCAGCTCGTCCATTATTTTAATGAATACTGTAGTTTTAAAATGGACATATTTATGATGAAAAACATAACGCCTTACCTCAGTTTGTCTTCAGCCTATCTTCCGTCTGTCTGTATGGAGCTGGCGAAGTGGTGTCGAGGTTCGAGGCGGATCGAAGACGAAGGGTATGAGACCTCTGCTGCTAGCTGGGATGGGTGTTTTTTTTTTACGGGGTGTGACGTCATTCACTGCAGCTGTACGGAAAGAACCGACAACAACCGACAGTCTCCGAGCTGGAAGATTTGACAGAACCAACTCGGTACCTTTTGGAGCCAAGCAGTTTGTTTCAAGAGTAGTAGCGGGATCTGTTGTTGAATCTGTATTCAGTGTCAGTTTCCAGTATATTTTCTGGCCTCTTTCAAATGTGGCAAATAATAAATAAAAAACAGCAAGTTAAAAACTGTATGCTACAAACTGGTCCAACTGCATCTGATCTTGTTGATTAGTTTATATTGTAGTTTTCATGGTGGTCAAGAGCCAAATAACATGCATGTTCAAATTAAGTGGAGTGTACAAGATTGCTTTGAGAATGAAATGCTGACATTTTTGAGACACAAAGTCAGCATCAAAATTCTTCTGGGTGTCCTTGAAATTTCTCTACAGTGATCAGTTGAAGTCATAGTAGCCTACATAAATGTGGGTGGCAGAGAAAACAAGAAACTGACAAGCTGTTTCAGGAACCAAAGAGGTAGAATGGGTGGACAGTTCACTCTGGTGTTCCGCAGAGTACCGCAGGAATGAGTCCGGAACACCTGGATGTTCACATTTCCAGCTCTTACATGTAAAAGTCAATGGGATTTTTGAATGGGATTTTGGTTAAATGCTTGAAATAAGATCTGTGGTTTAAAAAAACAAGGAACACTTTTATGATTTTCAAAGCATAAATGTGTTTTATTTACACGATTTTCACAAAAGTCATAAAAATGTTCATTTGTGAAGATTATCTCACTGAACACAAAGTTCACCGTTTCATAAACTTTTCCCAGACTTTTACACGTAGGAGCCGTTAAGTGCAGGGACTTGTGGGTAAGGCTATAAACAAAGACGTCATCCTGAGTACTCCATTACTCAAACACAAGAGCTGCAGGGAAACCTTCTTCTAGTTTTATTGCAACTTCAAAAGTCCTCCACAGTGGATAGAAATGAGTCAGTTCTTCATAAATAAGTTCTGTGAAATCATCCAAGAGGAAACATGAGCAACACAAACACTTGATTCTTCTAATATAGAGTACCGGTATGTCAGATTGTAATTTAACACTGATATGACAGCCAACTAAAAGTCATTGTTTTGACTTAAGGTCCTTACACACCGAGCACGTTTTTTTCGTGCGATTAATTCGCACGTCAATAATATTTTCCGAACCTATATCAGTCAATGCAACCGTGCATACCAACGGCGAAGTTTCGCCCAGCGTTATTGCGGTGTTTATTTTTTCGAACTACGGTCGATTTTTCAGAAATTCGCTTCCGACGTGTACACATCTGTGGCTGTGATTGACAGGTGGGTCAAAACTTGCATCGCAATTTCGTGCCGTATATTCACATCGCTCTTGATGTGTAAGGACCTTTACAGTACACAGCATCTTTACCATAAGGACTGCAACAATTATAGCACCAGTGTGGCTAAGATGTTTTGATGAATGATTGGACTTCTATGGACCTTGTGTTAAAATAGTCCCCAGGCCCCTCTGAAAAAACACTGGATTTTTTTGCCAGACAGCCAAATCCAAGATGGCCACTGGAGGCGGCGGCATCTTGACAATTTGACTTTTGAACCATAGCACCTACAATAATGTAGGTGTTCGGCCGCTTCGTGGCCTCACCCGCCAGTTGAGCAATTGTGTACCGTGCTGCACGTTTTGAGGGGAACCCTGGGAATCTACTCTGTGCAGCTTTCAGATGGGCGAGGGGGCACGTAGGGAGTTGTTGAGGGCCAGGTCTCCAAACACGTTGGCGTAGGAGGCTTTGAGGAAGGTGACGTAGTTCTGCAGGCTGCGGTTGGTGCTGTCAGACTGCTCCAGGCGATCCTTCACGTCCTGCAGGCGACTCTGGTACCGCCGCTCCACCTGTCATCACAGAACCACAGGTTACACTACCAAGGCTATACACAGACACACACACGTTACACTACCAAGGCTATACACAGACACCCGTTACACTACTGTACTGAGGTTATACACAGACACACAAGTTACACTACCAAGGTTTACCAAGGGCTCTAGCCCCAAGGCTAGAGCCTCTTACAGGGCGGACCCTTCCTTAGCCACCGTTAACGTTACATGGTAAGTAGGGCGAGCTACTGGCTGGTAAATAATGTTTTAGAGCAATCTGGTTTCACCAGGTTGAGCTAGCTTTAGCTACCGGCTCACCTAGCCTCAGGCTGCGGTCCTGCAGTGCTAATAGTTCGCTGGTCAGGGGCTTTACGTGGCATCATGTAGAAAATGATTGTTCATTCAAATCTATGTTCAATTTATTTATTTGTATTGTTTATTCCTAAAACCACCGATGAATGATTAGTCGCTATGATGCACAGTGTCGACTAGTGGTTTTGATAGTCGACTAGTCAACTAGTCTGTGAAACCGCTAGTGTGTGTGTGTGCATTTGTGTGTGTGTGTGTGTGTGTGTGTGTGTGTGTGTGTGTTTCCGGAGGCCTTTACCTGGTCTTTGCTGCGTTGCAGCTGGGTGATCTCTGAGGTGGTCCTGCTGAGATGGGTCTCCAGGTCCAGGATCTTGGATTGGGTGGAGCGTTGTTTGGTCGCAGCTCGTTCTCTGCTCTCTGAAACCTGCAGAGAAATATGTTGGACCATCATTAATGGGCTCAACTGATAACCTGACTTTGTCTGACTATTTCTGACTTTGTTCTGACTTTGTCAATAATATGTTTTCGAATTATCCATAGGCTGCAAACTCATTTGCTCAGTGGTGGCTCAGTGGTAGAGCTGTCGCCTCACAGTCAGAAGGTCCTGAGTTCGATTCTCGCCTGGGACACTGTGGGCGCTGTGGTTGTGTTCCCCCCCATATCTTCAGTGCCTACTGCCCAGGTGGGGTATCTCGTCGTAAGGGCCTTTCTGTCTGTGTGGAGTTTGCATGTTCTCCCCGTGCTCCCCCAGGGGGTTCCTCCGTATATAACCCCCCCACTAAAAACATGCAGAAGATCAGATCGTCATCGTCATCCGACCAGTGACGACAACATCCGAAGTTGGTCCCCGGGCGCTGTACGAGAAAGCGACCACTGCTCCTGGCCTGCCCCCTGGAGGAAAGGACAAGCCTGGATGGGTCAAATGCAGAGGACATATTTCACCGGCCACCGTCAGCATGAGTGTGTGTAGTGGCCGCATGCATGTGTTGTAGTGTTCGTGTGACAATAAAGACGGGCTGCCGTCTGAAAAAATTGTTTAAATTTAAACTGTGCAGATCAAAGTGGTTTCTTCTTACGAGACTAATGTTAGTGTTAGTGAGAGGCTGTGTGCCCCCGTGACGGTGCCTCTAAGTCGGTATGGGAGCGGCCTCGAGGTCGCTGCTGGAGGAGCCGCCTGGAGGTATCTGCGCGCGGGTGTGTGCTCCGGAAGGCCGCTAATAATCCAATAATGCAATCTATTTCTGTATAATTGTTTTGATTATGATTACATTTTCAAAGAGACAACAGTGGCAGGGTTCAGTATTTTAGATTCGAGAACTGCTTTTAAAAACAATTCATGTCTATACAGTATTATTAGAGTGGCAAATCCACCTATGTAGTGACTATGCCGGAACACTTTTGATTGAACCGATAGTCACCACAGGACCTGTTGGCGAGCGTCGTCCAGAGCCTCTTCTAGCTTGCGGCCCAGCAGGGTGCACTGCCTTGTTTTCTCCTCCAGGTGGCGCTGGTTGCTGTGGAGGCTCTCTTCCCGTTTGGCCACGACTGCCAGCAGCTCGCTGTGCTGACCGCCCACCTCTGACCGCTTCCTGCAGGAAGACACCAGAGACTCAACACTCTGGACACACTGACGTATCGAATTCAAGGACTTTCCAGGGACTTTCTAGGCCCAGTATTGCTGAGCCCTCCTCACTCCAAGCATCTTATTGAATTGAATAAGCCTTTATTGTCTCCCTTGGGAGAAATTCTTTTTGGGCATCAAGAGACACAGCGTTAGACATATCGTCGGTGTCGGGCCAGGACCTCGAATGTCACTTTTTCACTTTCTTACTTTTTGTCATGAATCAATGCCATTGGTCACCCTTCACGTCTCTGTGTGGTTTTTAACAAATGCAACCAATGGAAAAGCATTAAAACGAGCTTGTGAGTAAATCTCGTAACGCCATTCGCCCTCAATCTGTCAGTCAAACCTCGAAATTCCCCCCCTACCTCCGTGTGTACCCCCCCACGCAGGACACTAAACCCGGAAAAGACACACGGCAGACGCGCTGTGTATTTCTCATATCGTTTTGACTCATCCTGGCTTCCTCTGACGTTAATATATCAATCAAATGTTTTCCAGTTATTCCTAGGCTGCAAACTTGTTTTAACATGCAAATCGGAGTGCTTTCTGACGAGAATAAAGTAACGTTAACGTTACGTTATGTCAGACTATTTCTCACCCCATGCGAAAGCCCCAAATCGGCCATGAGAGGCGAGGGGCAATCCTGCTGCTCCTGCGCGCGCGCCCGCGGCCTGGAGCTTGGGGGCTCGTGCATGAGGATGCGGCTGCCTCCCGCTTGACTGGCCATGAGAAAGCGCTTCCAAGTCGGACTGATAATATAAACAACATCATTTGAGCTTATCCAGGTCAGATATTTATAAAGTAATGACACATTCAGCGGGAAACTAACTATAATTAAGACATGTGCCAACTTTGACGACATTTGGTTCAGTAGTTTAAGAGCAAACAGGTTTTTTTTACTTCCTGAAAAGTTTCTGTTTTGGAGATTCGAGGTCCTGGAACGACAGCAGCGATATACATATTGACATATAGACAGTGCAATCAGACGACAATTAACATTAAATTCCTACAGTGTACATATACATCAATTATCTCTAGATTTGTATGTCTGTTTGACAACCACAACACAGCCTCTACTGAGAGGATTAGAGAAGCGTGGCAGGGGGAACTTGGTATTGATGTATCTGACATTATATGGGAACTCTGCTCAGTTAACACATTGAGTGCCAAGGACGTCTGTGGACGTCCTAAAAAAAAGTAACGTTCAGTGCCAAGGACGTCTGTGGACGTCCTAAAATCATAATTCATATTATTCCATAATTCTGCTGTTTAAGGTCGTACCTAGCCAGTGAGCATGAATCCCTTCAAGGGATCACACGGCGCCACCTTAAACATCGACACGGGAGCTGCGCCACCCACCTCAGGCTGCACAGAAACCACACCACGCCACCACATCAGAAAACACCAGCCAGAGTCAGTGAATGTGCTCGAAATTAGAGTGCAAAAGGTATTCATAAAAGTGACTATATCTTGAAAAGTAAAAAAACCCGGCAGAAAACCCTTGAAAGTGCACTTTTTTCAGAGGCTGTCATTTCATAATGGAACTGTCTAGAAACAAAATTTCTTCTTTGGAAGAAGCAGGAGTGTTCAATGTTTCATTAAAGTCCAGCCCTGTCAATATAGCCCTAATAGAAAAAATTCTATAGCTGTTTTCAACTGAATGGAAGTGAATCTGGCACAGGCTCCAGACAATTTTACTGAAGGGCTGTGGCACTCAATGTGTTAATAGCAGACAAGATCTTCCCTTCTGTCTCACCACTGTGTGACCGGTGTCAGAAGGCACACTATCTCTCATGCCTTCTGGTTCTGCCCTTCACTAACGGGATTCTGGGACGAAATATTTGACGTCCTACAAAATAACCCCGCACCCGGAGGCAGAAGTCGCCATCTTCGGCAGCTCGGAGTCTGTAATGGTAAAATGTCTAAAGGCATTTAGACATTTTACCATTACAAGTCCTCTCTGAATTTCCCTACGGCTGTGCAACAATCTCTCTGACACTGGGGACTACTGTCACCAAAAGACGCATTCTGAAGGAATGGAAGTCCTCCTCTTCACCTTCTTTTCAGGTGTGGCTGATGGACATAATCTCTGTTATACAGATGGAGAGACTCAGGTTCCTGAGAGCCAACTTGCTTAAAAAGGTTCTCGGCTATCTAGGAGGACCCGTTTTTGGCCTACTCTGACAAGGCTAAGAAATAAGACGAGTGACTGAGGTTGGGGGTGACGGATGGCTTGCCCGGCTGGTTTCCCAACGACCCCTTGTGCGGGATCCCATACACAATATCTATTACAAGCACATAAGCACCTTATGGGGCTGGTAGCACCACGTTATAATGCCAAATGTCAATGATGTATGTTTTTTTATCCCCTGTGTCTGAGCCTGTTTGTTTGTCTTGTTCGTGTATCGTTCTATAACAATTTTAAATAAAATATAATTATGCGGAATTATATATGTATGAATTATATATATATATATTATATGCGGAAATTCCTTTTATATTTGTAACTCTAGTTATTTTTCCAGCACCTTGGCCGAGACTTGGCTGGGTCGAGCGGTGGCCCTCCCTCAGAAATAAAATATAAAAAAAGAATATCAAAAGAACTTCAATTTCTATTCCTGCACAGAATATATAAATTCAAGCACTTTTAATGACCCATGTGTCTATTTTCATTGATTTTTCTCTCGCGTGAGGGGCCTGCAGTCAGTGAGTCACAAACGTGTCCAAAGTCTGTGAGTCAGTGAGTCACAAACCTGTCCAAAGTCTCCACCCGCTGCTGAAGCTGCTGGTTCTCCTCCAGCAGCACTGTGTTCTTCTGCCTCAGCAGCGCCACCTGGCTGCCTTGAGTCTCCACCTGAAACCACACAGGACAAATACTCAACTACTGCACTCACACTAAACCACACAGGACAAATACTCAACTACTGCACTCACACTAAACCACACAGGACAAATACTCAACTACTGCACTCACACTAAACCACACAGGACAAATACTCAACTACTGCACTCACACTAAACCACACAGGACAAATACTCAACTACTGCACTCACACTAAACCACACAGGACATACTCAACTACTGCACTCACACTAAACCACACAGGACATACTCAACTACTGCACTCACACTAAACCACACAGGATAAATACTCAACTACTGCACTCACACTAAACCACACAGGACATACTCAACTACTGCACTCACACTAAACCACACAGGACAAATACTCAACTACTGCACTCACACTAAACCACACAGGACAAATACTCAACTACTGCACTCACAGTAAACCACACAGGATAAATACTCAACTACTGCACTCACACTAAACCACACAGAATACTCAACTACTGCACTCACACTAAACCACACAGGACAAATACTCAACTACTGCACTCACACTAAACCACACAGGACAAATACTCAACTACTGCACTCACACTAAACCACACAGGACATACTCAACTACTGCACTCACACTAAACCACACAGGACAAATACTCAACTACTGCACTCACACTAAACCACACAGGACATACTCAACTACTGCACTCACACTAAACCACACAGGACATACTCAACTACTGCACTCACACTAAACCACACAGGACAAATACTCAACTACTGCACTCACACTAAACCACACAGGACAAATACTCAACTACTGCACTCACACTAAACCACACAGGACATACTCAACTACTGCACTCACACTAAACTACACAGGACATACTCAACTACTGCACTCACACTAAACCACACAGGACATACTCAACTACTGCACTCACACTAAACTACACAGGACATACTCAACTACTGCACTCACACTAAACCACACAGGACAAATACTCAACTACTGCACTCACACTAAACCACACAGGACATACTCAACTACTGCACTCACACTAAACTACACAGGACATACTCAACTACTGCACTCACACTAAACCACACAGGACAAATACTCAACTACTGCACTCACACTAAACCACACAGGACATACTCAACTACTGCACTCACACTAAACCACACAGGACATACTCAACTACTGCACTCACACTAAACCACACAGGACAAATACTCAACTACTGCACTCACACTAAACCACACAGGACAAATACTCAACTACTGCACTCACACTAAACCACACAGGACATACTCAACTACTGCACTCACACTAAACTACACAGGACATACTCAACTACTGCACTCACACTAAACCACACAGGACAAAACCATCGCTTTACAATCAAACATCCCAATTCATCCATTTTGTGACACTGCCCCTAAAACCCTGTGAGCTGAAATATCCTCCTTCCCCAGGTGGTGGCCTGGATCTGGTGTTTGGTTTCCTACTTGGAAAAGTGCTTCTCAAACCTTTTCATGCCAAAGACCCCTAAAGTCTGAGGAAGGGCTTTGCCCGAAACGTCACACATTTTTTGTGGTCTCCGATTAAATATTTTGGGAGCAGCTGCCAGTGTGCGGACTCTATTTTTTATTACTTACTTGCACTTTGGTCCTGCACCTGGTTTTAACCCTTCACTGCTGGATGTGCGTGCCTTTTTGTACCTTTTAAAGACCCCTAAACTCACACAAATTACAGGGACCCCCATCGGATAAGATTTTACATTCCTACATTCTGTCATTGTGTTACTTATGGATGGAATTATAGTGAGAATAAATGATTCCCCTTTTTGTTGGGGACCCCCTGGAACCCCCTCAAGGACCACTTTGGGGTCGTGGCTGTTGTGGTCCCTTTTCAAGATGGTCTCTAGTTTGTTCTGACTTGACTTGGTCATCTACATTTAGACTAGAGACTTGACATTATGACATAGACTTGGACTTGCCTTCCTAATCTCCAGTTAGACTTGCGACTTGACTTGAGACCTGTGCCTAAAGACTTGAGACTGACTTTGGACTGGAGCAGAGTTGACTTGGTCACAGCTCAGCTTTAGCACCATGCTGACCTTCACGCGGATGTGGGTCAGCGTGTTGGCGAGCTCCGTGCTGCGTCTCTCCTCTCGCCGCTCCCTTTCCCTCGCCTCGTGCAGCTGCAGCTCGGCGTGCTGTAAGGCCTGGGGGAGGGGCTCCAGCTCGGCCAGGCGCCCCAGCAGCCCCCTGCGCACCTCCTCCAGCTCACACTCCAGCTCGCCCCGCGCAGCCTGCGCCTCCCGCTCCGCCTGGCCCAGCCGCACGCAGTACTCGTCCGCCTCCGCCCGCGTCTTCCCAACCTGCGCCGCGACATCCAGCAGAAAAAGCTGTTCATTAATATCACCGCTTTTACATCACAATTCACCCTTCGCTAAGTCCTGCCCACCCCTTGGTTACTGTTGCTACGCCTGACAAACTTTCGCAACTGGCATGTAAACATGGTGATTTCAACTATATCAGTGAGGGATATTCCAAAGGAGAGAATATGAAATTTCTGGAGTAATAGTTGTGAAATATCAGAGAGATGTAGACAGAAAGGGCTACACACTATGCTTTTAAGAGCTACACTCGTAATGTAATTTGTCAGCAGAGTATTGTGAATGAAGAGGATATTAAAATTTAGGGAAAAGTTGAGTCCAGCATGCTTTCATACTGCTTGACAGAGGACATACCTGGATCTTATATATGTCCAGCATGCTTTCATACTGCTTGACAGAGGACATACCTGGATCTTATATCTGTCCAGCAGGCTTTCATACTGCTTGACAGAGGACATACCTGGATCTTATATATGTCCAGCAGGCTTTCATACTACTTGACAGAGGACATACCTGGATCTTATATACAGTATGTCCAGCAGGCTTTCATACTACTTGACAGAGGACATACCTGGATCTTATATATGTCCAGCATGCTTTCATACTGCTTGACAGAGGACATACCTGGATCTTATATATGTCCAGCAGGCTTTCATACTACTTGACAGAGGACATACCTGGATCTTATATATGTCCAGCATGCTTTCATACTGCTTGACAGAGGACATACCTGGATCTTATATATGTCCAGCAGGCTTTCATACTACTTGACAGAGGACATACCTGGATCTTATATATGTCCAGCATGCTTTCATACTGCTTGACAGAGGACATACCTGGATCTTATATATGTCCAGCATGCTTTCATACTGCTTGACAGAGGACATACCTGGATCTTATATATGTCCAGCAGGCTTTCATACTGCTTGACAGAGGACATACCTGGATCTTATATATGTCCAGCAGGCTTTCATACTGCTTGACAGAGGACATACCTGGATCTTATATACTGTATGTCCAGCAGGCTTTCATACTGCTTGACAGAGGACATACCTGGATCTTATATATGTCCAGCAGGCTTTCATACTGCTTGACAGAGGACATACCTGGATCTTATATATGTCCAGCAGGCTTTCATACTGCTTGACAGAGGACATACCTGGATCTTATATACTGTATGTCCAGCAGGCTTTCATACTGCTTGACAGAGGACATACCTGGATCTTATATATGTCCAGCAGGCTTTCATACTACTTGACAGAGGACATACCTGGATCTTATATATGTCCAGCAGGCTTTCATACTGCTTGACAGAGGACATACCTGGATCTTATATATGTCCAGCAGGCTTTCATACTACTTGACACAGGACATACCTGGATCTTATATATGTCCAGCAGGCTTTCATACTACTTGACAGAGGACATACCTGGATCTTATATACTGTATGTCCAGCAGGCTTTCATACTGCTTGACAGAGGACATACCTGGATCTTATATATGTCCAGCAGGCTTTCATACTACTTGACAGAGGACATACCTGGATCTTATATATGTCCAGCAGGCTTTCATACTGCTTGACAGAGGACATACCTGGATCTTATATATGTCCAGCAGGCTTTCATACTACTTGACACAGGACATACCTGGATCTTATATATGTCCAGCAGGCTTTCATACTACTTGACAGAGGACATACCTGGATCTTATATATGTCCAGCAGGCTTTCATACTGCTTGACAGAGGACATACCTGGATCTTATATATGTCCAGCAGGCTTTCATACTACTTGACAGAGGACATACCTGGATCTTATATATGTCCAGCAGGCTTTCATACTGCTTGACAGAGGACATACCTGGATCTTATATATGTCCAGCAGGCTTTCATACTGCTTGACAGAGGACATACCTGGATCTTATATATGTCCAGCAGGCTTTCATACTACTTGACAGAGGACATACCTGGATCTTATATATGTCCAGCAGGCTTTCATACTGCTTGACAGAGGACATACCTGGATCTTATATATGTCCAGCATGCTTTCATACTGCTTGACAGAGGACATACCTGGATCTTATATATGTCCAGCAGGCTTTCATACTGCTTGACAGAGGACATACCTGGATCTTATATATGTCCAGCAGGCTTTCATACTACTTGACAGAGGACATACCTGGATCTTATATATGTCCAGCAGGCTTTCATACTGCTTGACAGAGGACAGGACATACCTGGATCTTATAACCATCCAGCAGGCTTTCATACTGCTTGACAGAGGTTTGGACCGTCTGCAGCTCCGTCTGGGACAGAAGCAGTTTGTCCTCCACTGCAGACAGCGTTGTCTAACAGGAACAAAGCTGAGTTGGTGACTGGTCATAAGCAAGGACTCTGTGTCATACTCAAGATGTTGGCTACACCAAAGCTAAATGAGATCAGTCAAGTATATTTATTCTTAATTATTTAAAAGCAACATTTTCCTAAAGAACAATGTATAGAGTCATAAAAAATAATCTCTCTCAATCATCATGTATTGCCCACTAGAAGTGTGTGGTGGTGTATTTATCTGCAGAGATACTGCCCTCTGCCCATATTTTTGTATTTACTTAAATGGGTTTGGTCGTCTAGGGACTTTTCTGGGCGGCAACCATTGGGCAGTACGCCCACATGGGATATGCAGCCCCCAGGCAGTAGGTGGTGCTGTGGGTGTGTCTGCACAGCATTGTCGGAGGGGCAATGCATTCATTGAGGAGGGGCCTGCATTCAAACAATGAAGGCCCCTCCTCCTCCACTCGTGGAGCCGGGAAGGAGGAGCCAACTTTGAAAAGTAAGGATGTGATCCACGCAGCTTTGGCAACACAAAAAGATAACGGTTGCTATGTTGGTTACTAGAGAAGTATTCTCTTCATGCAAACTGACAAACTGACAGCTGATTCTGTGCTCTCTGCGGACACCACGCTGTTACCACATTTACCCTAAAATGCCATGCCTCTGTGGAGTTACTGCAGTAACCATCAAATTGCGTGTGTGTGTGTTGTGTTGTGTGTTGGACCTTGAGGCTCTGGTTGTCCAGCTTGGCGGCAGCACCCCCTGTGGTCAGTCCATGCAGGTGCTCCAGCAGGGCTTCTCTCTCCGCTCGGCCTTTCTCCTCTGAGCTGCACTGCTGCTCGCTCAGCTCTGCCACACGGCTGCAGCACAGACACATCTGGCTTTTTCACCTCTTTACAACCAGCTTCATCAAATAATAGGCTGTCATCAGCATATCAGCTGATGTCTTTCAATTCAGCAGATAAAACACGCTGCCGCATCGTCATTCATCACCAGTTCTCCAGTATCTGACTAGAACAGGGATACTCAACTTGCTTTGCCCGGGGGCCACTTTCGTGAAATGATAGAAGGCCAGGCGCCAGTTAATAAACAAACAATATACATTTTTCTGCAGCGGATTGTAGGTTTTTGGGGTGTCAGCCGGAGTTTAGTCTGACAACGTTGTGCACACCGGATAGTTCGTTAGGTTAAGTTAGTTAGGTTAAGTACATACATAAGTGCCTGGGTAGCAAGCAGACGGCGGTATTTGACAATTTAGCAGCTAAATCATAGATTATTGAAAGATATTCCATATTCCAGACTGAAATGCTATAACAGAAGTGGAGTATTGGTCAGAATGACATGAACATTTGCACACTTATTCAGCGTGTAGCTTGCATGTTGCGTTCAGGTGCACTGTAAAAAAAAACAGTTGGGGGGGGGGTTTGCAATTCCATCGCGGGCCACACACTCCTGGAGTCATTTTCGGGACTCGACTTCGACGAAGCACTGATCACTCAGACGTGGACTTGAGCATTCATGCATTTGCACTTGGAAGTTGGAGAAGAGGACTCTGACTTTGATAAAAAGGGTTTCATTGTTTTTGTTAGTATTTTGTAACCGGCCCTAATAATTTGGCATAAGATATTGATAACTATATTAATTCCGGCATTATTCAATTTCATGCAAGGGCAGGCACGTGTGTTCCACCATTCACACTCATAATCAGTAACTCAGACTCAGGTAATGGGGACTCTGACTCTTTGGTGCCTCGAACTTGGACTCGAACACTGGGGACTCGAGACTCGACTTGGCTGCAGCCACAACAGAGCGGCCCGCACTTGTTTAAGAGAGACAGTTCCATCTCCAGCTGACTCCTGTCTTTCACACCTGTTTAAGAGAGACAGTTCCATCTCCAGCTGACTCTTGTCTTTCACACCTGTTTAAGAGAGACAGTTCCATCTCCAGCTGACTCCTGTCTTTCACACCTGTTTAAGAGAGACAGTTCCATCTCCAGCTGACTCCTGTCTTTCACACCTGTTTAAGAGAGACAGTTCCATCTCCAGCTGACTCTTGTCTTTCACACCTGTTTAAGAGAGACAGTTCCATCTCCAGCTGACTCCTGTCTTTCACACCTGTTTAAGAGAGACAGTTCCATCTCCAGCTGACTCCTGTCTTTCACACCTGTTTAAGAGAGACAGTTCCATCTCCAGCTGACTCTTGTCTTTCACACCTGTTTAAGAGAGACAGTTCCATCTCCAGCTGACTCTTGTCTTTCACACCTGTTTAAGAGAGACAGTTCCATCTCCAGCTGACTCTTGTCTTTCACACCTGTTTAAGAGAGACAGTTCCATCTCCAGCTGACTCCTGTCTTTCACTTCTTGGCTGTGACGGCTTCGCCAGCTCTCAGCAGCTGACAGGGCATCTGCCACTTGCTTCTCCTGTTAAGATATGAATACAAATCGAAATAATCCTGACAAATATACAACAGGGCTTCAGCACCTACTGTACGCTGCTTGGACCCCAAATGCAGTGTCCTGGCTGATGTCCCTACCATGTCTGTGAGCTGGCCTGCAGTGTCCTGCTGAATGTGCTGATGTCCCTACTGTGTCTGTTAGCTGGGCGGCAGGCTGGCCTGCAGTGTCCAGGCTGATGTGCCTACCATGTTTGTTAGCTGGGGAGTGAGCTGGCCTGGCTGATGTGCCTACCATGTCTGTTAGCTGGGAGGCGAGCTGGCCTGCAGTGTCCAGGCTGATGTGCCTACCATGTCTGTTAGCTGGGTGGTGAGCTGGCCTGCAGTGTCCAGGCTGATGTGCCTACCATGTCTGTTAGCTGGGTGGTGAGCTGGCCTGCAGTGTCCAGGCTGATGTGCCTACCATGTCTGTTAGCTGGAGAGTGAGCTGGCCTGGCTGATGTCCCTACCATGTCTGTTAGCTGGGAGGCGAGCTGGCCTGCAGTGCAGTGTCCTGTCTGATGTGCCTACCATGTCTGTGAGCTGGGTGGTGAGCTGGCCTGCAGTGTCCTGCTGATGTCCCTACCATGTCTGTTAGCTGGCCTGCAGTGTCCTGGCTGATGTCCCTACCATGTCTGTTAGCTGGCCTGCAGTGTCCTGGCCGATGTCCCTACCATGTCTGTTAGCTGGGTGGTGAGCTGGCCTGCAGTGTCCTGCTGATGTCCCTACCATGTCTGTTAGCTGGGGAGTGAGCTGGCCTGCAGTGTCCTGCTGATGTCCCTACCATGTCTGTTAGCTGGCCTGCAGTGTCCTGGCTGATGTCCCTACCATGTCTGTTAGCTGGGGAGTGAGCTGGCCTGCAGTGTCCTGGCTGATGTCCCTACCATGTCTGTTAGCTGGCCTGCAGTGTCCTGGCTGATGTCCCTACCATGTCTGTTAGCTGGGCGGCGAGCTGGCCTGCAGTGTCCTGGCTGCGCTCGGCTCTGTGTTTCTGGGCTCGTGTGGCTCGTTTCAGAGACTCTCGATCCACACCAGCCTGCTGCTTCAGCGTCCTCAGCTGCTCCATCAGACGCTCCGTCTCCTCCCTCTGCTGGCTCGCTGCTCGCTCCAGGTTCTAGACCCACGGACAAGACAAAAGGGCTTTTAGGGGAGGTTGGGTATGGAGCCTTATAGGCCTTTTCCATTGGCACTTTTGGCTGCGGCCGCTGCGCCATGACGTGCTGTTTCCTTGACCAAATTTAACTATTATAATAAATATTTTGGCACAAATAATTGCTGCTGGGAGTAATTGCTACCTGGAAATAATTAACTAATAATTAATTATAATTAACTAATAATTAACTGGGAAATAATTGCTACTGGGAGAACATTGATTTTGAAGACAATGCCCATGGTGACGGAAACAGTCAGATACTCCATCAAACAAATGCATAATTACAAATGCATCACTACAAGCAATAATAGGCCTGTTATAAATAAAGACATCTTTCAAAACAGAACAGATCTCATGTAATGACCCACCTTGATCTGCACAGCGAGGCGGTTGTTCTCGGCTTCTTTGCTGCGAAGCTGACCTTGAAGATGGGCCCTCGTGGACTCCAGAGCCTTGGACAAGTCACCTGTGGTCTTGGCATTTTCCTGCATCCTCCAAATCCACCAGCATTTCCATTAGTGACACAAATATATTTCACTTGAATCTAATAATAATAATTAATAATACGATTTATTTGTCATGCACTTTTCATCTCAAAGTGCTACAGAGTAAAAAAACGAACCCATATAAAATGCATCAAAGGCAAAGAAACATGTAAAAGTCACACAGGAGGACAGCTTGGATAAGAAAAGGCCTGATTATTAATTAAAAGATTGTAGACAATGCCTAAAAGACCAAAATAAAGAACAACACAAAGCTAAGAGAAAGCTCTGTTGAAAAGGAAAGTTGTGACAGTTGCGTGTGAGGAGTTTTGCCATGCCGGTGAAGACCAGCGCCTCAGGCCGGGGAGCCTGTTGCAGGCTAGCAGCGTTAGCTTGCTGGCTATAACTAGGCAGGAACATCATGAAGAGATTAAATGCACAAAGTTTTGTTTGCAAGCCCCATCTGTAACATAAAAACCAAAGCATGACAAACGGTGGAGCCCTTGCAGACAGTACCTTCTCAGTGTCTAAACATTTGGAAAGCTGATCCATTTCTCTCTCTTTCTCTTGCAGTTTCACCACAAGATGCTGTAAAAGGAGAGGACATAAAAAAGAAAAGAGAAAAGATGATAACTCCAGGTATGATAGGTCCCGTTATTCAAACAGGAGAGACTTTGAGATTTATTTCTTCAGAGGTTCTTACTGAGCTCACCGCATTTTCCGTCTCTGTGTCCGTCAGTCTCTTCAGTAACGTGTCCTTCTGCTCTGCCAGATGCATCGACTCCATCTGTCCAAAGCCAGTCCATTCAGCACATGTCACTCTACTAAACATCTGTCCAAACCCAGTCCATCAGCACACGTCACATCTGTCCAAACCCAGGACAGATCAGATGTGTCCAAAACCAGTCCATTCAGCACATGTCACTCTACTAAACATCTGTCCAAACCCAGTCCATCAGCACACGTCACATCTGTCCAAACCCAGGACAGATGTGTCCAAAACCAGGCCGTCAGCACACGTCACTCTACTAAACATCTGTCCAAACGCAGGCCGTCGGCACACATTACAGTAAACATCTGTCTAAATAGACAGTGATGTGTGTGTGTGTGTGTGTGTGCGTGTGTGCGTGTGTGTGTGTGTGTGTGAGTGACTGTGTGTGTGTGTGTGTGTGTGTGTGTGAGTGACTGTGTGTGTGTGTGTGTGTGTGTGTGTGTGTGTGTGTGTGTGTGTGTTGCCTGGAGGCTCTACCTGGCATCCAGTCTGCTCTCGGAGGAGGTGGCGTAACGTTCGGTTTGTGGCCTCAAACGTCTCAAGCTTCTGCAGCAACAGCTCCTTCTGATGGGCCAAGACTGAAGGGTCCCAGCCTGACGAACGCTGCACCAACAGGAGAAGAAAGACAAAAAAGAGATGTTCTAAATGGTAAATGGACTGCATTTATATAGCGCTTTTATCCAAAGCGCTTTACAATGTGCCTACATTCACCCAGTCACACACCGAGGAAAAAATCCTATCAAATGGGGGTCCGTGGTCTAATCTTTCTTGTCCTTCATGTGAAAAAATTTGAGAACCACTGCTCTAGATAGATACTGTAGATAAGATAGATAGATGGATAGATGGATAGATGGATAGATAGATACAGTAGATAGATACAGTAGATAGATACTCACGCTGCCACAAGCGCCCCCCATTTTGGAGACAGACTCGCGCAGGGCGGACACTTGCTTGGCAGCTGCTGTCCCATGCGTCTCTGCCTCCATCAGTTTCCTGAGCAGAGCATCTTTGTCTTGCATACCATTTATTTCCAACCTGCAAGGAGAAGAGCATTTCATTTTTCTCGCCTGATTTGATACATTTCTCCTAGGGCCATATTAAAAATCCGTTTTATTTTGTCCAAATTCCTTTTTTTTTTTTTTAATGACTTGGCTCTCTCGGACAGCCGCTTCCACACTCAAAGTGAACACCAAGCTGTGCATGCCCCTGTCAGGCTGTGTCTCTGCCTTGCCTGTTGTAGTCCGTCTCCTCCAGCATCTTCTCCATGGACTGGCGTAAGCGGCTGTTTTGGCGCTCGGTCACCTCCAGCTCCTTGGTCACCTTATGTTTATGTTTATTCACACGGAGAGAAAAAAATAACAAAATATGATACAACATGCAAATTGGGCAGTCGAAGAAAAGTATATAGTATCTCACCTAATAAATAATTAAAATAAATAAATAAATAAATAAATAAATAAATAAATAAATAAATAAATAAATAAATAAATAAATAAATAAAACACTATATAGCTCAAGTCACGTGACTGTTGAGCTATATAGTGTTTTTTTTATTAAACACTATAGAGCTCAACAGTCACGTGACTTGAGCTATATAGTGTTTTATTTATTTATTTATTTATTTATTAAGTGTATTATAAATAATATAATATAAATATTATATATAATTATTAATAATATATTATATATAATAATATAATAAGTGTTTTATAAATAAATAAAACTATACCTCAACAGTCATGTGACGCTTGAGCTCTAGTGTTCTATAAATAAATAAAACACTATACCTATACACTATACCTCACTATACCTAGAAGAAAAAAATAGTCACCTTTGAAGGTGCGGCTTAACAGCTTAACAGTCACATGACTGTTAAGCTATAGTGTTTAATAAATAAATAAAACACTATAGCTTAACAGTCACATGACTGTTAAGCTATAGTGTTTAATAAATAAATAAAACACTATAGCTTAACAGTCACATGACTGTTAAGCTATAGTGTTTAATAAATAAATAAAACACTATAGCTTAACAGTCACATGACTGTTAAGCTATAGTGTTTAATAAATAAATAAAACACTATAGCTTAACAGTCACATGACTGTTGAGCTCTATTCACCTCATGTAGCCCCGCCCACTTGACCCAGTTGTGTTATGACTTCCTGTTCAAAACAGTCTGTTTTGCCTGCTCACTAGCACCAAAGAACTTTTATGGAAAGAAATGACAGCTCCATATTGCCCCATTGCAACATCAGCGCCCAGCAGCCTCCGCCATTTTTTATTTTTGGAAGCGTGACAGCGCCAAAAGAACCTCGCACAGGCTCGCAGTGGTCAGCTGCGGTAGCGCTGGCCCCTATAATCAGCCTCTCTAAACAGTAACTCAACGGGAGAACACTCTAAACTTTGGGGATTCACATCTTTTCCGGGCGTACTGCAAATCTTGATTGAAGTGGTGTAGTGCAGGGATGTAAAACAACAACCATATTGTGGAAACTAAGCAAAATTTTTAGTTTTCTTTGTTTAGTTTTTTCAAGATAAATACCTAATGAAAAGGACCCGAGGTTCAACTCCCGTTGAGTTACTGTTTAGAGAGGCTGATTATAGGGGCCAGCGCTACCGCAGCTGACCACTGCGAGGCGCATTCTGTTTGCAAAAATGGCCGGAGTGTCGTCTCTTTCCTTCCACGCTCTTTGCTAGTACTGTCCTGTCACAGGAAGTGAAAACACAATAGGAAGTAACTGACCCCCTGTGTTGGAACATACGGTAAATAGTGTTTTATAAATAAATAAAACACAATATAGCTCAACAGTCACATGACTGTTGAGCTATATACTGTAGTGTTTTATTTATTTATAAAACATTATAGAGCTCTAGTCACGTGACTGTTGAGCAGTATATACGATAAACAAAAGAAACCTCAGCAAGCTCCTCCTCCTGCTCAAAGATCACCCGCTGCTCTGACCGCTGCTCCTTCCTCCTCAGCTCCACCTACAGTAAATGCATACATACAAACATACATGTACATACACACGCAATATCTGGTCACCAAATACATACATACATACAAGTGGACAGACACACAATATATCTGCTCACCAATGTGTTCAAATGTCAGTCTTCAGTCTATTTTCTCATTCAAATATATAAGAAGTAAAAATCCTGACACTACAAACTCGTCCTGCTGCATCTGATCTTGGTGATTATTTTATATTCTGCTTTTCATGTAGGTCAAGAGCTGTAATACTGCGTTAACAGATGACAGACCTCGCTCTTCAAGGAGCCGACTTCAGTCAATAAGTTGTCGATCTTCTTCTCGTACTGGCTGATTCGTCCGTGCAGCACTTCCTCTTCCTCGGACGAGAGGTCGGCCAATCGCAGCGCAGACTGGGAAGCCTCGGCATGGGGTTCGGAGAGCGGCGTGATGTCAAGGCGATGAGTCGGCCCCTGGGTGGAAAACACACTTTCAGTATGACTCATTAGTAGTATAATAGATGTATGACTCATTGATATAATAAATATAAATATAATATAATATTGGTATAATAGATGTATGACCCCAGATAATCTTTTGAAACAATACTGAGGATGGGATTTGGTGTGATTACCTCCCATTTGTACGAGGAATCCCGCATGGAGGCCTTTCCTGGTGGGATCCACGGCACTCGTGTTTTGACCTTTGCGGTGGGACGCAGGGCTCCTCTGTCACACCTGGTCTTCCCCTTTATTAATTCGTAATGCGATTAATTCGTACGTCAATAATATTTTCCGAACCTATATCAGTCAATGCAACCGCGCATACCAACGGCAAAGTTTCGCTGAGCCTAATTGTGGCGTTTATTTTTTCGGACCAAATTCGATTTTTCAGAAATTCGCTTCCGACGTGTACACATCTGTTGCTGTGTGATTGACAGGTGGGTCAATGTTTGCATCGCAATTTTGTGCTGTATATTCGCATCGCTCTTGGTGTGTAACAGCCTTTATGCTTTCTCTTTTGTATAATTACTACAATTTGCGGGAGCAGGGGCGTGTCATGGATGGTTTGCTGTGGCCCGGGCTTTAGACTTCATTAGACTTCACTGATGTTATCCTTTAAAGCCCCTTTCAGCAGCTTTTCCAAGTTTTGCTATTGGGGAAACTCTGTCCCGCTGATATTATCGGCCGATATTAGCATAAAAATGTAATATCGGAAAATATCTGTATCGGTTTTTATGCCAATAATGACACAACTTTAACATGACATGCTCTACATCAAACTCTTGAAGAAGTAGTTTTCTTATTTTGCACAGATGATGTTTACATTTGGAAAGCCTTGTTGCATTTATGAATGCATCCAGTGGGGCATCACAATAAAAGTAGGCATAATGTGTTCATTCCACGACAGCACATATGTGATGTTGTTACCTGAAATTAGTTTGGGTGAAAAAAAGCCTGCATATATCTGTATCGGTTAATATCGAATCTGAAAATTGAGAGTTGGACAATATCGGCTAATCGGCAAAAAAGCCAATATCGGACATCCCTACTCTGCAGTGGTGGGACCTAATTGGTTTCCTGTCAATAGTTTTTATTTGCGCGATTGTATAGCATCTGAGGTCTGATACCAGTCGGACTAGCTTGGGACTATACAGCCACACAGTAACGCAAATGTAGTTTTTGTAACAGTGTTTCCTTATAACAGTATTCTATACCTGGTGGTTATATTGTGTTTTTGTAAAATTCTTTATTGAATAATTGAATGTACTTCCGGTATGTTTGTATAGCTGTAATTTCCGCCTTGTACAGCATAACGCTGAGGAAGGCCTGTGGGCTGAAATGTTTGTTGCTGCTACTGCCCAGTTGATTAAAACCTGGAAAAGGACACTTAGGGGACATTCAAACCAAAAGCGTTTTTGTAGTTTCCAGCGTCTTTCTGCAATTCATTCTCTAATGTAAGACGTGCTCCTCTTTTAATGGATGCACCTGGCGTTTAGCGCTGGTGGCGTCTGTTGTTTTTGGAGGAGCGCTGTGGGCGTTTTAAAGCTGAAAAAAGTTGAACATTGAGGAAAAGCGCCCTGCTCGTCTTTTTCACTCATCCTACCTTTTCTCCTCCCGAGGGATTTTCAACCTCTGCTGCTGCCAGAATTGGCTTTCATGTTGACAGTCAACAACATCAAACAGACAAAACCAGCTGGCTACCGTCCGTGTGGTCGTTGTCTCGTCAACTCTAGTGCGCGCGACTGCAGGGGAAAATAAAACGGAGCACTAAAAAAACCGCTCCATGCGCTGTGTTTTGTGCACAACGGAAGCGATCTCGACATGATTTTCATAGCATTCTGACTGAAAAAAAATGCTTTTGGTGTGAATGTCCCCTTGTTGTGAGAATGGCTTGTTCTCTTTTCTTACCAGTGTGTTTTTGCCATGCCTGAGATGTTATCATTCCCTTGAGTGTGCTCGGCTCGCTATCGCTGAGTTTGGTGATGTATATAAGGCGTATACTGTATCTTCAACTGGTGCACATTCAAAATGTAAGTGCTATTTAGGAGTTTAGTAAGAAGACACCACCATGACAGTACATCAGTCCAAACAATACTGCTGTCAAGCTAACCTGAGGTGTCCGCACAGGGCTCTTCAGGTGGACGTGCACTGCAGTAGTGTCACTCACGTGCACGTGAAGCGGTGGTGAACTTGAACGGCTCCTCATTGCTTTTCTCTGTGGTAAGAACAGCGAGGAGGAAGCACATTGAAAATAATTACATATAGACAGTATTCAAGATTCAAGATTCAAGAAGTATGTAATGTATAGAGAACGTATGAGTCCGGAGGTATACTTCCGGGTTCGTAAGAGTTTATGGGAACTTCACCAAACGTGAATAACTTTTCTGACTTTTGGAACCTAAATGTTTTTTTTAATCAGTCTTTTAGAAAAAGCTTCAAAAGGCATACAAGTGATTAACGTTCATGAAGATTATCCTGCGTTCCCATAAACTTTTGTTCACCAGACCATATTTTATGCATTCAAGTGAATTCCCTATTCTAAAACCGCATAGACTTTTTCCCTGATGAACCAAAATGGCTGCGATTTCTGGTTAAGCCTACAAAAATGCATCATCAGGTAGGCTACTCTATCTACTCTATATGACGCACCATTTAACAATGCTATTCAAATTCCCAACTGCAGTAACTCATTGATTTGATCTTTATTTTTCTAACAAATCAAGCATAATAATCACAATAAAGACCAAATATAACCATAAACAATTAAGTCAAACAGTCTTCATAAAAAACCCCCAATAACAATTAGTGCAATTTGCATAGTATTTTAACAATTCACAACCACATGTAGCTAGTTCGCGTTAGCTCATGGTTCCTTTTAGTTATTTACATTATCATTTGGCGTTCTTTAATAAATAAATCAGTAAATTGAATTTGTAAATCTGAACCCATGATTCCAAAGTGCTGTAGGACTATTTGTTATTTAATAGCCTAATGAAATTCAGAATTAATGTACAAACATGTTTAGCCTACATGTTTCTGCTTTGGTTTGTTCATAGATTGAATAAATAAATAAGTAAATAGTTAGAATAGTATGCATATTTATTATATTTTTCTTCACTGTTCAACTGACAGCTATGCGGGTCATTTTACTAGATGCTGTTTATCCACCTTATTTCTAGCTGCCATGATGCCTGATGGGTGCTTCTTCCGCTTCCGGTGTAATAGACTGTTTTCACTTTTACTGTTTTAACTTGACAAAAAAAATGTCTATGAGGATTTTACAGCAGAGCCATTCTGCTCTACAGCCGTGTCGTTCGCAATCTTTTTTTTCCCATGATGGCGAAGGCTAGACGAAGGTATGACCGGCCCCACTCTGCCTCTAATTGGCTGACTGCACTCGGCTGCTCTCGCCTGCTTCCCAGGCGAGCCAGAAGTCATCTCAAACGAGCCTAATTATATTATATTTCATTCAATGTCACGATGCTGTGGGGGGGGAAATAGGCTACTTCTACGAAAATAGTGTCCGCTGTTTATCTCCCTTTCCGCTGCAGCATGTTTAAGAAATAAATGTTCAGTTTGAACAACACCCGTTCTGGTCATTATAGAGCAAGATGATCGCTTCCACTACACAACACTGTATTTAAGTAGGCTACGTTACATATTTGCGGGAATGAGAGGGATCTCACACTTGTACTGATGTCCAGCATGACTGGTGACGAGGGAAACATGAGTTTGTTTACTGCGTCGTGCCATGCACCGGGTCCGCCTGGTGCGCGGGGTTCTGGAGGGGGGTCTCAGCCAGGGGTGTGGGACCCGGGCAGAGTGAGGGGCAGGGCGGGTGGTGGCAGCCTGGTGGTGGGAGTGGCTGCCCTGGGGCACTTAGCATGGTTGAACTGTTGATAACTTTTTTTGTGTGTAGTGGCCTATCCTCTCCTGTCCTCTCTCCTCTCCTCTCCTCTCCCCTCCCCCTGTCCTCTCCCCCTCTCCTCTCCTCTCCCCCTGTCCTCTCCTCTCCCCTCTCTCCCCTGTCCTGCCCCCCCCCTCTCCTCCCCCTGTCCTCTCCTCTCCCCCTCTCCTCTCCAGGCGGCCTCTCTGGTCCCCCCCGCCCCGCCCCCCGGCCCCCGGGCGGCTGCTGCCCAGGCTCGGGGCCCCTGTCCCAGCCATGCGTGCCCAGCGCGGGCACCCCGACCTCCAGGCTCCTCTCCAGGCAGCCTCTCTGGTTCCCCCCACCCACCCCGCTCAACGGTTGCCTTTTATACACAGTCCCAAACAACGCAGGACAACGTGATTGGCTGGCTCAGATTTGAAACAGAGCCAGCCAATCAATGGCTCTGTTTGCCAGCGTTGTCCTGTGATGACGACCGGATGAACCATATATGGACTTCCTGCCCCCGACTGGCTTGTGCTATCATAGCTGCTGACTGTACTGCACTATCCATCAGATCCCTTTGCAATACCAACCCTGTGCAATCCATAAAGGTACATGGACGTTACTCTGCAGAAACTACAGTAACAAAATCACGAATTGCTCTGTTTTTGGAGCTCTGCATGTCTGTGTTTGTCTAGCTAACGTTAACGTTAGCTAACGGCTAACATTCGCTAGTTAGCCAACCAACCGGCAGCAGCTAACATTAGCTAGCTAGCTTGGTGCTGGGATAACGTAATGCATTGTGGGTAGTCGGCTACTGTGGCTACAGCTAGCGTAATAGTTACTTTACATGGCAGTAAAACGCCACTGAATGACCAAATTGATTTAACTTTTAACCATTTCGAGTAACACTGTTTCCATACGGACCCCCAGCGTTGTACCCACAATTATGTTTTACAGTGAGGCATTCAAAATTAAGGTGGATAGACAGACGAGTTTAACTAGTCTCCTTAGGGGCCAAAATGGCGGAGGCGTAGCTCTGCTGTTGCGCGCTGATTATTATACAATCCATGGCGCTGATGTTGCCATTAGCGATCTTTTATGTCACTTCTTATCAATGTACGTTCTTTGCTGTAGCCCTGCCAACGTCAGACAGCTCCTCACGGGCTACTGCAGAATAACCGAGCTACATACAGCAGCCTACCATCTATAACCACTACGGCTACTGACTGCCTTTCCGAAGCCCTGCCACTCCGAACGTTAACTTCCATTATTCGGACTGGCGGTCGTTCACCTTAGAAGCCACAATGCCGACCTTAGGTTTAGGCGTGGGGGTGGGAGAGGTTAGGTTTTGGGTTAGGGTCTGGGGGAGGTTAGGTTTAGGCATGGGGGGAGGTTAGGTTTGGCGTGAAAAACGGGGAATATAGAACCCGGGGAACAGAGACATGATCCCTTTCTGAGTGCCGAAATTTCGGAGTGGCAGAACGTCGGAGTGGCAGCACGTCGGAGTGGCAGCATGTAACCCTACACTACATGTGTGCTGGATCATGTTTGCTAACATGCTACAACGTAAAATACAAACCAACAAAGACGTTACACCTAGCTCACTAGCAAACAGCAGCTGAAACAGTAGGCTACCAACCTTACGAGCTAGCAGGGTAAACCATAGCCGCAAAACGCGACTATTTCACTCGAGTACGATGGGAGAGGTACTCGAGTGAAATAGTCGCGTTTTGCGGCTAGGTAAACCACAACCTACATTCTGTCAGCACAAAACATCAAAATAAAGAATTGCAATGAAGGATTTATGTGAAAAACGCGTGCACTAATGGTTCATTTAGACGTTCGACAAGATATAATACGCGAGTAACTTTGTCAGTCCTAATGACTGTTAACCATATTACGTTAGCATTAGCCAGTTAGCTAACGGCAGCCTGGCTTGCAGCAGAAGATAGCCTGTGGAACAATGGACAAATTCCTCGTCCTTACCATGTGAGAACCCAAAATATAGGCCTAGTCGAAAAGACTGCAAACAGTTTTTCATCTGCAAAGCAATGCTAGTCGTGTATGCACAATTGTTTGGTTTTTACACTTCAACAGGTAGTGACGCTCATCGGCTTCCTGATTGGTTAGTTTAGTCATGTGACAACTCTGTTCTCCGGTGATTGGACCACAGCGGACCTTCGAACGTTCCCTAGCAACGCACTCAACAAGCCACGGGAGTAGTAAAGACACATGACTCTGAAGGGGGGGGGGGGGGGGGGGGGTGCATACAAATGGCAATTAAATTATATTTATAACAGAGCACTAGAGTTAGTACGATTTTGGGAGTCCAAAATCTGCACTTTTTTGCACGATTTGAGCCACAACATGATGGACAAAGCGTAGCTTGTTTTGGCAAGTAGATTTTTTTTTTGTCAAAGTAGCCTAGTTAAACTGACACAATATGGTGCATTGAAATATCCTCCCCGCCGGTCCCAGTAAACACACATCATTATCCTTCCATGATGCCAAATAATCCTCTTTATTTGCTTTATCTGGCAATACACTGACAGAAAAAAGGTACAATAATTGATCTCAACCACTGTGGAGATGGGAAGTGAGAGTACACCAGTCTTTGGCACTTTCTATTCTAAACTGACATGCTGCTTTACAGAGATAATCAGTGCATTTCTTCCATTATTGAAATATTGAAAATACAATTAGACAGAATGACACTATGAAAAACCACACCAACAAGCAAGTCACACATTTTGCTAGAAAGGTGGTGCAGCCATCTTTTAGACATTGTGTGTGTGTGTGTGTTCTTTTTACAAGTAGCATATAAAAAAAGGTAGGAATGACCCCAAGATCTCTGGGGGCTGAGAGGAGAAAACAGGATTCATCAACTGGCAGTTTAATGGTGATATATTCCCCCCCCCCCCCAAGAGTCTTAGTTGATGCTTCTGGATGTGAGTCTTCACATGGAGCAGTGGACGTTTGTGCTTAAAGTGTGTCCATGTGATCGATGTGAGTTTACCACCCAGACTGGGTGAGGGGGGGTGCGTCCTTCCCCGTTAGCTACACTCGTTAGCTGCCAAGTCAGTGGCCTTCACTTTAATTCCACATTTTGGTTTAAAGGAGAAATCCACCTTCGGATACTAAAACCACTAGAACATAAATAATCTCTACAGCATCTGTGATGTTCAATTCCAGGAGTTATTTTGTGTGTTGTAATTTTTAAGGGTATAACTTTCCCTGGTCTATTCCTACTTTACTTAGTGATAGCCTACGTTTCCCAGGCCTTTTGACAACCTCCAGAGAACAGGTGTGAACTTGCGTTGCATTTGGTCTGTTGAGGCTGCAGTCGCCAGCTCCAGAAAGAAACAACGAAACAAAATGCAATCAGAAATGCAAGGTCCATACCAATAGCTTCGTAACAATGTTTTTTTTTTCAGGTGGACTTCTCCTTTAAATGGCATGTATATTTTGAAACCCCAGATTATCAAAAAAAATGGCAGGGTTAAGCAGAACTTTTTTTTACTCAACCAGGCGACATCAGGTTAACACATGCAACACCAACGATATCCTTCAAAAGCACCTTGTTAACTACTGCAGGGCAAAGCTAACGGCAGGAGCATAACGAGGAATGCTTCATCTTGTGTTTTGGAGTCTTTTCTTGGATTTGTCACACAGTGTCCACCTCGCATGAGCTTGGTTTTAAGTGGGCTTATCTTTAATTAATGGTTAAGTGTCCACTGGTATGACTCTCCAAGGCAATGTCTCTAAACTTACAACTTGAAAATGAAAAAAATCACTTAGACATTTAATGCATAAGCCTATTCCAAGGAATGTTAAGTCTGTGTGAGGAGATACGAGCAAGTAGATTACATTTAGTCTGCACAGTCTCTGTCCAGTTCTTTACAGACAGCAGTGATTTGGGCAGTGATGTGATGTTTCATATGAAGGACAGACGGCATCTTCAGATTCATCATATTCATGTATTAAATAATAATAATAATAATAATAATTGCTCTTCTGTTTGTTACAAGTCTGTTCAGTTCCCATTATTTTAGGGCTGTTTCGTCCATAATCAGTCCCTCCATAATGCAAATTCAACCAATCTCAGAATTTTTTGCGGGGTCTTGCAACTTGCAATTTATCGACAATCCCACAATTTATCCGTGAAAACGGCAAAACAAAACAAAAATCACAAAACTTTGCAAATTGCATTGCAAGATTTGAGATAAGGCGATGCAAAACCAGGCATTTTGATTGCCAAAAAAACAAAAACAAAAACAAAACAACTAAATCCTGGAGGGACTGACTAATGTTTGTGGTTTACAATGGACATGGTGACGAGCACACTGTAAACAACAACATGCCTGCAGAACAACATGATTTTACATAGAAATCCTATGATTCATTCAACTTTTTAATTACCTTAAATCAGATGTCCCACATAAAAGGACACATTCAAACCACAAGGGGGGGGGGGGGGGGGGGGGGTAAAAGGTGTTAAAAGCTGGAACGTCTATAAAATACACTGTAAATTATGGTTATATTGCATATTGGCTCAAAAAGTACCAATTGGCACTGGTGGGAATGAAAGACGGCTGATGCTTGAACATGAACTTTGCTGCCTTCGGTCTGACACATATCACACAGAGAGATGGAGATGTGCGTTGGCGTGAAGAATGATAACACCCCCCCCCCCCCCCCGCCCCCCAACAGCACAACAAACCGGTACATAATAATATAAGCTCTAACTCCGTGGAGTAAAGTGCAAGGCTACTATTATATATCTTAATCCTTAATCCTTAGAACAATTGTCAACACAAAGAAAAGTGGAGAGGGATATTATTAGAGTGGGGATAGAAGACGTGTAGAAACAGCTCTCTTCCCTCTGCCTCTCTTCAAGTCCTTGGAAAGTTGGAATGTATCATTGTTAGAAGAAACAGACCGGTGTGCTTTACATGATGCTTTTTGCTCCTTAACGTCAGCTTCATATTTCATCACACGTTTTATAGACTCGTCACTACTGAACAAACACATCTGTGCCAAAACACACAATCTGTACACACACTCCAACAGTGTCAATAAATATCACATAAGGTAGAAACACTATAGCGCTCTACTTTTGACCATTTTTGTCGATGAATTCAAAAATCTCAGAAGATTTCAAAGTAGCTGCTTGTTTTCACCACTGCATCATTTAAACTGGCTGGTCGAGGGCAGTTAAGTGTCAGCTGGTTTCTTTTATCTGCAGGGTGACTAAGACCAAATGATGCTACTTTTCTATCGTCTGACTGGCCATTACACGCATGCAAAGAAAGTGAGTATAGGCAGCGACATGC
This sequence comes from Poromitra crassiceps, assembly GCF_964638095.1. NCBI lineage: Eukaryota > Metazoa > Chordata > Actinopteri > Beryciformes > Melamphaidae > Poromitra > Poromitra crassiceps. The sequence goes on along the minus strand of NC_139629.1, from coordinate 24,979,863 downwards.
CAAAGGCCAAAGGTCAAGGAATTTCAAGAAAAGGATGATGATGTCGTCAATAAAATTCTACTCGGGGGACTCTAGGGTTTTGAAGTCGGACTGAAATGACAATGTGTTGACAATTTTCTCATTATTATTCTTTTTTGACTGCAAAATGTTAATCAAATGTCACGTTTTCGCTCAAAAACAGCACACATTTTCTTTCTGCCATCGGATACTCTGATCCGATCAATGTGCTTGCTGTGTTTGAGTGTTACAAGCTCAAAAGTCTTTACAGCCAAATGTCATTTCAGTCCCACTTTAAAACAAACATACTAATTATTTTCAGTGTTCAAAAACATTTTCAAAAACGTAAGAGAATCTCCCTTTGAATTTTCTCAATGTGGTATTTTATAGGCTAATGAATGGCTTGTAATGTGTCATTCAGCATAACCACTTTAATAGATTTAAGATTGTTCATTACTACTCACAACCTACAAAGTCCTTATTACATTATGAGTTAATGTTTTTGCTATTTATTTTCACAAGCTCATGCCTCATCTGTTTATTCACTTTTACGGCTAATCTTTTTGTTTGGATGCAGCCTTAAGCCTCAGCAGTGGAAATAGTGAATGTAGTGAAAAGGGAAAATATTGGAAAAGTTACATTGGAGCAGAACTGAAATATTAATGGATCAAGTTGAGCCCCATGATAATCCATTCAAACAAAGTTGCACGAGACAAGTCTGCATGAAGATAGAAACATTAAACACGCCTGTTCTGCTCGGCATGTGAACAACTGAAATCTTCCCAAAGTCCAGCTGAGAACTAGTTTGTGTGCATGTAAATGTAAGAAGGGAAAAACTAGAGAGACACATTTGTTTGCATGCCACTTATTACCTCCAAGTAGTTCCATCTCCTCTGTTATCTAGGTCCATTTAGTGTGCACCCCCATTCCCAAATGTACAGCCATTTTTTTCTTCTCTTTTTTTTAAGATCAGAACATTTGCTCCTGTGCCTTTAAAAGCTTCTGGGCATTATTTGTGGATAAAAGGGCAAAATATATTCCTTCATTTGCCTTTTTGCATGCAAGAGCTTGGTGATCTGGAAAGCTACCAGTGTCCAAATGCACAGGATGCAAGTAAAAAAAATAAAAAATCCAGCTGTGTATGAAAATAAGGAATGGAGGTATTAGAGTGAATGTTACGATATGGTCAATGACAAGAGAACAAAACCCTCATCATGCACCTCTGCATGCTGCTTGGTTAAAGGGATAGGCCAACTTTTTTCAGAGATTGGCCTATTTGCCCATACATAAACAAGATAAACAATGCCTTATACCGTCACTTTCTGTCCAGTACACTGTAGGCATCCAGTTAGTTAGATTAGCAAATGAATGAGTTACCGCTACAGCTCCTCCATACCCCCGTTCAAGTTACTAAAACACACATTCCAACAGCGCCAAAAAGCTCTATGTACATGTTGTGTACTCACCACATGATGAAATAGTCATCCAAAATGCGGAGAAAAAGTCATTTATTAAGGTAAATAGATAACCGGAAGTACTTTCCAAACATGGCCGCCAGGCACAGTGATTTCACACAGCGCCTCAAACAGAGTACCGGTAACCGAAATAACAAGAGTATAACCGAAGTTACTTCCTCGTTTGCCATGAGGCGCTGTACAGGAACTTGAGTTACTCTTGCTTAGTTTGGTTAATCTTTGTTTAGTTCTCGGTGTGTGGACTTACTACGAAAATGACCGTTTCACAGAACTTTGGATTAATATTTCATCAAGTGGTGAGTACACTAGTCGCAACATGTACATGTGAGTGTTTGTGACGCTGTTGCAATGTGTATTTTGGGCGACTGAACGGGAGTAGGCAGCTGTAACAGTCACCACCATTGTAGCGCTAGCTAAGTAGCAGCGATGGCTGTACCGCTCTTTGTAGGGCACGCAGATTGAAAATAAAACCATGTACATTCTAGTTTTGATATCGACAATATGACAAATAGCCTAAACTCCCAAAATGTTGGCGTATCCCTTTAACGCATTCCCCGCCAGAGGTTCAAAGGAAAAGTCGCCAGCCACCGCCAGGGTTTCTGATCATTTTCACTAATTTTCCAAGACCCACAGAATATTTTCATCTATGACTATGTAACACTGAATACCCCAAAAGAAAGAAGAGAGCCTCTACTTTCATAGCAAAAAAAGTTTGATTCTACCTTCATCCGTTCTTTAGTTATTGACACATTGTAGGTAGTGTTCACTGAAAACGTCCGTCTCTCCAGAAAAAGCTGAGAAAAATGCATTTTTGTAAATTAAGTCATCTTCACGGGTCCTGAACCGAATACATGTCTCTGATGGTGATTACTGGCCGGTGTTACACTCAACTATGAACCCCATAATCATTTGGTTCCCCCTTCGGGTCAAACACACCCGTGGGCACAGCTTTTACTGTAACACTGGTGCGAGAGAGAGATTCACCCCGCTGACAGGAGAGGGGAGGTGGGGTCGCGCTCTCGTCTTCGAGTGGTTGTCCGTGTCTGGAGGTCAGGAGCAAATCTACCGGCTGAAATGTCCACGGTGTGAGAGTTTAGGAACTGGATTACTTGTGGACGTGTTGTCAGCACCTGCCGCCTCCTGGTGAAAAGAAAATCCCTCAGGTTTGAGTGACAGGCTGCCCCGCTATCATGGGAGTCCGTGGCTCGCTAACAGCTGCCGGACCAGCACTTTGAGCAGTGCCTGCCGGCCTGCGTGGAGCTGTTTTATGGAGCTTTTCGGACGGGAGATTGTTGCTTTTCTCTGCTTCCTGGTTTTGTTGGACAATCGTGGTCACTTCTGACAACTCGAGATGTGCTGTAGTCTTTCACAAGGTGAGTAAGACAGCCATCTATCACATGACGGTGAAAACACCTATTGACGTTCCCATTACGGCAATGGCAGGGAAGCGTTCTCTCTTAAATAACGTTAATGGATGCCAATGGCGGAGAATGAGTTGGAGAATGAGAATGAGCAAATAAACAATGGTCCAGCAGTAAGCAGAGTTGGTCAAACAGCAGCTTAATGCTAATATTGTTGATCATATCTTACTGTACCAACTACAAAACCCTGCTCCACTCTCATACAAGTACATTAACCCATTGATACCTGATGCAGCATTTGTGTGTGTATCCCTTTAAGACACAAATGAGGGATATACACGCAAATGCTGCATCAGGTATCAATGGGTTAAGTCCCGCCTGGGAACTGCCCAGAACAACCACAGTCTACTTCCTATATTGGCCAATGATCAGCTCCACTGGAGCAACTGGGGGTTCGGTGCCTGGCTCAGGGGCACGTTGGTGGCAGTTGGTGAGGAGAGCCTTGTTCTTTTGCTAGCCAAGATCTTCCCATCCGGCCCGGTGATTTGGACTTTCCAGTCACAAGCCCACTTCTCTCTCCTTTACCCCCTCCAGAACACAGTGACAAATCTACTGCCTTGATGGAAGGCTGCATTTGCGTGAGTTTTGGTCTCTGCGTCTGAGCAAATCAGTTGTCTTTCCCTTGTGAACGGAGCTCAAGTCATCTGTACACAAAGCTGAGCTGAGTGAATTGTATACATCACAAAACATCTTTATGGCTCTCCCTCCAACTCGCATCAAGAATATTGTTATGAAACATAAGTGAGACTGCCAATTCTTAAGCGGTGCAGCCGTTTCTATACGTGACGTGTGTGTTTGTAGCATGAGAGGATCGACCAATCAGGAGTACCCTATGCATATGCAGAGAAGGCCAGGGGAGAAGGGCAATGTAGTCCCCACCTACATATTACAGAGCGTTATCTGGCAAGACACCTTGCTCATATTAATCACAGAACCGGGGTTATGGTCATAACCTTGAGTTCTATTTCATAATATTGGCTTGGTGTCTCGCTGTGGGATATGCCAGCTCCCATTTTGCCAGACAAGCTTAAACCTGCACTGCTTACTTCAACACCTGGCTGTGATTTTTCAATGATCTCAACTGGAATAAAGTTACAAGCTGCAATATTAAACTTTGAATTTGGATGGGGAAGGATAATATTTATAGACTCAGCGTTTATTAGAGCCTCCCATTAAATTGTTTATGTCTTACATAGTTCTTACTCTTATGAGACAGTCAAAATGGAGGATTTTACCCTATATTGAACTCTCTGCCTTATCTTAATGTTGTATTAGATTTGATTCTACATGTAACAGTTAGATGCAGGAGGTGAAACTCGGTGAATCGGTCATTTGATTACCTGTAAAAAAAAAGCCGTGTGAGGGCTCTGGCAAGAGAGTCTGTGTCTATATACACGTGTGCCATTTAGCCCTGTGGGGGAGCTGTTTAGTAGGTCTCCAATGAATCATCCCAAAACAGGCTCTGCACATCCAGCATGGTGGCCAGCTCCAGAACCTGCTTCTGTAGAAGGCTGCTCTCCACCGTGTCCTGTAGGGGGAGCTCCGGGTACGACGATGGAAAGCTCCTGGACTCCTGCGAGGACACAAACCACTGTTTACTCCAAGAAAATAGATCCTGAAATCCCCCATGTACTAAATCGAGAATCGATTTTTATTCAGGAATCGTTTTGAATCGAAATTTGATTTTGAATTGGGAATCGTGACCCCAGGAATCAGAGTCAAATCGTGAGATACCCAGAGATACACACCCCTAATAGAGAATCTGCAACCACGTCATGTCTGGGTGAGCAACACAAGGCATCGTGGGTAATTGTGATAGACTCCTGATACACTGTGCCACTCGCCGTTAACTTCAAAGTAAAATAGCGGTACAAAAAAATTATAAAAAAAACATAATTAATTTAATTTATAAGACACCGTGACACGACAAGATATTACAACCTGGCCGGCCATAGAATGTGCAAGATACATCGAAATTAGTAATTTGATCCATCTTAAGTCATCGCGTCAAGCGTGCTAACTGCTTAGCTGCTTCTCCGCTAGCCGTCACAAGCTACCTAGCCGGGTGTATTCACAAACCGCCAAGGTCCGAATCACTATGGCAGCCGACCCCTCTCCTGAGGCCTCGGGAAGTGGTGCAAAGAAGAGGACAGACGCCGAGTCTCGTTATCACGTAAAAAAACAACACATTTGATTTATCTGAAATCATATGGGACAGGAGTCTGTGGTCCAACTCTGCTCAATTAACACAGCAGACACCAGCTGATCCAATTTAAAGTCATTCACCGTCTTCATTATTCCAAGTCTAGGTTGCACAAGATCTATCCTTCTGTCTCACCGCTATGTGATAGCTGTCAGGTGTTAGAGGGTATTGTCCCATGCCTTTTGGTTTTGTCCTTCACTGTTCACGGATTCTGGGCCTATAAAACAACACTTCGCCATCTTCCACTACTCTGAATCCTCTCTGCTCCTTCCTTCGGCTGTGCAACAGTCTCTGACGCAGGGGATGACTGTCGCCAAGAGACTCATTCTGAGGGAGTGGAAGACCCCCTCCACACCCTCCTTTCAGCTGTGGCTGACGGACATGGTCTTGGTTAAACGTATGGAGAGACTCCGGTTCTTGAGGAGCAATTCGCTTGGGAAGTTCTCGGTTATCTGGGAGCCGTTTCTGCCCTATTTGGACGAGGTTAATAGCGTAATGTAGTGTAATGTGGATTATATGTTTGTTTTAGTTTTTCTTTCTTTCTGTGTCTGAGACTTTTGTTTTTCACATTTTGAAAATTGAAAAAAAAAAAATTGAAAAAAACCCAGAAACACATGTATGTTTAAAAAGTCATAAAAGTGATTCACGTTTGTGAAGATTATCATGCTTAACACAAATTACCACTCCCATAAACTTTTGTTAACCGCAGACCTTATTTTTGCATTTAAGCAAAAATCCCCATTCACTTTTCCCTTGAAGATCCAACATGCTACATCCGGACTCCTTCCTGCGGTGCTCTATTACTTCAACGAATTCTACTTAAAGGAGAACTAACCTCCAAAACACTTTTTTTCAGCTTTTAACCAATATATATGACTTTGGGGGTGATGTGTGAAGAATTCTGGTCAGAATTTCCACATTTGACACCAAACTGTTGCCATTTTACCATTTGTATCATTTTTCAGCAGCATAACTGGCATAAGCGCCCTCTACGGGTCGAACACTGCTTTTTTTTTTTTCTCAAATGAATGGGAGATTAGGGGCACACTGACGTCACAGTGCCCCCAAAGACTATGGGATTTCAAGATAATTACTCCCCTACCCCCTCTGTACCCTTTCGGCTCCTCAGAACTCCAAGCCTATTCTTATTGAAGTTTGCTCTTAAAATACTGAACCAAACGTTGTCAAAGTTGGCACATGTCTTAATTATAGTTAGTTTCCCGCTGAATGTGTCACTACTTTATTAATATCTTACCTGAATAAGCTCGAATGATGATGTATATATTATCAGTCCGAGTTGGAAGCAGCTGTCTCCAGCCCAGGCATGCGGGAGAGAGTCCTACTGTAAACCTCATGCACTAGCTCCAAGCTCCGCGGGCGCGCGCAGCAGAGCAGAGCTCTCTGTGCTGAGAGTAGAGAGAGCAGTCTGATATTTCCGCAAACAAATATGGTCGCAGTTTAGCGCACATGTAAAATATAACGCTATACTACGACGTGACAACGTGACAAAGCTTCTCTAAACACATCGGCTACTATCATATTTCCCTGCATCCCTCCTACTGAGATTATATCGGTAATGATTTTGGACAGACTGAATGCGCGGAGGAGGAAGAGGAAAGATCTGCAGCCGTGCCCTGAGTAGCCCTGAGAGACACTCGCCTCGCTCCGACTACTGTGCCTGTCTGTGAAAAGCGTCCTGTCCAGTCGCACCTTCGCAAACAGATGCGGGATTCCCTCAATCCTGTACCCAATCTCAGACTGTATTCTCTAAATCGCACACCAGCTATTTCTGTCTGTTTGTTTGTTGCTCCGTGAGGTTACAAGCGCCCCATGCATGCAGGAGGCTGTTTCGCCAGCCTGGGTCTGGCAGGAGGGAGGAGGCGCAGGCAGCCTGCACTGCGCTGAGAGGAAAAAACTTTTGCACAACTTTTAAGAAGAATCACGAAAAGCCCACAAACTAAAATGAAAAAGGGACTATATGGCAACTTGGACGAGGGAATGACGTAGAGAAATCTCGCATTGTGTTACCCCAGAACGGGGGGTTTGTCGTATTGTGCGGTGTGCTGCTGTAACGAGCCCATGCCACTTTGCTCTCGTAGCGTAGTTTAACACACTGCCATAGAGTTACATGCAGAAAAATAATTAAATTTCTAGTTCGCCACTGAATTACCAAATTGATATAACTTTCAACCATTTTGAGCAAAGCTCTTTCCAAACAGGCCACCAGCGTTGGCTAGTTGTTGATATTTATACAGATATGGCCCCTTTCAAATAAATTATTTTTGAGGCAATAGGCAAACTGTAATGGCGTCGATTTCCGAAAAAAAATCTGGACTTCAACACAGCCAAAGAGTCCAGTATAGACAAGAGCATATGTCATTTCTTGGTTTTTTCCATAGGTATTTTCAAATCACTGTTCTAATACATATCTAGGGGGTTAGTCCCCCTTTAAGTAAATTTACTGATTTAAAAAAGTACTCAAAAAAGTACAAGTACATAAAAAGCAATTACGGTAACTAGAGTAATTGTAATGAGTTACTTTCATGCATGCAGTTTTGTTTCTAATGGTTTCATATGTTGATATTTTTATACTTTTGCTTTTATTCAGGACCCACATAAAAGGCATTTTTCAGTCCAATGCAAAGGCATTGGTGACACCTTCATTCCCAAGCATGAAATAAGCATGAAATAAACAGCCTGTTCTGAATGTGAGTGACTGACCCGGAACAGCTTATGCAGTCTGAGAGCAGCCGAGCAGAACACGAAGCGAATCAGCAGCAGTCGAAGGAACTCGTCACCAAAGAATTGTAGAAAGGCTTGATCTGTAAAGACATTGAAGAAACAATTAGCGTTATCAGAGGAGTGGACTCCACTCACATACTCCGTGTAAGAGAGTGCCGTTCATTGAACAAGCTCATATTTCGGTGAACGTGTGAACTGAGTGCAGCCTTTTGCAAATACATGAACGTACAGTGAGCGTTGTTAACTCCAGTGGAGCTCTTATTACTCTTTTCTTGCTCTTTTCTGAACTCGATAATTGCCCATTCTGTTCATGTGTTTACATCCGCATGGTAATAATAAAATCCATCAGCTGAGCGGCACCTATGTTTCGTGATCGCGTTATCATCTGCCCGATGTCATGGTAGACTTTCCGAAGAAATTCTTGCGCCCGCTCCCACAGTCCTCGTCGCACGCTGTTCAAGCCGCACACAGAGAAAAATGCCAGTAGGGGGCAGTAGAGGAACAAGGTGAAGAGACTGCCCCGCTGGGACGGATCTGAAAAGGCAAGAAGAGTAATGGCTGAGGAAAGGACAGCTGACACATTTTCTCTCAACATCCATGTAAAAATGCCGCCTCAAAACCTACTTCTGAAAAACACTTGGGTCGTTTTCATACCTGCCTTGTTTTGTTCGGTTGAATCGAACTTAAGCTGCGTTCACACCGACCTATTAAAGTTTTTCGCTGGCATCGAGTTTACATACAAAGTCAATGCAAACGAGCGATTGAGCGTATATTAGCCCGGGAGAAAAATCGCTGGGCGTCCGAGCGACAGAGACAGAGCGATAGGGAGAAAATTTGCTCGTCGCCCGAGATGAAATATCCCAACTCGAGCGAAATTACGCTGGCATCAGTCGCTCGCTGTTCAACTCCGATTGGCTGCCGTGTGAGAGTGAGTCAAGGATCACACTGGCTTGGAACAAACCGCTGGTTTATTGTGTGGCAACAAACCGCATTGACAGCTGATTGACAGGCTGAGAGCTGACATGAAGTGAAGTCTGTACTACCGGTATAGAGCTCACGTTAGGAGCACACTGATAGGCTTAGCTTGTAAACAACCACGGTGGCTCGTAGTGGACAAACATCATGACATTGCATAACGTTATAGCCCCCAGATGTCCGTCAATTATTGTGCCTGTTGACGAGCGATTTAAACAGAGCGACAGAGCGATTCCAAAGCGTTGAATCGAGCGACAGAGAGAAAAATAAATACCTCGGTGTGAACACAGCTTTAGGGGGACCTGATGGAGTGCAGTGTGTGTGTGTGTGTGTGTGTGTGGGGGGGGGTGGTACCTGATGGAGTGCAGTGTGTGTGTGTGTGTGGGGGGGGTGTGGTACATGCACGCACACATTCTTATCATTTCAATCATCAAAAAAAATATTGGAATTTATATTTTCCATCCCGGCAGACTACCATAGTCGCCTAGCCAATATGGGAGGGTCGGCAGCCCTATCTTTTGCTTTTTGGCTGGTGTGAAAGCAAACCAAACCAGCTGCAAAACTAAATAAACAATATATTATTCTCATTTATTTTTAACATACTCAATGCAATGAGGTTTTATCGTCATAAAACCCGACAATGTATGATTCTCATGTCCGGTCGGGAACCAAGGAGCCCGACTAGGCAGGTCTGAAAACGCCCTTAACCTCACTCAACCTCACATTTCCATTCAAACGTCTAGCTCAAAACATGTGTTCAAAACAGTAAGCTAAATGGTTGAAGCTCTGTTGTAGGGTGACACACACCTTGTACACTCTTGGGGTATGCTGTGGGAGACAGTAGGCACACGAGGGGTTGGCCAAACAGATTTGTGAAATTCTATGAAGAAAAACAACAGAAGGCATGTTAATTGGGAGGACACAGATTATTTGTCTGATCACAACGAGAATATCAAACCAAAAGAAACCCTATGGCTGTACCTTGTAGGCTGTGCTGTTCGAAGAATCCACGATGACAAAAAGCGGTTTCCGGGTGAAAGGGAATAAGTCCCCTGGATGAAGACTGGGGCAGACAGTAAACAAACATTAGTAGCATACAGTAAACAAGCATTAGTAACATAATAGTAAACAAGCACTATTAACACCCTTGAAACATCGAAACGTGGAATTGTTGGTTGCACTTCCAGGCTTAAAAAGGTATTAACCACCTTGATCACTCGCGTTTAAATAAGTTACATAGAAATGTTATAAAATCAAAAATTTTGCTTAAAGAATAATAGTGTAGAATTATAGATCCTCACCAGTGCATCTCTTTCTGGGCCTGATTCCTTTTCTGCACCGTCTCCCCATTCACCACATCTCGATTTGTATTTGTCAGAACTCCTCCAAAATCATATGGTCCTGAAAGGAATATCCAGAGGAAAAAGACAAGTTTGAGATGACTTTAATGGACTACACCAACTTTCTGTGAGTTTGCCCCATTGCTCACCTTACCTAACAGGGCCTAAAATTCACTTTTCAAACTGGGGGAATTCCCCCCTTATGTTCTTCAGATAGGGGGGATTTATAGACTTTGGGTGGGGGGTTTATACACTTGAGGGGGGATTTTTTCAGCCGATATGATAACTAACATATCTGCGTCTCCTGTCCGATAAGCGATAATAATTTCACATTTTTGTATTTAAAAAAGGAAGTTCTTAACCTGTAGTTTATGCATACCTGAGGTCTACCTGGTATTTACCTGGTAATTATGACCACCTGGTGGCACAGAAACTCTTTGTAAACCCACACCTGGTGCCAGTCAAGTGAAGAGCCAACCATGATGCCAAATGCGTTGTTCGCCCAATTTTGGATGAACTGATGAAAAAAGTAAATCTAACACTCCTGGTGTACACTGGATTACTTGTTGTTCCTAAATATTTTTCCTAGTTTGATTTGAAAGCACAAATTGTTTGTCATTTTAAGAGGCTGTGCTGTACCCAGATGGAGAGAAACAAGATTCAAATAACTGTTTTGTTTAGCAAACAATTTATATGGGATATAAATGTTTTACCTTCATAATCTGAACGCCCAGTAGGGAAGACTCCAGTAGCGGACAGGTAGACAAGCAGAACACTGTTTGCAGGCAATTCCTGGGAATCAGTGCAATGAAAATAAGTTGATGTAGCAAAAGAATATGACTGTTCCATATTAGTACAAGGGGTGTACAGGTGATTGTCCAGCATAGGCCCTATAGAGAGCTGCAGGCATGACGTATTTTTGTAGTCAGAACGCGGAAGTCCCGGACTTCCTGGTTCTTCACTGTTTCTGTCTATGGGATTTTTGAATGGGTTTTTGCCGCGATGCTTCAAATAAGGTCTCTGGGCAACGCAAGCTTAATCAAACGCGAACCAGAGTTCAGTCGGATAATCTTCACACATGAGGACCACTTTCATGGGTTTTGTAGCGTAAATGTGAGCCCTAGAAGTAAAAGGCTCGAGCTAAGCTAATCCAGAACTACACACTGTCGCATAGGCTTCCACGTCATGTCAGCACTCAACCTGGACTGTTGTTGATGTGTGCGCTGCTGTGCACTGATTACCCCGGGCTGAACGGGCTGAACCAGGTGAGGGAAAGAGAATTTCCGTGTTCGTCCTTTGAAGTGATGACGTTATTGACGTATCGACTCAACAGTGTAGTCTCATTTAGCCGTTTGCTAGCTAGCCGCCCTTTTAACGGCACATAAAAGCTTCAAAACTCATAAAAGTGGTCCTCATGTGTGAAGATGATATTACTAAACACTGGTTCGCGTTTGATTAAGCTTGCGTTGCCCAGATACCTTATTAGAAGCATTGCGCCAAAAACCCACATAGGCGAAAACAGTGAAGAACCAGGAGTGTTAGCATCGATGATTTCCGGACTCATTCCTGCGGCTCTCTATATGCTATGCTGTGTAAAGAACTAGTGACATCTCCAGCCAACCTCCATAGGAGGTGACGAAAGTGAAAGTGAAACACTGGAATTCTTTATCATTTTATTTGTATTGCAGTTGTTTTTGCAACTTTCCACACATGGCAATGCATATGAAGTTTTCTGTGATGTATGACCCAGAATGGCAGTGATGCAAGTGAATACTGACCTTAAAAGAGGCAGACAAGAAAGTGAAAAGCTGGCTGAACGTGGGTTTATATAGCAAATACTTGTGAGGGTTTTCTCTTTTGGCTGGCTTCTCATTGGGTTCCTGCGAAGAAACACAGTTTGATGATTAGCTGATATGTTACGTTTACTTCAGGAGATTCAAGGTAACCAGGAGGCTTCTGGGATTTGGAGTTCGAAATACCACTTTCTCATTCCAACTTCAGCCAAGTGACGTGACACAATTTGTAAACTATCTGTGACAAGTTGCATCATGTGACTACTGTAGGCTTTGAAACGTCAAACTGACCTGTATTTAGCCACCACCTTTCTTTTATGTGATTACTAGCATTGCATTGTCCCCGGGTTAAATAGGCACAAAGCAACTGTGCCTTTTGCTTGGCTGGAAATGATGGTGGTGTCCAGGTGGTTTCCAGGAGTTTCTGTCCTCGCTACTCAATGTTCTAGGTAACCAGGTAAGGCTACCAGGGGAATGTGGTCTCCATCAGATGTTCTGACACTTCCACTCACCAGCGTTCCTTGTTTTGAGTTCTGCGTAGCCAGGTTCACGGGTTCCCTCTCCAGAGCTTGGAGCATGCGAAACATGTCGATGGTTAACTCACTGAATTTCACCTAAACAGACAAGCAAATACAGACATATAAATAAGTAGACATACAAAAACGACCACTCCAATAAGAAACATGTACGCTTGGATGGTGATGCATGCTATATTAATGAAAAAGCATCGTCAAGACTGTTCACAATAGGATTTTTTATTTTATTTTATTTTTTGCCACCTGGAATATTTGGCCAGATTTCAGTTTGCTAGACTGTGAAAATCTACAGTGTGCTAAATGAAATCATTATAAATGAGAAGAGTAAGATGCTTAACTAAGAGAAGCCAGTCCATTCCTTCAATTACGATTTACTACAACCAGAATTTCTTTCCTCGCACAATTGATAATTGCTTGTCATCCAGCCATGCATGAGAAAACCATCAACACAAACACATGGTACCAGGTCTTCATCAATTTGTCTAAACTATAATGGCTTACATGTTAGAAAATATGTTGCCGTTTATCACGGTCACATCACTCATTGATTGGTAATGGTGGCTGTCAATCAAAGTGGGTGAAGCTTATGCAGATGCTGAAGCCGACATCACACGCTACAGTGGCCAATCACAACTTGACGTCACACTGCACTGGCCAATCACAACCTGACGTCACGCTGCACTGGCCATTCATAACCTGACGTCACGCTGCGTGCGGTTGTTCACGGTTGATTTATTCTGGGTTCTGATTCAACATCTGTGTTGAGGTGTATGAAGCATTGTTGAGTTATTGAGTTAGGAATTATGAGTTAGAATTAGTGAGTTAGAACCTGGTTGTTACAGTTGCCGATGATTAGTGCATCTGCGAGAATGAGCTGTCCAACCACCATGCCTTGTTCCAGTGGAGGCACACATCCCTCCTGCAGCCGATTGCTGGAGACAACAACAGCATTGTTGTCGTTCAGAACCATCACTGGGTCTGCCTGCTCACACAAACAAACAAACAAACAAACAAACAAACAGATAAACAGAGACAATCACTGGTCACTTCATTCACTGTCTTCACTGTATGTTTTCCTACTGTTACAATTCCCTACCCTCTCTCATAGATATGGCATATCTCAGTGCAAGCTAAAGATATAAGCCTATAAAACTCTGCACGTACAGCTGGCCAACATATTCATAGCTTTCAAGGGGCGTTACGTGCTGCCGGGAACGCCCACCTGGCGGTAAAAAAAAAACTTGACTAGTTTCTCACGCTGTGTTTGTTCAGCCAAAATGCCGGATACCTGTTGTGCTATCGGTTGCACTAACCGATGAGGAGACACGCCTGGCTTGTGCTTTTACAGAATCCCGTCGGAGAAAGAAAACTCAGACAGGAGGAGGTTGTGGATTTGTGCGATTAGACGTGGTTCAGTCGCTGGGGAGGGCAAATGGCTTTTTTTTTACCATCAAAGCACACACGTTTTTGCGGCCAACATTTCATCAAAGGTAAGCTCAAGTAACGTTAACGGGGTATTTTAATCATTATTGTAACGTTACTTGAGCTTACCTTTGATGAAATGTTGGCCGCAAAGACGTGTGTACAAACGGCTGAACAAACACAGCGTGAGAAACTAGTCGACTCGGCTGGCAGCGGAATGAACAAGTTTGTTTTTTGACCGTCAGGTGGGCGTTCCCGGCAGCACGTAACGCCCCTTGAAAGCTATGAATAGAGGCCTTCTTTAAAAAAAAGAGACTGTTTTCAATTATATGTGAAAGGACTGTAATAGACCCTTTTCACAGCAGCCATTTTGTGTCTCAAGGCAGGGTAAAGATAGGTGTAACCAATAACATTAATTAATGAGGGCACTGGAACACCTAGATGGAATGGAAGTTGGAAACCATCGTTAATGTTATCGGTTACGCCTGTTAATGTTGACCTATATACATGATGTATTTATTTTGGTGTGGAGGCGGGGTTACCTCTATAAAGGCTGCCACCTCCTGTAACACCAGGTTCCATTCCAACTGGTCCTCTGTGTTGAACCGCTGTGTGTAATCTTCGATTTCCTCAGATAACTCCTGCAGCGAGAAGGGACAGATATTAGGGTTAGGGTTAGGGTTAGTGCAAGCACTCATGTTGTCTCATGCAATTCACAAAATACACTTTTCAGACTACGGAACTCCAAAAGTTAGACTTGGGCTAGATTCTAACGTAATAAGGCCTCATACAAAGTTCTAAGTCAAGACTAGTTGCCCCATTGTCCTGAAAGAGACAAACACTTTTGGTTTTGCCTGTTAAGCCAAAACCACACATTTATGTCTGGCCCCGATCTGCCTAACCTACTGTAGTTGTTTGTGTTTATACTGTATGTTGTTAAATTGCACTAGCTTGTGTTACTTTTGCAGGAACTGTAACAGATTGTTGGTAAAAAGAAAAGATAGATATTGAATAGTGGATGGTAATGGCTAGAGAGTTCAAACAAAATCTTTGATTACATTTTTTCTGTTATCCATTCAAAGAAAAGGAAGGAAGGTGTGTTGCCATCTACCTCCCAGCATGCTTTAGTTTGAATATTTTGCTTGCATACCTTAACCAAAACTTTGACTAGGTCCATCTTGTTCAGCAGTAAACAGACGACTATGTAGCGAGCATAATATCGAAGCTTCTTCACTACTAACTCTGGCCTAACAGAAAAGAAAGAGAGGATCATGTCAATGTGTAAAATCAGGCAAATCCACACTAAACTGCAAACATCTTCTTTAAGCGATAAGCCGGTGGAAGGCCGGGTTTTTCAGTCCACAAAACATTCCTGGAGTTTTCCAGGGAAACTGAGTTACAGCATTCTCCTAAACAATTGAACTTTAGCTGAAGGTCCCGTCTCACGGCTCAGGGTGGAAACGACGTATTTTTTCAAGTCAACTTGGCAGCTCGCGGCTTCTGGAGACGATTGTGCCAGACGAGCAGTATGGTATGTTTTTCTTTTTTTCCCACTTCAGGTTCCCGGGAAAAAGTTTTGTGTACTAAAAAAAACATCACCTGACCTTCCACTGGGATGGGGCGAGTAGATAATGACTGAATTTTCATTTTTGGGTAAATGTATCCTTTAAGCCTATTAATGACATTTTATGGTTCATGTATCAATAGACAGAATGTTATGGATAGAATCAGCCATAGCGTAACCTGCTTGTAAGTTGCTGCACCATTACTGCATGAAGTGAGCCGTCAGGAGAGAGATTCTGAGCAATTTAATGAACGTTTTAATCAATTGATGAACAAAACTTTGGTCAAAATATAAGACAGTGCTATCTGGTTAATTTGAATTTAAGCACTTTGTTAAAAAGGGGCCATTTTCAAGGTATTCCAGGACTTGATTCCCCACCCCTCGAAATTCAAGTACTTCAAGCAACTTGTGCGAACCCTGAAGAAATATTTTGATCCCGAGAGGCCCGCGATTATGCATACCAAATTTGGAGATGGCCTCAATGGTCTAGGACAGGGATACTCAACTTGCTTTGCGCGGGGGCCACTTTCGTGAAATGATCGAAGGCCAGGGGCCAGTTAATAAACAAACAATATACATTTTTCTGTGGCGGATTGTAGGTTTTTGGGGTGTCAGCCGGAGTTTAGTCTGACAATGTTGTGCACACCGGATAGTTAGTTAGGTTAAGTTAGTTAGGTTAAGTTACATACACAAGTGCCTGGGTAGCAAGCAGACAATTTGACAATTTAGCAGCTAAATCATAGATTATTGAAAGATATTCCATATTCCAGACTGAAATGCTATAACAGAAGTGGAGTATTGGCCAGAATGACATGAACATTTGCACACTTATTCAGCTGGTATCTTGCATGTTGCGTTCAGGTGCACTGTACTTTTTTCTTTTTTTGCAATTCCATCCCACGAGTTGAGTATCACTGGTCTAGGAGTTTGCAAAAATTGGCTCCAAAAATGTGGCTCCAAAAATGTGCCTTGATAACTCTTTGTCCCGTGACCTGTCCAAGGATCTACCACAGCCTAAGTATGTATATTTAGTTTTGGCTGCAGAGTGTCTCCCACTAACAAATTTGAAGAAATTCCCTCAAGGCGTTCCTGAGATATGGGATGGCATGGGACGGATGGACAGACAGACGGACGGACAACCTGAAAACATAATGCCTCCGGCCACAGAGGCATAAAAGAAATCAAAGATAATTCAGATTTCATCTAAATCAAGACTGTGACTGCTCGGAATCTGTGCTGCCTCCGTCTGCTCTCTGAATCTGTAACTCACAACCGGATATTTTGGGAACTTACCTGTCCTCCTTATTGACCTGAAAGTAGTAGGATCGCTGACGGATGGCTGAGTAGAATGAAAAGGCCTCGTTCAGGTAACTTGTTTCTGAGGTACGAAGGCTGCCAATCAAGAGAGGACAGGAAGAAGGTGGGTTACTTTGTGGAACGTGAGTGGAGGCTACGACAGGGTTCACCTCATGTACGCAAGTTTGAGCCAGCGTGGACTCGTGGTGCAGCGTGAAATCTGGCTGAGTTTGAGAATTATTATGAAACTTTTTTTTTTAATATAATTATTTCTATTGACTGAGAGGTAAGGGTCAGTACAGGTTAGATGCAAAACAAACAATAATTTGACATTGATGTGTCCTTACTAGTAGTGGTAGTAAAGCTGTCCAATTTTGGATGCAACCTCCCCAATCTGCCATCTCTTCAAGCCATACCGGCTGTCCAGAACCTGCCTGTCCAGAAAACAAAAACAAAAAACAAAGAAAATATATTGAGCAGAGCACTACACATAAATATCACTCAACAACTAGAACTAAAGTGACAGAACATCTGGCCAATGACACTTTGACAGTGACCTGCCTACAATTATGCCCGCCTTTCTTTGTATTAACATTACTGTGTGTGAACTGAGGAATACTTAAAGCCCTGTCGTTACGGAATAGATTTGGGCCACGTGTGAAAACTGTATCTGAGTTCTGAAATTAATTTGAGAATTCACTTTATTCTCAGATTAATTAACCCACTTTGAGTTATACTGTATGTCATGTAAGGGATAATGTGCCAGAGCGGAGGGATCTTGAATCGTAGTGAGTCATGCAGTAATACATTGGCGCTTTTATTTTGAAAGTAAAATTGTCTAGCTTCCGTATGGTTAGTATGGTCACGTCAGTTTGATGGTTATTTGTGTTGTGGGTTCAAGACGATACCGTCTTCTAACTTGAAAGATGTGAGTTTGCTGGTCTCACAGTTAGGTAGTGTATTTTGATCTGTGATTCCAGTCGTGTCATGTATTTCAGTGAGTTTTTCAGTTGTGATAAAAAATGTTAATGAAAATGTCGTGTAGTATAAACTCCCCAGTCTTTTCATAATCAGTTAAGATTTCAAAGTCGTCTAGTGTATCTAGGCTAAAACGGTAGGGATGCACCGATCGATCGGCACGTGACCGGAAATGGCCGATTTTCACGTGATCGGCCTCGATCGGTGATCTGTTCCGGTCACTCTAAATAGCCGATTCTGTGAGCCGATTTTCACATGACGTGCGCGCACCCCAAAGCACCGAGACAGGCACCCAGCCACCACACCACACATGCCAGCATACCTTCCTCGTTGTGGATTTTTTTCACCGTCAGTGAAGTAGACAAAGCTCGCAGTTTGTCACACATGCAAGTCGAAAATAAGCCGTGGAGACAGAGATGCGGCCGAGTCCCGCTCGGCTGGAGTCCAGTCAGAGCGGCTCGCTTCACCTCACTGGCCCCTCTCTCTCTGCTCTCTCTCCCCGGGAAGCGGTGCTCCAGCAACCCGCCACCGCGCACAGCCGGCTTGGCGAGGTGAACGCGAGCATTGTGTCCAGTATGATAACCATTCCCCGACCTGCTTTTCCATTCCACATCAGCGCTGCTGCCTCAGCCTGTCAAGTCATGTTGTAACGTGACGTGGATACAGGAGAGACTATTTGTTTCGTATTGCAAATAGAACGACATGAGACGACGGACATAATAATAAAAATGCATCGGACTCACAAGTGTGCAACGTTTTCTGTGCGTGACGATATTTTTTCGGATGGCAGATAAAAATACGCATACCAAACTTCGGACTGTGTGTAAACTCCGCCTGATATTCAGACTGAAGATCGTTACTGTAACTCATAAACTCATTTCCCCTCTACTCAAGAGGACTGGTCTGGAGCCAGTCTATAAACTCCTTGTCCATGGATCATTTTGATGTTCTGTTGCACCTGTTTTCTTTTGGAAAAGTAAATGCATGATAGCTGTGGGATATAGGCTATTGGATTTAATTTAATTTTTGTATTCATTGTATTTGCACAAAAAAGCTCTGTCCAGTAGCCTAACCTGGAACACTTTTATTTTGAGTGTTTGAGTGAGAAGGTCCTACTTCATGCAAATGATAAGAATTGTTTATTTGTTTATTTGGATCCCCATTAGATGTAAGAATTGTTCTATGAATCTTAATTTTTAAACAAAGTTACAAAAACGTTTGTGTAAGCTGTCAATTGTTGTTTTTAGAAAAAATGCCAAGAAAATGGCAATCGGTGCATCCCTATAAAACGGATTTATTCCTTGTCCATTGTACTTAAATGGAGATCTTTATTTATCCTTATTTCTTTACATGGGCTAATTCAAACACTTGTCCCGGGTGAGATTCAAACCCTCGGCAACAAGATTGTTAGATTGTAATCTGGTTCTCTACCAACTGAGCTAACCAGCCTGTGGATGTTGGGAGAGGTGTCGAAGTGGGGCGCGGGGGTGTGTGGGTGTGTGGGTGTGTGTGTGTGTGGGTGTGTGTGTGTGTGTGTGTGTGTGTGTGTGTGTGTGTGTGTGTGTGTGTGTGTGTGTGTGTGCGTGTGCGTGTGCGCGTGCGTGCGTGTGTTTTATTTTTGTTCTTGCTTGATGGTGGGTTTCATCTCCGTTTTTGTTCTTCCATTATGGTCTGAGTATCATTGATGTGAGATGTATGATTCCTGTCTTTGTTGAAAACCAATATTCTGTCAAAGAATTCTGTAAAAAAAATAATAATAATAATAATAATAATAATAATAATAATAATAATAATAATAATAATAATAATAATAATAATAATAATAATAATAATAATAAGCAACTGGAATGACCTGTGCTGCTGCTGAAACTTCCACAGCTTGGTGTAGACATCAAACGTCCGTCCAAAGTAGGACTGCCACTGCTTGTGTCCATACTGAGGGAGGTCTCTGCAGAAACAAGGACATGAAAAAGGGTTAGGCTGAGTTCACACAGGATCAGGCGCTCGCTTTGACCCCCCCCCCCGCGCTCCATTCATAACGGTAGTCCGTCAGGCTCCGGCAGGTGAGAGAGCTCAGGGCGATCCAACTTTTGGGGGATGCAGCCCTACATCACACTCCGCTGGCCAATCTAGACGGCCCACACACACACACACACACACACAGCTCTGCTCTGTTTTTCCCTTCTCGTCTCCCTCAAAGAATCGCGGCTATATCCTGTATATCTGTAGCTTTTGAAGGGGAAGCGCTGGAGGGTATCTTGTTCTTGTTGAAGGTTGTGTTTTTTCTGTTTCTTTTTTTTTATTTCATCCACCTTGTATTTGCACTCCCTTTTTTTTATGTTAACCATGGTTAACGCTTTTTGTATTGGTGGCTTGGCTCACGGCTAGCTGACAGGTTGAGCGACCCAGCAGGAAAACTCTGGCGAGCCCAGATGGCCAGTTTGTATCTAATCCACAGTCTTTCTGTTACTGTAACATCTAGGACTATCAGAATGAAAACATTCAAACTTCACATTCATTTAAATTCACCTAGATTGATAAAAATAGACCTAACTATTGTAGTGACCTCAATGATTGTATAATATGCCTAGAGAAATGATTCCGTTTGTGTTTTAAGAGGGGTGTTGGTCTTGCGTGGGACCTTTACTATGAATCAAGCGCGAGATGCCTAGTGTATATATATATACATGTATATATATATATATATATATATATATACACACAGTATGTATATATTATATATATATTCTCTTAGAGAGCCTCTTCTACATGTTTCTCAAAGTGAAAACCATGTTGTAAGGTGACGTAAAGGTCCCAAGCAAGACCAACACCCCTCTTAAAACACCCCATTCCCATATACAGTATATAGAGAGGAGAGAGGAGAGGAAGAGAGGAGAGGATGAGAGGGGAAGAGAGGAGAGGAGAGGGGAGGATAGGAGAGGAGAGGAGGGGATGAGAGGGGAAGAGAGGAGAAGGGAGGAGAGGAGAGGAGAAGAGGGGAAGAGAGGAGAGGAGAGGAGAGGAGAAGAGAAGAGAGGGGAGGAGAGGAGGGGAAGAGAGGAGAGGAGAAGGGAGGATAGGAGAGGAGAGGGGGAGGGGAGAAGGGAGGAGAGGAGAGGAGAGGAGAGGAGAAGAGAGGATAGGAGAGGAGAGGGGAGAGGAGAGAGAGGAGAGAGGAGAGGAGGGGAAGAGAGGAGAGGGGAGGATAGGAGAGGAGAGGAGAGGAGGAGAAGAGAGGAGAGGAGAGAGGAGAGAGAGGAGAGGGGAGGAGAGGAGGGGAAGAGAGGAGAGGGGAGGATAGGAGAGGAGAGGAGAGGAGGGGAAGAGAGGAGAGGGGAGGACAGGAGAGGAGAGGACAGGAGAGGAGAGGAGAGGAAGAGAGGAGAGGGGAGGACAGGAGAGGAGAGGAGAGGAGAGGAGAGGAGGGGAGGGGAAGAGAGGAGAGGGGAGGACAGGAGAGGAGAGGAGAGGAGAGGAGAGGAGGGGAGAGGAGAGGAGAGGAGAGGAGAGGAGGGGAAGAGAGGAGAGGGGAGGAGAGGAGAGGAGAGGAGAGGAGAGAGGAGAGGAGAGGAGAGGAGAGGAGAGGAGAGGAGAGGAGAGGAGAGGAGAGGAGAGGAGAGAGGAGAGCAGAGGAGAGGAGAGGAGAGGAGAGGAGAGGAGAGGAGAGGAGAGGAGAGGAGGGGAAGAGAGGAGAGGGGAGGACAGGAGAGGAGAGGACAGGAGAGGAGAGGAGAGGAGAGGAGAGGAGAGGAGAGGAGAGGAGAGGAGAGGAGAGGAGAGGAGAGGAGAGGAGAGGAGAGGAGGCCTAAGTGATAACTGACCTCAGCCCATTGAATAGTTGTTTGGACTTGTCCAGGAGATAGCAGAAATCTGTGACGGTCTTCCTTTCACCTAATGGAATATCCTCCTCAGTCTCAACTCCAGTCATGACAGTTTTCACACCTAATACACACAGAAACATTTGACTGTAAATGGATATTGCATTCAAACAGACAAAATACACCAATACTTACTTATTGGCACCACTGTCTCATTCAGTAATCACTGTTCATCATCATCAGTTCATTTTATGATCCAGAACAAACAGAAATCTTCCAACTAATTATTCCAGCTGTCAGTGAGAAGTTATCATATAGACAGTGTTGGCTGCAGAGATCTGCTGTCTACAGGTGTCCTAGTTAAATCTGAAACTATGGAGGAAGTGCATCACATGGTCACCTTTTTTAGGTTGACCCGGGCTGTCCCAGATTTCATGTTCACACTGGCAGTTTGCCAAGATGGATGTGCAATCAGGTCGAGGCAGCCCGCAGTCGGGTCACACATTTTAATTTGCCATAGAAAGCTGCACCCCAAAAAGATTTGTAGCCCCTGATTTGTTTATGTACTTTTTGCCAGGGAAATGACTGAGTAGCAACAAGCTAAAGGCTTTTCCATAAGCACCAGCTGCCAGCTACATTGGCCGGACATCAACACATTTCCAGGCGGCTACTTTCTTACTGTCACAATAACTGCAACAACTGCAATACCGTGCTATAGACAAGCCAACTGCTGTGGATGGCAAGTAGGGATGCAAACAATTCATCGGAGAACGATGAATTGATCGTTAAGGATTTACTCGAGCACGTGAAAATTTACTCGATCAAAACAACAACAACAGCGATGTGCTTCTGTCAGTAGAACTGTGTTTTCAAATCATGTTTCAATGATCCTCCAATGATACAGTATCACTATAGCCCTTTTCAGACACGTCACGCAGTGACCTCTGACTGAGCCCCTGGCAGCCATCTTTGGTCTGAAAGAAGAGGAAAACACAAATATGAAGCGGGCGAAGAGAAGCGTTGTTTGGGAGCATTTTGAAAAGAAAGGAGAAGATAGTGCCGCATGCAAATACTGTGATTCGGTGTACACCTACAACACGTCGACGACAACAATGCTCTATCACCTGAACAATGTTCATTGGGATAAATAGCCTGGCTCCTCCTCCTCGTCTCACCTGGACTGGAGCAACCCAGCATCAGCTCAGCGTTTAGGAGCTGCGACGCACGGCGAGCAGACAAAATAACAATCCATCTGCGGTAAGTGAGCCACCTATGCAGCGGCTGCGGCTTCGGTCTCACGACCTTCTTCAGAAAACTTCCAAGATATGAATCGTCTATATTCTCAAAAAACGTCAATATCAGCAGTTAGCATGCTAGGCTAACGACAGATCAAACACAGACCATGCAAGTCAAATAACGATGTGTGCCGCTGCCTGCTATCAGAAAATAAGATATTTACAGGATGTAAATAGAAGAATTTCAGATCCGTTTTCCTCGTTTTCAGGTCGAAGTTCAAAACGAATTATCGTTCAGTGCAAGGGAGTCAAACCGGACTCATCAGGGTGACTTGAAAATCATATTTAAAGCTGGAAATAAGGTCCAGGTTGTAGAAAACGGCATTTCTCCTTTAATATCTCACAACGGTATGCATCATTTGATATGCAAATTAGCGTGTGACATCATCTAGCGACTTTCTGAGCAGCCAATAGCTACTTTCCTTGGAAAAGAGTTGGCAACACAGAGACGGTTTCAATTTTACAACAGAAACATTCTAAATTGCCCACAGCTTCCTGTTGCAGCGTTTGCTGGTACAATAACTGACAGGGGGGGGAAAAAGGTTTCAAATGGTTCCCTAGCAACACAAATGTAAACGGTCTATACCACTGACCTAAAGAATATGGACAGAGCTATCCCATTCACTTTGGTCTCCCGTTTGGAGTTGATTCGTTGCCCGTCGCCATCTTGATTTTTCGTCAGCAGAGTGGGAGGGAATGGGTTGAGCCCTTGCACAGATCACGTGAGATGGGGGTTTCCCAGAGCCGCAGCTCCGCCTGCTATTGGTCCGTGATCGGCAAGCTGAGCGATCACTGGACAGACGATCTGTCAATCACCCCCTTTTCTATCATCTATTTTACTCCAAATGGGCGAGTTATATAAAAAATTACCCCCCCCCCCCCTATATTTATGAGAAGGTGAAATTAGCTCTATAGCCCGAAACAGTGTTTTGCCCCTGACTGGAAAGATGTTTAATCCTGTTACAAAGTCGGGCATTTTAACATGGGGGGGGATGCCTACTGCCCCCGACGACTAGTGGCCATTCAAGGAACTACAGCTTTTCAATTGACTTCTGCATCATCGGAGGGAAGCCGGGGGGGTTGGCCACTGGTTATCCCTATGAGAACGTGTTCTTCAAATGTACCTGTAATTAGAGATGCACCGATATCGGCATGTGAACGAAAATGGCAGATTTTCAGCTGATCGGGGTCAGTCTACATAATGTGTGCCGGTCGGCTCCCCCCCTATTTTCACATGACGAGACAGGCAGCCACCACACCACACACACGCCAGCATGTCCTCCTCCTCAGTGTGGACATTTTTCACCGTCAGTGAAGAAGACACAAAGCTCGCAGTTTGTCACACATGCAACATGAACAACTGGCCGAGTCCCGCTCAGCTGGAGTCCAGTCTGAGGGGCTGGCTCACCTCTCTCTCCCTCTCCCCTGCAGCACACCACGGCCACAGCGCACCACAGCCGGCTTGGCGAGGTGAATGTGAGCATTGATGGAGCCTTGTGTCCAGTATACAGGATGTGTTTCGTATTGCGAACATAATAATCAAACGCATCAGACTCGGTGTTCAAGGTTTTCTGTACGTGGCGATTTTTTTCCGGATGGCGGATTAAAAAAACGCATACAGAATTTCGGGCTCTGTGTGTAAACTCTAATATTCAGACTGAATCGTCAACTCGTTCTTTTACTCAAGAACAGCCTAGAACAGCCAAATCCACAACTGTGGAGTGGGCGTGGCTTCGAAGGTCTGGAGGAGCCAATATAAACTCCTTGTCCATGGATAGTATTTTGATGTTCTGTTGCACCCGTTTGCTTTTGGAAAACTAAATGCATGATAGCTGTGGCTGTGGGATATACTGGAATTTATTTGTTTATATTCATTGTATTTGCAAACTGGAACACTTTTATTTTGAGATGTGTTTGAGTGAGATGGTCCTACCTCATGCAAATGATAAGAATTGTTACATGAATCTTAATTTTCTATTAAAGCAAAGTTACAAAAAAAATTGTGTAAGCTGTCAAGTTCTTAGAAAGAAAATCGGAATAGGCCAAAATTGGTATCGGCAAGTCAGACTATAGAAAAATCGGAAATCGGAACCGGCCAAGAAAATCGCAATCGGTGCATCCCTACCTGTAATTCTTTACACTAAAACAGTGATTCCCAAACGGTGGTGGTCCGCGGGGCTTCGCCTGGTGGTCCGCCAGGGCATTTTCTTTAACAGACAACAGTTTTCCTTTATACACATTAACCCTGAGGAGTAGGTTTGGGCCGATTTTCGGAAATATGGCAATATTCGGGAAATATGATTTTGAAACTTTGCTTTCAAGGCAGGCAGACAGCCGACACCTCTCTTTAGGTTAGAGAGGGAGGCAGGCAGACAGACAGACAGACAGACAGACAGGTTTAGGTTAGAGTCAGACAGACAGACAGACAGGCAGGTTTAGGTTAGACAGACAGACAGACAGACAGATTTAGGTTAGAGAGATTAGATGACACCTCTCTAGGTTAGGCACTAGGCAGGCAGGCAGACAGACAGACAGACAGACATACAGGTTTAGATTAGAGTCAGACAGACAGGTTTAGGTTAGAGTCAGACAGTAAGACAGACAGACAGACAGACAGGTTTAGGTTAGAGTCAGACAGACTGGTTTAGATTAGAGTCAGACAGTAAAACAGACAGACAGACAGACAGACACAGACAGGTTTAGGTTAGACAGACAGACTGGTTTTCTGACGGGATGTTAGCGAGCACAAATGAACCATGCACAGTCTCTGCAGGTGTCTGCCTGACTGCACGCTCCACTGGCACTGTAGCAAACACACTGAGGGGGCTTCGAACCCAAGTCTCTACAGAATATGCATGAGCATATATGCAGGTATTTTAGCTGGTGCTGCAGATCATTCACGTTATCCAATTATTAAAATGCCTCGCGCATCACATACCGCAGTTTAACCAAATGCCTTTTACGTTTTCTCTCTCTCTCTCTCTCTCTCTCTCTCTCTCTCTCTCTCTCTCTCTCTCTCTCTCTCTCTCTCTCTCTCTCTCTCTCTCTCTCTCTCTCTCTCTCTCTCTCTCTCTCGCGCTCGCTCGCTTTCTCTCTCTCTCTCTCTCTCTCTCTGACCCATTCCAGGTGGGGGATCGATGTCCGGATGATAACCGTTAGCAAACCCAATCAAAGCTAATATGTGTGTCAGACATGTATTAACGCTAATATTTGTCAGTTTAGACAGGTACCAAACCAGCAAGCGGACCGCCTCTGCTATTGTGCTAACGTTAGTGTAATCTACATGTCCTTACCTCGATAGCCGGGCTAACGTTAACGTTAATGAACTGTGGAATACTGTAACGTTAGGTCCTTCTAACAAAATACACGAGCTCTGTCTTTGTTGGCATCTCACTGTGTCCGTTAAGGGTCCACTGTAACGGTCCTGTGTCCGTTAACGTTCCACCGTGACGCTCCTGTGTCCATTAACGGTCCACTGTCCCGGGGAGCGGGCTGATGTGCCTGGTACAGCCGAGGTTCTCGTCCTCTGACAGGGCTGCAGGGTGAAGAAGACAGTGGTGAAGACAGACCAGACTGCAAAGATACTACTACAGTACTACTGGCTAGCTACTTCCGGGTCATGCTTTTCAAAATAAAACGCCTCCATCAAAATCAAATTATGAAGCTTTTTTGGTAGGCAGGGTAAAATACAAAATATTCAAGATTCAAGAGAATTTTAATAGCCATAGTGAGTAATAATCTTACAAACGCGGAATTTGATGGAAAGTGCATTATGCAGGGCAAAGATCACAATCACATCAATAGCAGAAGATGAAGCAAACAGAAAACAATCTCAAAAAGTTCTTTAACATCCATGTAAAAAAAAAAGTATTTTATGGCCTGGCTTTTAATTAATTATCCGTATTTAATAATTATTTGTATTTGGCCCTATGATTTTATCTTTTCAATTTTTTCCACCTTACTATATCACTAGTAAAAGTAATTTAAGTGATTATGTATATATATATATATATATATATATATATATATATATATATATATATATATATATATATATATTTTTTTTTTATTCATATGAGGCATGCATTTCCCATAAACAGATTTTAAAAATTGCAACAATTTGTGGCGTGCAGCGCACCTGCCACACACACGGGAATGTCAGAGGAGACACAGCCAGGACACTGTCAGGAATAGAATATCCATGCCCTGGGCCTGTGTCCGGGTGGCCCGTTCAGTTATCCATCAATGTAAGGTGTTACGACGTTACCAAGCTGAAAATGGTGTTCGTGACCAGACGTTTGAGGCAAATCTGATGAAATTCCATCAAGGTCCTGCATGAAACGAGCAGTCGTGATGTCACAGTAACCTTGAACTTTACCTACCAAAATCTAATCAGTTGATCCTTGAGTCCATGTGGACGTTTGATGCAAATTGGAAGAAATTCTGTCAAGGCGTTCTTGAGATATCACGTTAACAAGCTTGGAAATGGCGTTAGTGATGTCACAGTGACCTTAACCTTTGTCCTTTGACCACCAAAATCAAATTAGTTCATCCTTGAGTTGAAGTCGACGTTTGAGCCAAAATGGAAGAAATTCCGTCAAGGCATTCCCGAGATATTGCGTTAAAGAGCTTGGAATTGGGGTTCGTGAGGTCACCGTGACCTTGAACTTTGTCCTTTGACCACCAAAATCGCATTAGTTCATCCTTGAGTTGAAGTCGACATTTGAGCCAAATTGGAAGAAATTCCGTCAACCCGTTCCTGAGATATTGCGTTAACGAACTTGGGAATGGCGTTCATGAGGTCAGTGACCTTGAACTTTGAGCTATGACCACCAAAATCGAATCAGTTCATCCTTGAGTCCAAGTCGACGTTTGAGGCAAATTTCATGAAATTGCATCAAAGATGTCCTATTCTTTAATTAAAAAGGCAACCATGAAGTCAAACTGATACAATAAAGTGTTCTTTGTACTTTTAAAATAAATTCAAAATGAACATGCATTGATTTTAATTGAATGTTTAATATCGTCTAAAATAGGTACATGGAGTGAGATGGAAATGAAAGCGTACAACAGCATTTTGTCATTGAACAGAAAATGTTTCTCATGGGGGGGGGGGGGGGGGGGGCAATACAAAACAGATCCTGAGCTGACAGAAGCTGTAAACCGTGACTCCCAAACTATGCTGCACACAATTAAAGGACCAGTGTGTGGAATTTATTGGCATTTGGCGGGACGCACTTATCAGAAATGAATATACCATACATAAGTCAGTTGTAATTAGTGTATAATCATCTGAACACAGCGATGGGAAAAGTAGGCTACACACATTCAAGTAGTTACTTGTGTAAAAAAAAACTACAAAGTACAGGCCCTGAAATGTAATAAAGTATCAAAGTAAACAAGTATTTCTACAGGTTGTTTCTGTGCAAAGCTAACTGAAACTCACATCATATTAATATAATTCAGAGACTAATAAACTTAAAACATCCCATCCAAACATGTTATGAGATGTATAAAGACTTGACTTTGATTAATGTTTTTTTTCTCACAAAAAAGGTGCACATAATGCGTGGGTGAAAGCTGAGTGTGAGACGAGAGACACACAATGTTACATCGTTCTTGTCTGTCGTGCATTAAAACTAAAGTAGCCTGTTTTGAAAATGAAAGGAGTAGAAAGTACAGATTTAAAGTCCAACAAAGTCCAGCGTGCTTCAGCCAAGTTCGGAATAAAAGGGTCCTGGTGCTCAACAGTGAAGGACAGTGTACTTAGAAAAAGATTTACCTGGGCACTTCACATAGACTAACCGATGTAAAGACATTGGAGCACTCTTTTCCATCTGCATGTTTATTATAAATATATGTAAATATATATGAATATAAAAAATATATGTAAATATTTGTAAATAATGTGAATGTATTGAATTGTGTAATGTTCCCCCTTTAATAATTAGCCTAGGCTACTTGCTTTTGAGTAAACACTGTGCTATATGTATTGTATATATTTTCATATTCATATCCTCATCAACTTTGATGTCATGACTTTTCTCATATATATATATATATATATTTGTTCTCTCTCTACATTTTTTAGTATTCAAAATGGATGTCAATGACATCACTGTGCAGGAGGGTATGTAAACCTCCCCTTTTTCATTGTTCTGTTTGTCACTGAGGAAGACAGACGAGTGCTCCAGTGTCTTTACTTCGGGTAATCTATGTGAAGTGCCCAGGTAAAACTTCTTTCAAGAAAGTACAGATATTCGTGTTAAAATGTAGGGAGTAAAAGTAAAAAGTTGTCAGAAAAAACAAATACTCAGTAAAGTACAGACCCATGAAAACCCTACTTAAGTACACTAACAAAGTATTTTGTACTTTTGTTACTTCCCAACTTTGCCTGAATATAAGAATCTTTGTTTTTCTTGCTTTAAAATAAGCTCTTTATCTACAGAGAGCGGGTCATGTCCACGGAGGTGCCAGCTTTCTACAGGAGCCCAGAGTGGACAAACCAAACATGGCTCAAGAGCAGGTCTTTCGCGTTTTTCATGAGTTTGGCAGCCGCGGTAGGTTCTCCTACACGGAGGAGCACGAGGGGGAGGGGAGTGGGATTCCGTTGTTTACAATCTGTAACCCAGGGTTCCCATGGCTAAAATGTAAACACTTTTCAACTATACATCATAGAATTTCCATGTGACACTGAATTAATACCAGAGATTATTACTACACTGGACAAATACATCTTTTGAGTCAGTGGATCACATTACATGGAAGCTATTGGGAAAAAAAGTGAACTTTCCATAAAATAAAAAATATTAATATAAATTACAGGAAGCACTAAAATCCAATATAAAGAGGTAATATAAAGAGGTATGACTATTTGTCCAGTGTAGTAATGATTCCTGGTATTGATTTGGAGGCACTGCTCACATTATATGGAAGCAATAAAAAAAAATCCATACAAATATTAACACTAATATAAAATACAAGAAGCACAAAAATGTCATTACACACAACAAAATTCCATTACTTTTCCAGGTTTTCCTTGACTGTGGGAACACTGGCAACCTCACCACTAGATGTCACTAAATCCTACACACTGGTCCTTTATACTCAATGTTTGGTGTTCTGAGTTCCTTAGTTGTGGCTGAGGGATCACACACACACACACACACACACACACACACACACACACACACACACACACACACACACACACACACACACACACACACACACACACACACACACACACACACACACACACACACACACACACACACACACACACACACACACACACACACACACACACACACACACACACACACACACAGCTTAAAAATAATTTATACTAACTGCGGAGTGTCCGCTTTACGCGGCGCGGAGGCTCTGTGCGGCGAGCACGGCGCTCCGCACAAGCTCTGCGGAGGGACTGCACGGAGCTCTGCGCTCCTCTCAAAAAATGTAACTCCGCGGAGCCCGCCGCGAGCTCGTGCAGTCAATTCCAAGGCTACGATTGGCTAATGTTTGCTATGGTTTGTATAGGGAAGAAGCCTCCACAAACTGACCGGCAAAATCAGTGCAAAATGAACGGGTTTGAGCATCGCCACATGAGTGAGGGAGCAACATGATCCTTTTCTCACAGTCATGAGGGAGCCCATTTTAGAGTGAATAGCCTACAATTTACTACGTCAATAAAAAACGATTTGAGATCGAAAAAATTAAATGCAAAGCACAAAAACTAGAAGACAACAAACTTACTTGCTAAAAACAAACTGAAAATAGCCTACAATTGCACTAGGATTGATTATTCGCCGATATAAATCAGCATCACACACGGAAGAACTGATGTGACATTTGCATTCTCGCTAAAAACACAACGGGAGCCTGGAGGGGGATTCTCCGCTCTCTGCAGACACTGCACTGCTACCGTATTTACCATAAAAAGATGTGCCTCTGCGGAGAGAACGGTCTTGCCGTGAACACCGCGGACACCGGACACTCCGCAGTCAGTATAAATTTGCTTTTAGAGGAAGTAGGGGGTGGTGGTTCGGGGAGGGATGACCCGCTCGGAGTCCGGCACCGCGCGGAACAGTTTGGGCTCGCGTCGGTTCACGTCCTTGAAGACCATGATGGAGGCGATGTTGCCACAGCGGTAGCAGTAGTTGGGGGCCGACCACACAGTCACCAGCTTCTCCTCGAACATGAACTTGTAGCCTTCGTGGACCAGCTGGTGAGCACGGCAGATCAGCTTCAGGCTGTTGATGTGGACGAACTATCACAAGGGAAGAGAGACGGTCGCTAAATTTCATCCATAACCAAGTTTCAAGTTTATTTGGATCCCCATTAGCTACAGCATTGCAGCAGCTATTCTTGCTGGGGTCCACAAAACAGACTTTACATAGTGACAATGCAACTTACATCATAACACAGAACATACATTACATACATATAACATTACAAAACTAGAAAAGTGCACTCAGTAGAGTGCAGATCTCCGCCAGGCGCCCCTACACCTAACCATGGCCAAACCGAAAGCCATCTAAAGTGCGAGCACTCAAATGGTAGAAACGTTACTCGAATAGTAACATTATGAACGAGTACCCGAGTACTCCTGCCCATCCCTAAATACCTAAAAAAAAAAATCTTTCTACAATTTACCTCGTTAGTGACCTTAGAACCAAACAGCCAGCCTGCACCTCGTGGACTGATGGCCCAGGTGTCCACGTCCTCCGGATCCGACCACACCAGGTCACAGAAGGCTCCCTTGTGAGGAATCTCTTGGTTGCGCTCGATGGTACGGATCTGGTCCAAGGTCTTGATGTCAGGTGAAAGACCACCGTGAACACAGAGCACCTGCTCATCTATCAACTGGGATGAAAGGGGACATGAGGAAATCAGGCATTAGATCTGAAAACATCATGACATTAAACATGACTTAATAAACATCATTTCTGTCTCACTTTAGAAAACAGTTCTGGCAGGATTCCCTGAGTGACAGCTCAATTGAATGTAGCACACGGTAGCAGTCTGTCTTCACCACCACGCAGAGATGGGGACTTGGACTTGAGACTCAGTCGCACTTAAGTCGCATACACAGTGACTTTAGACTTGTCATCAAATACTTGAGACTTGACTCAGATTTGAGGTTTGGGAATCGTGAACAATCTTTGTTGCTGTTGGTGTTGGTAGTGTATTAACATTAAGGAAATGTCTACTAATAATAATGTCAACTAATCAATGCCGATACGCTATGCTAATACAGCTCGGCCCAGCCTTCTGATGGGAAATGAGCAGAGCGACTAGGCCGACTAGAGCAAACGGTGCGGGACACACCGCAAAGACTAGGGCCCAGATGCTCACCGATGGTCCAGACATTGCTGATGGCCGACAATCGGCTTGGTGTGTCAGGAGTCTAAAAGATAAGAGTTTTGATTTGTTATGCCTCTGTTGCAGGGAGTTTATGTAGGTCAAGGCACCAGACCAGTGGAGGAGGAGCGTCTGTGTGTCATAGGTTGAGGCCACGTCTCGTCATAGACGCTGGTTTAGCTGGCTCAGCCTGGCTGGGGGCGGGGTCAGGGTGGGGTAAAAACGCCCGTTCTATCCATTCAGCAAAGTTAGAATTTAGCTGATAACCCAGCCCAGGCAGACATGATCGGGGATTTAACCACCGCAGTAAACGCACATCTGAGCAGATGTCCTGTGTTCTGCTCTAGAACCCCCAAACCTGTAGTTTAGAGCTGCAGCACCGTCTTTTGGTGAGTCAGCCCATGAGATATATGGGCGGAAATATGGGCGGCTCGCGCGCCAGCCGTTTAACATTTTGTGGGCGTTCCCAGACATGCGGACTGTCTCTATGCCGCTGATTGCTACTTCACTCAGCTCACCTGTGAGCCTACAGGGGTGATCCAGTCCAGAGACTGAGACAGACAGACCACACTTTTGCCTATATTGTTCCACTTCCCCTTTTTTAGAGTGTATTTCAATAGGAAATAAAGTATATATTTTTGATAACTTGCTTCAAATTTGGCTGAAACGTCCACTTGGACTCAAGGATGAACAGGTAAAACTAGATTTTGGTGGTAAAAGGTCAAAGTTCAAGGTCACTGTGACCTCACGAACGCCATTTTCATGCTCGTTAATGTGATATCTCAGGAAGGCCTCGACGAAATGTCATCAAATTTCCCTCAAAAGTCAACTTGGACTCCAGGATCATGAACTGATTAGATTTTTGTGGTCAGAGGTCAAGGTTCAAGGTCACTGTGACCTCATGACCGCCATTTTCATGCTTGTTAACTCGATATCTCAGGAACACCATGATGGAATTTCTTCAAATTTTTCTCAAACATCCACTTGGACTCAAGGATGAACTGATTAGATTTTGGTGGTGAAAGGTAAAAGTTCAAGGGTGGGTGGTTTTGGGGGTAGGAGGACCATTTTTCATGTTGAAAACGATTAGCCATATTGTTGAGGTACTCCCAAACATTGCCTTAAGGGCCATAAGGCTTCAAGGTATTTGTGCTTTTATGAGTCTGGGCAGACATGGATGTAGACTGCTAACTTGTTGGCGGAGGCATACAACCACAATGCTGTATTTCTAGTTTAACAATGTTGTTGGTCATCGCATAATTGCATTTGTGTCATTTCATCGTTTTGATGCCTTTACTATTATTCTAAAATGTGGAAAGTAGTAAAAATGTATTAAAATGTGGTGTGACTGGTAGTATACAGGTAGGTCCAAAATTGCCAAAGATATGCTTTAACATGCTTCTGATACACTTTAAATTGTCTTGGAAGATGTCTCTGAGGGATTTCCTTTCATGATAATGCTTGGGGCACCAAAAAGAAAAAGACTGTCACTGCACATTCCTGTTTAGTAGTAAATATCAATAAAGGCTAACAAAAAATGAAGTAAATATTGCCAGATTTATAGTGGTCAATCTGCGATAAATTAGGTTCGTGACAAGCTTTAAAAAGCAGAACCACGAAAATGCAAACTATAAGAGATACTTGTGTAACAAGAAATGCAATCCTATAGCTAAGAACAAATATGAATATTACAGGGTTAGGGTTATACACTTGGTAAAGGTACAGCAGGCAAATGCTCTCATGTAATGGATATGAATGAATCATGTGTGGACTTACAGCTGCTACAGTTAGCATGTCAAACACTTTTGTGCAATATCGCCAGGCATTTGCGTTTCCATATTTTGTTTGGCACTCATCTGAAAAAGCAGAATATAAATGAAAATGTGGTTTGATGAATTTGTGAATAGTAAAGAAACCAAAAAAGTTTGCCTACATATACCGTAGAAGCAGTAATAGCAAATAATGTATTACCCACCATAAAAGCCGTACACTTGTGTTATTTGTCTGCTTTCATGGTTTCCTCGAAGAAGCGTGATGCGATCGGGCCACTTTGCTTTTAAAGCTAGCAGATGTGTAAATGTCTCCAAGCTATAATATCCCCGGTCCACAAAATCTCCCTGGAGGAAAGAAAACCAGAGATCATTTCAGACCCAAATACACTCACAAGTTTCACTTGATTTAAAGTTCTGTTTTAAGATGTATATAAAATACTCTACTTTCAATAATAATTTATGTCTGATGGTTTTTCCCACAAAAAAAGGATAAATTATCAAAATCCTTCAAATTACTTCCCCTCCTTCTGCCCAATTAAAAATTCCAACGCAACCCAATCAGTTATTTTTTATTATTATTAATAATATGGGTATTATTATGGTTAGTATAGTAATAATATGTTGTTACTGTTATTACTATAATAATAATTATTATTACTATAATAATTATTATTACTAATAATAATTATTATTATTATAGACCCTAAACCCCTTAATTCAAATTAAGATAGACAGATAAATGAATAAAGGAAGGAAGGAAGGAGAAAAAAGGTGGCAAGGGGGGTCAGAATTTGAAGAAATTATAATTCCAGGTATGAATGTGTGCGTGAATGTGAACAGGGCGCTCCAGAAAAAGATAGCATTGGTCTCTGTGAGACTCCCCCTGTATAAATAAAAGGTAAAAAAAAAATATATAATAATAATAATAAAAATAATAGATTTCATGTGGCCCTATGTGCATGTTAGTCTGACTGACACCATTCCACCCCACCCTGACCTTGTGAGATACCTCATAGGTCGTCTTACTTACCATAAAAATGTAATTTGTGTCTGGAACTTGCCCTCCAGTTCTGAAGAGCTCACAAAGGTCATAAAACTAGAGAGGAAGTTTAACAGAATCAATTTATTCTTCAATCATTTGAATCATTAAGCCTAATGGAGTTTAGGGATGGGCATTTCTAGCAAAAACACTATTCGAAATTCGCTGGCCAAATTCGAATTTAATTCGAATTTCGAAAATAAAAAAAAAAATGTAAAAAAAAAAAAAAAAAAAAATTTTTTTTTTTTTTTTTACATTTTTAATTTTTTTTACATTGACATTTTCGAAAATAAAAAACAGTTTTGACAATCATGAGTGGTTGTGGTTCATTAAATATTTAGTAGGCTCAGGTCTGAGTGCCAAAGGGGTGCCAAAGTCACCCCCTCTCCCTCTTCATGGGATTTCATCCGCCATTCATTTTTCCATAAACCTTGCTTAAAATGCTTATAGCGATTTGACTATACCGGTACTTAGAATCAGGGGAGACAATGCAACATTTCACTCAAAAAAAAAAAAAAAAAAAAAAAAATTTTTTTTTTTTTTTTTTTCGAATTTCGAATTTCAATAATAAAAGTCGACCTTGATAATAACAACGATTATTCGAAAATTCGAAATTCGATGCCCATCCCTAATGGAGTTTGTCTCTTTATTAGTGTCAAATCTTTTTAATTTCAGCTATATAAATCAGAGATTCTGAAATGATTACTACTCGATGTTGACAAAACAAGCACATAATTTGTGATACAGTAAACTGCAAACACCTTGGCAGTTTGGAAATGTCTGATTGGCCGATCATTACTGTATCCTCAGCCAGTATTGTATCTATCTCAATGGAAAGCCTGTTCATTTCCCAGAGGCATCATTTGTAAGGATCCTGCATTTGTGGGATGAGCAGCACAGCTGAATATATGGGGTCGGTCCCAAGTGAAATTTCCCTGTCAATGTCAAACAGTGTATTTTCCTGTTGGTATTGACTATTGTTTTGAGTTGTTTGGGAGATTGGATGATTGAATTCTATCAGTAACAAGGAACAAACAAGGTTGGATTGAAGCTCTCTTTTGTGCACCAGTCAATCTTAAGACTAAACATACAGCTTAATCCCAGACCAAATGTACGGTAAAGCCCAATTTATGCTTGGTTTCTGGTGACACTTTTGAAACCGTCGCTGACAGAAATCAGGACTTGAGTCGACACTTTCAAGTGTCGATGAGCAGTGTCTGCTACCTAATTAAATTTCTAGTGTCGCTGACTATGTCACATAGTGTCGCGCAAGTCTGATTGGCTATATAGACGGCACACGCGCACGACTTCCTTGTTTTGGTTTTCCTTGATGTACGACTTAGTGAAATTCACAAAGAACATCGTGACCATTTTCCCAGAGAGGAGGTGAGTTGTGTGGTTGTGTCGTTTATATGCGGCTGCAGCCAAGTACATTACATCTTGCCTCCGACGTGGTTTCACTGTGTATTCCCTCTCTTCTCTTGGCTGTCTGCACTTATAGCGTTCGAGTGTCATGTGACCGTTGAACCGAGGCGAACGTTCACTGAAGTATAAATGCAACACCATGCATTTCTTTTTCGTCTGCGACCATGTGCTGAGCGACACTTTCTAGTAAGTATAAATTAAGCTTAAGGCGTTGAATGTTGTCTTCTGCGATTGTAATGTCATGCTGTATGTATGTATATTTGTGTCCTGTTTTTAATGTTCGTCTTTTTGTGATGTTGCAAATGTGGCTGCTGTGATGCAAGACTAATTTCAGACTTGTCTGACAATGAAGTTATTATTGTATGTAATTGTAAGACATATTGGCAATTTTACGCTTTATTCATTGAACACAGTCAGGAGCCTCAGTAGCGGGTGGAAGAATCATACGCAGCCACAACAGCCTGGCACCTCCTCTTCATGCTGTTCACACGTTGCTGTGGGATGGCATTCCATTCCTCAAGCAGGATTGGTCGCAGGTTAGCCAACGTGGTTGTGTTGGTCACTCCAGCACGTACAGCACGCCCGAGCTCATCCCACAAGTGTTCAGTTGGGTTGAGGTCTAGGCTGTTGGCAGGCCATTCCATTCTCTCTACTCCCACATTCTGCAGGTAGTCTGTGATAACCCTGGCTCTGTGGGGCATTGGAGGATGGAGTTTAGGTCCCAGATTGTGGAGATATGGGCTTGTAACTGGCTGCAGAATCTTGTTCCGATATCTTACTGCATTGATAGCCTTCAATGGTGACAAGCCTTGTTTTGCCAGTGATGAGATGCCGCCCCACACCATGATACTGCCCCCACCAAAAGTTTGATCGATGCAACCATCAGCATAGCGTAACTTCTCCACGCCATCTCCATACTGTGACCCTCCCATCCAACTTCCACAGACAGAACCTGGACTCACTGAACATGAACTTCCTCCACATGTTCAGGTTCCATTGTCCAGCGCAAACGAGCCCGACGGTGAATGGCAGTCATGGCAGGCTTACGAGCCCGGAGATTGTCTGTGCGCAGTCTGTTCTAATTCCAAACAATAGAGCCAATACCAACAGGAGAATACACTGTTTGACATTGGCAGGGAAATTTCCCACATTTCACTTGGGACCGACCCACATAATCAGCTGTGCTGCTCATCCCACAAATTCATGATCCATACAATTGGGGCCTCATTCTAAAGGAAAATGAACATGCTTTCCAATGAGATAAGATACAATGCTGAGGATACAGTAACAACAAGCGATATGATTGACCAAACACAAATTTGACCAAACAATGAAACTGTTACCTGTCCATGAATATCTCCGCAAACAGTAACTGGTGTAGAGACTGGTTGAACATTTGATTCTTCAAGAAGTAAATCACAAACGTAATCACATAATCTCTGAAAAAGCAAGATCATGAAATTAGTGAGTGAGCGAGCATAATTATCCAGTTAAAATACAGTGTTATACATCTTCATAACTTAATTGAAAGCCATTTTACTTATAAAGTTGGGTTTAAATATAACGTTAGCGTTACCATACAGACTGTACTGAGCTAGCTAACGTTAGCGGTAGCTTTAGCGTTACCTCTCCCAGCACTGGACGTTTTTCGCGATCTGATCGTTATGACCCAGCGACGTTAGTCCCCCCCCCCCCCCCCCCACCCCACAATCATGAAATTGGCTTGACAATCAAGTAACACCCATCTACCTATCGTATCGCAGAGTAGCCACATGCTAGATACGCAGTCACACCGTTAGCCCAAGCTAGCATGACTCTACCCAACGCCATTTCAAACAGGTCATGTCATCTCACCTTCAGATCGTTCTCTGGTAGATATTTGCAGTGTCTGGCTATTTCTACATACTGATCCAGGTCTAAAGGCGCCATGATCAAAACACCAAACCGCTAACGTAGATAGCAGCGTTTAGCCAGCTAGCACCCCCCCTCGTCTTTTCTTTAGCAGTCTCTTCTTCTAATGATACAGATCAGATGTCAAACTTTTTCACCAGTGTCAAGCTAACTAGAAAGTTAGCACTTCCGGTAACATTAAAATAGCAATCTTCATTGGCGAATCACATTGAGTCATATGTAGTACTTAATTGAAAATAAGCAACCATTTGGGGAATGATCTGTAGTGAAGTATAGTCCATTTATCTCTGGTGAAATGGAAAAAGTTCTGAAAAACGTCCGTGAGAATTCCTCAGCTTTTATTTTGAAGGTAATGTTACTTTTCCGGTGGTATACTACCGCCAGCAGCCTGGAGTGGGGTCTACTCTACTCTACTGTCTAATATTAAAGGTATCTGCTGCCGCCACTGGCGTTATGGAACGCGCCGCAGTTTTGGGCAGACCCAAGAGGTGCAATACCGCCACCTACTGTCACAGTGATGCTGTTGTACATGTATATGACGTTGACACTGTTAAGTGTTGGTAATGTGGTAAAAACATAAGAGCATGCGTTAGCCTCATAGCATAATTTGTTAATTAATATTAGTCCTCTGCAGGATCCTTCAACAAACGTCTCACATTTGTATGGGTTTTGTTGAGGAAACAGTCCAAACATATTGTATACATGTATTTATTGTAACAAAGCAACTGATACACTTAATTTAATGTCAACAGGTTTCCAGTGGAACAGGAGAAACACTGCAGCCTCCTTGGGGGGAAGACTCTAGAGAAGTCATGATCTCTCCTGTCTGAAAATGTTAGGCCGAGCTCAAAATTAGAACAATTTTTATGTTTCGTTTTGTTTTTATAAAAAAATGTAAATTTCAAACTTTTTTTTGGGGTGGGGGGGGGGAGGAAGGGGGGGTCTGAAAAACAATACAATGAAAATTCGACTGACACAAATCCAGAGTATACCGTATGTCGAAAAAACCCACATGCCCCGCCCCACCACCCCAATAAACGGTGTACAATAACCAAGATATAGAACCCAAAACATTTACAACAAGCTGGTGCCTTCAATCAGTTCCATTAGTACAATGAGTCACAAAGGGAAACTCAACCTCTAGTAAGCCTTAGTAACCCCCAACACTGGATATACATTTATATCGAAAACTGGCTAAGGATGCTATGATTAAGTTATCACTGCACCATGGCTTATTTTATTGAACTCACAACTTCAACATCTCATACATAGAAATTGCTATTGTACTTAATTTAAATCTACGCAGGATGACATGCAGAATGCTACTTTTTTTTATTCTTTTGCATGTCTTTGGGAGATGTAGAATAAGGATGATAGGTGAGACTTCCAGATAGCGACAGATCCCCCCCCTGACCTGTTGAACTATTGGAACTATGGATCGGTCTTGAAAACACTCCAAACAGTGTATACATGTATTTATTGTAACAAAGCAACTGGTGGACAGGGTGGCTGCGGAGGGATTGGGGATGGACGGCACGAAAAAAATAAAAATAAAAAAATAAAATACATTAAAAAAAGAAACCCCAAAATAAAGTATCTTGCTCCCATGGGTTGGAGGACAATTATGGGGGAAGGGCCGGGAAAAGGTGTTGTGCGAAACGTTGTTTTGAAGTTTAGTCGTCCTCGCCGTCATCCTAGAATAGAAAATATTAAACATTAATTTTAAAGCAAATGTATTGATCCATTTTCTGATTATTAGAATGAATGGCTAAAGGAACGTGCTAACATTTTGGGAGATTCCCCGGTAACACTTTACTCGAGGGTGCATATGACGACTGACATGACACTGTCATAACCATGACATGACACCTGTCATGAACATGGAGGCGTTATGAATGTTTATGAGATTATGACTGTAGTCATGAGGTGTCATTCGGTAAATTATGTCATTGTTAATGCAAAGTTGACATTGTTTGAGATGTCTTCGTTGTGACAACTTGAGATTAACCAAGACAACATAACCTGTCAATGTCTTCGTTATGACAACTTGACATTAACCAAGACAACTAAAAGGGGCTTTAGAAAGTAGCGAAGCACCCCTCCTGCTAGTTAGCTTAGCACAATGACTGGTAGTCTGTGGAACGGGCTAGCCTACCACTGTTCAGTCACCAAAAACACATTCCAACAGCGCCAAAACGCTCATATGTACATGTTATGACTCATGTACTCACCACACTATGAAATAATGTAAAATTATGAGACATTGTAGTTTTCAAAGCAAATGCATAAGCTGGAACTTCCGGTTTTGTCAGGCAAGTAGTTCCAGCTACCCATTTGCTATGAAAATTAGTGTCTCGTAATCTTGCATTATTACCATTACAAAATAGGGGAATCTCCCAAAATGTTGGCGTGTTCCCTTAAATAGCACAGGAGGGCACTGCTGAGTACGTTTCCTACCTCTCCATCGTCTCCGTCTCCGTCTCCATCATCGTCCTCATCCTCCCCTTCGTCTTCGTCACCCTCGTCGATGTCTTCCAGGCCCTCCTCTTCATCGTCGTCGTCATCATCACCGTCACCCTCCTCATCGTCCATGTCGGGGACCTTGGGAACATCAACACAGAAAAGGCACGTTAAACCTTTCATTCAGTCTGGTATTGGCCCAATAGCAGTAAACCTCTGCACGGTTGATAGTGTAAAAC
Source organism: Poromitra crassiceps (assembly GCF_964638095.1). Lineage (NCBI taxonomy): Eukaryota > Metazoa > Chordata > Actinopteri > Beryciformes > Melamphaidae > Poromitra > Poromitra crassiceps. Next base: position 24,938,796 of record NC_139629.1, on the reverse strand, counting down.
AGCATTTATGACCACAGGACTATTTGTCTATTCAAAACTAGAATGATGATCAGAAGTCTCAGCAGAATCAATAGTGCCTAAGTCTCTTCCGGGTTCCGCAAGGGACCTAGGAATTGGATTTCCCCATTCATTTTTCCTTCGACATAACGGGCCAGTCGACACACTGGTCTCAGCGGGGACCGAGGTATAAGCTTGTGATCCTACCAGGTAGTACTGCAGGGGGTTGGGCCAGATGTCATCCTTGATGACCTCCCCCAGCTCGTCGGCCCCGGCATCAGAGTGGTCGGTGAACCAGGTGAAGAAACTCTCCGGCTCCTCATGCTGCCTCTTCTTCCCAGCTTTGTTTGGCGTGTGACCCGTCCGCTTTGTCAGGTCCTGAGCAGTAAGGAGGAAACGTGTTAGCTTTGTTTGGCGTGTGACCCGTGCACTTTGTCAGGTCCTGAGCGATAAGGAGGAAACGTCTGTTAGCATCGTTTGGTGTTTGACCGGTGCGCTTCGTCAGGTTTCACGTATCTCAGTCAATGATGGGCTACTTTTTCCCTGCGTTAAGAAAATGTCGATACAGTCACAGCCCTACGTTACTGTACTGTTCACTGCTTTTGTAGCATTTTCAACAAAAATTCACAAAGAAACTGCCGTGTGAGTACCCGATTACTCGTTCATAATAGAACGAGAGTACTCGAGTATTTAAATTACTTAAAATGCCCATCCCTACCGTTTACATTTACAGGCTTTACACAGATTTGGTTTAAACACCTTTTTATATCAAATCAAACACACCACAATGGAGAAATGTGAACAAACCTTTCCAGCTTTCCATTTGATTTCAGTGGATTTGGAGGCAGGGTCCCCGCTCTCATTCAAGTGGAACTCTTTGGAGAGGACTTTGTTCTCAAAGTAAGGATTCTCATCAAAATACTGAAAAGACATGTCAGCAGTTTAGTATTTTCTGCAAAGTGTTCATTGAATGTACTCATTGTACAAAATACAGAGTAGAAATGACAACTCACAAAATCTATTCTGTATCCCGACTTGATATCCTCGAACTCTGTGACCTCCACCCTGGACAAGTAATGCAGAGCTTCCTCATCCTCCTCCCCCAGAAGAGCTGAGACTACAGGCCACAAAACATCACTCATTACTGTGTGCAATATCCAACACTCTCTATATAGATAGAATATAATATTTTTCTAATATATATATATGTATATATATATATATATATATAATATGTAAGAACGAGACATATGTCACATGAATAAAAATACCATAGTCAGCATTTACCTTGCGGATGGTTGACGAATGTTGTGACCCAAAAGTTTGGGATTTTGGCTATGAGTTCTGATCGCTTCTGAAAGAATGGCTGGCGTAATTTGTTGTACTTCTGCTCGACTTTTAAGATTTCTTCACTGGCCTGTTCGTTCAATCTGAGGAGGACATCAGAAAATTAGTCACACAAAAAAACGTGTGGCCATAAACTCATCTTTAGTTTCACTGCTGATGATGACAGACTCCTGCTTACCTGTCGATTTCATTCTGTACTTCATCAATGTGTTCAATAGCTTCCTGTTGCTCTTTTTCTGAAAAGGAAATGTCACTTGTTAAATAGTGCTTCCTGGAGTAAAAGCCACAACAACCACATGGTGGTTTCAGGCCAGGTTACAATGACACTAATGCTGCATTCACACAAGGAGCGAAAGTCACCTGACTCGCTCGATTTTGACCACAAATTACTCACCAAAGTTGAAACAATTCAAGTTGAGTGAACGAGGTGCATTTTGAGTCATTTACGCTGTCACATGTCGCTTCATTTGCAGCACCCGGGGCAAAACATCATCTACTCACGATTAGGGATGTGCAATAATATCGATACGGTAATATATCGGTAAGATATCTCAGAAAAATATCGTGATATATCGCCATATCGATTTTGTAAGTTGTATTTTCAGCTCTATTTTTTTATTTTCAGTAAAATGTGTAGAGTATTGCAATATATCGCAATATGTATTAGATCGCAATGTATCGTAATACAATTGTATCATGACCCATGTGTCGTGATACGTATCGTATCGCATATCAGATCAGATAAACTTTATTGTCCCCGAGGGGAAATTTGTCTTGGGCAACAAGTGCATTACAGCATATCAACATTTATTTTTGGCCCACGGAGGTGCATCCATATTAATTTGTGGCCCTTCATAGGAAAGAATTTGGGCACCTCTGCTCTAAATCAAGGCATCGTCTTTCACAATGACCAACCTGTTCCTGTCCTGCTTTTGACCACTGACCAACTATGTATTTAAACAATGAATGCTTGCTATGCTGATATCACTTACATTGATCATGCACAGCCATTGTGTCATTTTACTACAATAATTAGATCAAGGTCATGACTCATAGTGTTATTAAAGATTTTACATGGTATGCCATGACCTGATGCCCCCTATACTTGAGTTATGTGAGTTCTTTGTTAACTTTATATTTTCAACCAGATATTAATCACTTATTGATAGGGGTGTCAGTCACAATACACTCAGTTCACGATACGATATGATACACGATATTGGGTTCACGATAACGCTACGATATTTTAACAATATTTTTTTGCGATCGATTTGTAAGTTGAGGGGGCATCCTCCACGCTATTTGAGTCATTTCACCATTTTCATCCTCCGTGTCTGTAACGTCCCTCGCCTGTTCAAACAAAGCAATGAAAAGGAGAGCGAGCATGCAATCAGATGCAGATCAGTGCCACCATGTTCAGCTTCTTTTTCTCACGATATGAGATTTCATCTCAACGATACATATTGTCACGTTTTGATATCGCGATATATTGTGGGACAATATATTGTGACATCCATTCCCTACTTATTAAACAGCATCATGACTCAATACCATTACACCTTCTTGGCAAAGCTGAGGTCTGCAGTCTGCACTCATACTGAGTGTTGACCTTAATTGCCTCGTCAAACTCCCAAAGGTGAAAAAAGTTTGCTTGTCACAAAATAACTCACTCGTTTGACTTGAGGGCATGTAATTATGTTACCATCACATTCGTTAACCTGTTGCTCTTGCAAGACCGCAGCAGCCATGTTCGAGAGATGGGGGAAAAAAACTGTACACGGCTAGGAGTTGAAGGCAAAGTCTTGCCCCGCCCTCCTCTACCTCTGATTGGCTACTCGTTCCTTTCATCGGTTGGGGTGGCCAGGTAATCGCCACAGCATGAAGTAGGATTCACAACACATGACACGCTTGGATAGTGCTTCGATGTCAAAATGCATGCCTGCTATGAAAAATACGTGCGGGTTGGCAGGTCTGAAACTCCAAAACTTTTAAAAAACACTGTAAATTCCAAACCTTTTCCAGACCTCTGGGGGGGGGGGGGGGGGGAATCTAATTCCATAACTTTTCCAGGAATTTCATGACCGTGGGAATCCTGCAAGTACAGGAGTATGCAACAGCAAAGTTTCTCGACACCGTGTGTATTTGGATTTGACTGGACCTGACGCTGATTGGCCGAAGGAGTTGTCTGGCAAGGCAAGTACTTCCACTGTGAAACGACTGTGCACAGCACTGAGTCCAGACGGATTCACCATCGAAACAGAATGCGAGTTCATGAATCCGGATGGTTTTAACTGGATGTTAACAGTTCCACTTCCTATGTGGAAAAGCCAATGGGATTTTTGTATGGGGATTTAGGTTAAATGCTTGAAATAAGGTATGTGGTTAACAAACATTTTAGAGCTGATTAATTTTAGAACGATTAATCGCTCGACAGAAAAATAATCGACAACTATTTTGATAATCGATTAATTCGTTTTGAGTAATTTTAATAAATAAAAAAGGTCAAAATTGTCTGATTCGAGCTTCTTATATGTGAATATTTTCTGGTTTCTTTACTCCTCTATGACAGTAAACTAAATATATTTGGGTTGTGGACAAAACAAGACATTGGAGGGTGTCATCTTGGGCTTTGGGAAACACTGATGGACATTTTTCACCATTTTCTGACATTTTCTAGACCAAACAACTAATCGAGAAAATAATCGAGATTAATTGATAATGAAAATAATCGTTAGTTGCAGCCCTAAAACATTTATGAAATAGGATTTTCATAAAACGCTTCAAAAGTCATAAAAGTGGTCCTCATTTGTGAAAATTATCTTGCTGGGTAAACCCACGAAAATCCGGCATCCCTGTGGTACTCTATTCCTTAGCCTTATGTGCCTTTCTCTCCCGCTGTATGAAGTGCTGTGGGAGGTACTCTATTCCTTAGCCTTATGTGCCTTTCTCTCCCGCTGTATGAAGTGCTGTGGGAGTCAGTAGCCGTCTGTAGCTTCCTGTCGCTGCTAAAGGCGGCCTGGTTTGAATGAGACAACTCACTTTAAACCGTATTAACACACGTCCATGTCCAGCAACGAGTCACTGTTAACACATGAACAGCAGTTAACACTTAAACTATCGACGCGGGTTCACGTTAGTAGGGCTGGTTTACATTTTCTCCGACTAAAGTAGCAACGTTAACCTGGTCCTAGGGCAGCGGATCACACAAAAGCCAATTAACGTTAGGTTAGCATGATGCTAAGCTAAACAGCTATCGCAGAGAGCAGTGCACACTGCACTAACATCATGTTTTAAAAGCTCCAGCCACAAACGCTAAGACGGTATGGCTGCAATCCATTTCTACCAGAGATAATTTACAAATCCGTCTTTGCTTGATTGGGGGATACATGCTAATTATGCTACAATTAACTTGTCCAAGGTAAATAGCGGCCTCCTTTACATGAATGTAAGCTAACAGCTAGCTAGGCAACCGAAAACCAGCACCCACGCTGGGTAAATAGTTCGCTTTGCTAACGTTAGCATGCTACATTGTGGAACAATTCTGCACAACAGCGTTTGCCCCCAGGCCTATGCATGAGCAGCTACATTAAGTGCCACACTGCCACATCATGTGAACCTGTTAAGACAACAGAAACCACATTGACACTGTTGGAACCCAGGAGGAAAACAGTGAAGATGGCGTTGACCGCCATTCCTTCACGTTAGCGTTGTTGATGCTAGCATAATGCTAACGTTACCAGAGGTGTCGTCTCCAGGCTCGTGATTTGAGTTCTCCTTCCTGCTGACTTTCCCCGCGGAGGCCGACATGCTGTCTGTCTGTGTCTGTGGGAGTCGCTGAGCAGATGAATAGTTTCAACTCTTCTTCTCAGAGGACCAAAGTTTCTTCTTCCACCGTGCCGCCTGAACTGTAGCCGAACCAACAACCAACCCCCACGATGAGCCGAGGAAGCGCAGCACCGCACTGCACGCTGCTTCTTTGGCTGAGTGGCGGTGGTGGTCGGTGGTCATGTAGTGTTGTGCTGCCTCCTGCCGGCTGGAGTGTGCAACTACCTCCAGCCCTCACGCACACTGTACACACAGAAGTAGGCTGTAACCACTGAGCTGTACCCATTCCGCTGTGCCAAAGCAGATGTCATGTCAGCAGGCCAGGGCCAGATTCAGTCTGCCTGTTCACTTTGTTCTTCCATGCTTTAAGTCAGTCAGAGTTATTCGTTAAGTCAGTTATTGTCTCCCTCCCGTTTAGAGGTTCCACCAACTAAAGTGTTCTATTTTAAAGCTATTTTAAAGACACGCATTGTTAAATGTGCTTTTAAGTGCTGTCCATGTCTACTAACTTATTTTTTAATTTATCCTAGCGTATTCTTTGTTTTATTTTTTCCCTTGCCTTTGTGCTCGTTTTAGGTTTTTATTTTGTTGTCATTTTATCGGATTCTGTTTTTATCTTGATGTTGTGAAGCACTATGTAATGTAATGACTTTCACTACCTTGGTAGGCACTGACGAGAGTCAGTGAAGGCAGCATCGCTACCTGGGCAGGTGCTTTGAACATTCAATGCGATTGGCTCAATGTCTGCTGACGTTACGTCGACGTCAAACACCAAGATAACAATTCAAACTGGTGTGAAAGTGAGAGAGAGAGAGAGAGAGAGCGAACTGTCTCTCAACACAGAGAGAGAGAAACCGTGAGGACAGCTTTAGCATAACTTTGTCGGTTTAGCTTAGCTAGTTGTGCTACTGCTGGGGGTCTTTTTGATCCTCTTTCACCTAGCTAACGTTAGGCTACCTTTCACCTGAGTCCTGACCACTGTCCTGACGTTAGGCTACCTTTCACTTGACGTTATAGGCAGGCTAACCTTTTCAGCTGTGGAAAAGCTCGTTGGAAACTCTCTCGGACGTTGACTTTGGTTGTGGATGCCAAACAGACATGTCAGGTTTGACACTACAGGTAATGTTATTTAGCTTTAGTTTTTTTTGTTACAGATGTGCTCACGTCACGCTAACATTACTCATCGTTATTATAAACCATGCCTTTGTAGACAGACGCACTGGATTTTCCTGTTTACCTGGTTTCCCTCTGGGAGACATCACCTTCACGCAGCGACGCTGCTAAAGTAGCCTAGGTAGCCTACTTGAACCCGATTTTTCTTCTTTTTTTAATAGACTTCCAGGACATGATGTAAAACATTATTCCCCACTCAGTATTGTCCTTTTCTGTTTTAGACAATATTATCTAGCCTGTAACCACGTTATTGTAGTTCATCAAGAGGCATTTAGCTACTGTAGCTACTTAAATAAAGTTACTTAAGGCGTTTCAATTTAAATTGACTGTTACTGTTAGGCTACTGAATAAGTGCTTCAATAGGATTTGAAATTTTGTAATAATTATTATTATTATTATTATTATTATTATTATTTCCCACAAAGACTAGGCTATAATATCATCCAGTAACCTAAATAATTTGTCTTTTTTAATATAGGCTAGCTATAGAAGTCTTAGAGCTAGGTTGGGGTGATATCTATTATTTACAGTCAATGGGTGATATGGACCAAAAATCCCCCAAAGGGCCCACAACGGAAATAAGCCTCTGGGCTTTATTGTGTTGTCCTTATTTTTCCTTGAACTTGTCAAAATAAAACCAATCAATCAATATCTCTATAATATCTCTATGTTTTTCGGCTGAATGGCTGATCCATGATATAGGCTATAGGCTGCTGTATCGCGACATGTTCTAAGAAGTGGCCTATGTTCAGTTGTAAGTCAAAGCCACATGTGAGATGTCAGAAGCACTTATTGACGAGACTGATCAAAATATTATGCAAAGACAGGTTTTCCTTTGCTGACTTTTGGCACTTTCACAAAATGCAATGAGATTTTTGATAAATAATCGTCAGTGATGTGGGCATAATGACAAGAGTGGGTAAAGGCAAATAATAACAGCTAGAACAGGCTGGTAAGTTCAGAAAATGACATCACTTTACTGTAATGTAGCCTTTAAAACCAGGAAACTGGAGAAGGCAACACTCATGCCATACCATCTATATCACCATATATTACCATATCCAACATCTAAGACCATATCTACTCTCATATCACAATATTGACATAATATATGGATATAATTCCCAGCCCTAATTAGAACTTTGTTTCACAGTCCTATTTCCTGTGTGAGAATACTTGTTTTGATTGGCAGGAGGTGTGTCTATTGGATAATGCATAATACCAGGCTACAGGTTACCCTAATCATGGGTGTGATTTTGCTCGTACAAAGGACATGTAGCCTACATCTTAGAAAAGGAAGTAGCCTATTAATTATGGACTTTGTTTGAAATCATCAAACAAGAATCAATCTGAACAAACATACATTTTATTGTTATAAAATCATTAATTTATGCAGGGGTTACACATTGAAATAGTAGTACTACTCTCACAAATTTCACATCGATTTTAACCTAGCAGTAGCAAATCGATGCTGTCTATTACATAAACAATTGCTATCAACAATATTTTTTGTCTTGAATTCATCTGTCAGTCATTTTATTGGTAAATTGATTCATTAAAATGACAAATTTCCATTTTCTGTTCAAAGTTTAAACACGGTTTTAGTGAAATTTCACATGGAATGATTCATTATAACCTTGGTATGAGCCTGAGGCCAGGCCCACATGAGATACTGCACAGAGCAGCGTTTGGGACACAATAGCCTTTAGCTTTGCATAGAGTCAAAGCAGCACTTGAGCCGCAGTTGAAAGCCTTTGGGATTTGGTTTCCTTTCAAACCATCTCATGATATCACAAGCGGTAGAATAACTTTACGGATACACACACTGACTGGGGACATAACATTCATGACGATATTGGACAACATCATGACCTCGAGTGTGATATTGCTTTTATACAACAGTTGTACAGCATAAACAAACTATATTCATCAAGTAATAAAAGCATTCTTTCAAGTAATTTGCGGCAATAGATGATTTCCGTCTGTTATTCGTCTCCGCCAACAAAAACAGTTCCTTCAGGATTGCACTACCAAGTGTTGCCAAGCAGAAGCAACCACCCTAAGGTTTGGTCCAGGGGCCACACCAGTTAGTCATTGAGCTGCGTCCTTCCACCCTTGTCGGGATGGTGAAGCAGGGCTGTGTGGGCAGTCACTGTGCCCGTCGGTGCCCTGACAGTGCACACACACACACACACACACACACACACACACACACACACATCATATCCTGATCACACACACACACACACACAACTTCCCGACTGACATCACTTCCAATACAAATAGACCCTTATCGCGGGGGCCATTTTGGGTCGAAAAGGCAGGGTAAACAGTAAACACAGATGCAAGCAAAACAGTAATGAGGGTTTCCTACTTCCAATCATGGAAGTTGTAAAACCCTAAAGATCACAGCCGTGTGTACCGTAGCATCCCACCCAAAGCCTTGCTGCGTGTCCTCGGATTGGTGTGCAGCTTACATCACTCAACAGAAGTGGCACGAGAAATGGCACGCGAATTGGCCCCAGGCTTGGCATGGACAAAGGCAGACGTAGGGCCCTCGCATGCTGCGCTGGCCAAAAACCATTTAAGTAGCTATGCAAATCTTATATTTTTACTAAAATCATTATATTATCTATTGAAACCCGAAATAATATTTGAGATAGCTGTAAACGTAATAACTTCGACTTAATAAATCTGACATTGAGCCACTTTTGGAGAATGACTGTTTACAAAGAATAAAGCCGGTGTGAGACTGCATTTGCGGACTTATCAGGGATTCTCCTGGTGAAATATCTTGTAATGTGTGATCCCCTGTCGCAGCTCTGTCATATAATGACTCAAAGACTCCTGATTACAAGACAGACAGTTGTGCAGTGTGAAAGGAACACAGACTGATGACTGAGGAGGATCTTGTAAAGTCTGTACGTGCCATAAGGATCTGTTGTGGTGTGTGTGTCCTCTGGGAGCAGAGCATGGTGGAGGGGGACCTGCTAGACCCCGTGTTCCAGCAGCGTCTGGAGGAGGCTCGCACGCTGATCAGACAGGAGATCCAGAGGGAGCTGAAGATCAAGGAGGCCGCCGAGAGGCTGCGGAGGGCCCTCACCAACCGCAAGAGCCATGCCGACCTGGAGGGGGCGCTCAAGGCCTCCAGCCGTAAACTGGAGATGCTGCACTGGGAGCTACAGGAGCTGAACGCCAGGGCCATGGCCACAGAGAAGCACCAAACCACAGGTCACTACAGCTGCATATAGGTCACCACAGGTCACTACAGCTGCACATAGGTCACTACAGGTCACTACAGCTGCACATAGGTCACTACAGGTCACTACAGCTGCACATAGCTGGCCATATGAAATCTGATTTCTTTCTAAAAAAAAATCTTTTTTCAAATTCCCTTTTCTTTTTTTCCAAATTCATTTTTCTTCTTCTCCAAATTACATTTTCTCCCATAAGCTAACCTGCCGTGTGTGTCGTTATGTCCATGCAGGCTAAGCTAACCCGCTGTGTGTGTCGTTATGTCCATGCAGGCTAAGCTAACCCGCTGTGCGTGTCGTTATGTCCATGCAGGCTAAGCTAACCTGCCGTGTGTGTCGTTATGTCCATGCAGGCTAAGCTAACCCGCTGTGCGTGTCGTTATGTCCATGCAGCCTAAGCTAACCTGCCGTATGTGTCGTTATGTCCATGCAGGCTAAGCTAACCTGCTGTGTGTGTCGTTATGTCCATGCAGGCTAAGCTAACCTGCCGTGTGTGTCGTTATGTCCATGCAGGCTAAGCTAACCCGCTGTGCGTGTCGTTATGTCCATGCAGGCTAAGCTAACCTGCCGTATGTGTCGTTATGTCCATGCAGGCTAAGCTAACCTGCTGTGTGTGTCGTTATGTCCATGCAGGCTAAGCTAACCTACCGTGTGTGTCGTTATGTCCATGCAGACTAAGCTAACCCGCAGTGTGTGTCGTTATATCCATGCAGGCTAAGCTAACCTGCCGTATGTGTCGTTATGTCCATGCAGGCTAAGCTAACCTGTCGTGTGTGTCGTTATGTCCATGCAGGCTAAGCTAACCTGCCGTATGTGTCGTTATGTCCATGCAGGCTAAGCTAACCTGCCGTCACCGTGTGTGTCGTTATGTCCATGCAGGCTAAGCTAACCCGCCGTATGTGTCGTTATGTCCATGCAGGTTAAGCTAACCCGCCGTATGTGTCGTTATGTCCATGCAGGCTAAGCTAACCTGCCGTATGTGTCGTTATGTCCATGCAGGCTAAGCTAACCTGCCGTGTGTGTCGTTATGTCCATGCAGGCTAAGCTAACCCGCTGTGTGTGTCGTTATGTCCATGCAGGCTAAGCTAACCTGCCGTATGTGTCGTTATGTCCATGCAGGCTGCCAGGAGGCAGATGACAGCATCCAGTGGGAAGAGGCCACGCCCACGTCACCTTGTGCTGGCCGCCTCAGAACCCTGAGGAAGCAGCTGAGCCTGGAGACCAAGGTCAAACAGGGAGCCGAGAACATCATCCACACTTATGCCAGCAGCTTGGTCAAGGTGGCGACACACACACCCAACACACACACTCAACACACACACACACACACACACACACATCCCACTTACACAATCATTCAATCATATAACCATGTTGAAAATTATGTTTGGACTTTCTTTTTGTTTACAACTGAAATTACATGTTTGCAATTACGGAGCAAAAGTACAGAAAAAAGGTATCGTTGAGTAGCGGTACCGAAATCCAGGTACTGGTATCGGTTCAAATGTGAACGGCAGGCCTACCCAAACCTATACTGGTCTTTATGTCCTTAACTCATTTGCCGCCAGAGTTGAAAATAATAAGTCACCAGCCATCGCCAGGGTTTGTGAACATTTTCAGTGATTTTCCACGACCCACAGAATATTTTCTTCTATGACTATTTAAACACAGAATATCCCAAAAGACAGAACAAAGCCTCTACTTTGATGGGGAAAAAAGAGTTTGTTTCTCCGTTCTTTAGTTATCGACACATGAATGTGGGTTGTTTTCACTGACACCGTGCGTCTCACCAGAAAGATGAGAAAACTGCCTTTTTGTGCAGCAAAGCGGGCGGGGTGTTCACACCCGCACGGAGAGCGCACCATGGCGGGTCACACTCTCATCTTCTCCGTGAGAAGCTGGTGCTTCCTGGTACTCCATGTGTGGAGGTCTGGTGCTTCCTGGTACTCCATGTGTGGAGGTCTGGTGCTTCCTGGTACGTGTTCGGTGTTTACATAGTAATATCACACAATATTCTGTGGGCCTCGAGAAATCACTGAAAACGCTCTGAAACTCTGGCACTGGGAGCGTCCGTTCTCCAAAAGTGGCTGGCACTCAATGAGTTAATTACTTCCGTCTCACTATTTGGCTTTTGGGAAATGACTATACAAACACTACTCATCCCTTCATGTCTATTATTGAATTACTACACAATGCTTACACATTTACTACTGTATGCCTTCACAATCCTTATGGAATTACTACATCCTTGTATGTGTAGTGTTTTATCACTACTGATCACTATTGAATTTATTTTCATTTCTATACAAACCCTTTTGAATCACTATTGAAAACTGACACATTTGCTACTAGTTGCCTATTCAGTATCATGCTATATTATTGTGCATATAAATTATTCTTATCAAACAAGAATGAGCTTAAACAAGCTTGATTTCAAATCAATTTATTACATTGAATATTGTCCTATTTACACTTTAAATTTTTTTACTTTGCCTTGACGATCTTCAGAACAGATTGTTGGCTGCAGTCACACTTCTCCATCACGTAACCTATATGAGAAATGCACAGAACAGCCACCTGTAAGTCGCATGTGGGAATTTACAAACAGGCCAACCTCACGAGACGAGATTAAAAAAAATGCTTATTCTTACCAGCAACCGCCTCCAGTTTCCTGGTGGTGATCCACTTGACCTCCTTACAGTAAGCACCAGCCTGGCATTACTTTCACTCTGCAAATAAGTTGAACAACAGAAGCTGACATCAGGCTCCACTCACACACAGAGAGTCAACCACAACCACCCTACACACCCTCATATCTGATCGTGTATAAAGTATATTTGATGAAGTGAACACAGGCTAACAGGCGTAGATTAGCTTTAACTAGCTAACAGACCACGCTAGACTTGATGGTTTAGGAAAATGCCTTCTACTTACAGTTATCGTGTTGTCGCTGTCACACTGTCACAGTCGGATTCGTTGTGTTTCGGTGTTTTGAGCCTCTTTCTTCCTGAAAGTGCTCTGCTTGACATCTCGATTTAGTTTACAACATTGAAAAAGAAACATTTAGCTTTGCAGTTGTCATGAACTCTGTCTAGTTGGGTCTTGTCATTTCTTTGTGTGCTGCTTCCCTCCACATACCCCCCCCCCCCCCACACACACACACACACACACACAGACCCCACCACACACACAGACAGGCCTCCACCCCCCACACACAGACAGAACCCCACCCCCACATATACATCCCCCCACCCACCCAGACAGCCCCCCACCATCCACCCAGACAACCCCCCCCCCCCCCCACACACACACACACACACACAGACAGCCACCCCCCCATACACAAACTGCAATCTGAATTACTACAGAAAACCTCAATCTGCTTGCATTTGGTCATTCCTGCACTAAGACATAGATTGCATCTGAACAGTATCTCCCACTATGCTTATTTGATGAAATTGAAATTCTCTACACAAGTTGTGTATTTTCACCTATGCTATTAAACACCTTTACATGCATGGCCGTTTTACAAGCACTCTGGTTTGGACTTGTCCATTTGATCTTTCCAGGACCGAAAGATGCTGTCGACGGCCCAACAGATGCTCCAGGACAGCCGCACCAAGATGGAGCTGCTCCGCATGCAGATCATCAAAGTCAGCCAAGCCAGAGAGGGGGACCGGGAAGCCAGAGAGGGTCAGTAGAGAGGGGGACCGGGAAGCCAGAGAGGGTCAGTAGAGAGGGGGACCGGGAAGCCAGAGAGGGTCAGTAGAGAGGGGGACCGGGAAGCCAGAGAGGGTCAGTCTTATCAAGCCAGAGAGGGTCAGTCTTATCAAGCCATAGAGGGTCAGTCTTATCGACACATGTTTGCAGTCATTATTGTATTCGCATAAGCACACGGCATTTTAATATACCCATTATTAAAACTGTTAAAGCCCCTGGAAACCAAAAATAAATAGATTGTCACACCATAGAAAAATGTGGTATTAACCACCCAGCCAAATTGAAGGATAAAAAATATAATATATAAATATATATCTATTACAAATATATACAATTTGGTTTAAAAATAATGAAAAACAAAGCAGTACTCTGTGCTCTGAAACTGTGAGGGCTCACCCAAGAGAACAAAGCTGAAATCTTAGAGATTATCACTTTAAAATTATATAAAAAAAATAAAAATAAAATCGCAAGTGACCCTAATCATCTTCGGTAGTATTAAATTGTGTGTGGTGTAAAAAAAAAAATTCAGGCGACCCTATTTAGTGTCGAATAATTTTGGATGCATACTTGTATGCACATATGACACTTAATTACATAGTTAAAAGGTTATTGTGGATCTGGGTTTCCAGCGGCTTTAATAATGACAAATGGCATAGAAATAATCAAATAAGAAAAAAAAGATTGTTGTGCAAGTCTAATGTCTAATGAATCTGCCATCTGAGGATCTTGTCATTATAGTATTACTTTGAATTGTAACTTTGAGTGGGCAAGGCAAATGTTAGTGTTTGTCGTCGCACTAGTCTTCGCACTTGTCTTATTTCGACAGATTGACTCGGCACCAAATCAACCAAAAGGCTGCATGTTTGAGAAATGGCAGTAAATCATCAGGTGCATGTATCATAGTATTTTGAGTACGGGACCAGATAGAGTCATTCATTGAGGTCAAGCACACAGTTATTTAGCTAATGTTGTAATAGCTTGATATTGAGACAGTTTCGATGATGTGTGAAATGCCATCCATGGCCTCAGGTCGTCCCGTGGAGATGATCAGTCCTCTGGATCTGAGGATAGCCGAGCTCAGGCACCACCTGCAGATCGAGTCGGCCGTGGCAGAGGGGGCCAAGAACGTGGTGAAGCATCTGGGCTGTCATAAGATCCAGGACCGGCGGATACTTGCAGAGGTGAGGTGGGGGTACCAACTGGAGGCCTGGACCCCACTTGTAACAGGCAGTAGCAAGTAGAGGCTAAAACGGTACAGTAACATCTGCCATGAGTGTATTTGTTGACAATAGATGGATTGGCCTCAGCCCTACCTACTGGCCTACTCTGCATAGAAACTGAGCTCAGATCTTTGGCGTGTGTGTTTGTCTGTTCGTCAGGCCCAGGCTCGGATGCAGGAGTCCTGTCAGAAAGCGGATCTGCTGCGTCTCTCTCTGGAGAGGCGTCTGAGCGAGCTGCCTCAGGAGCATCCCCTACGCACCTCCATCAAGCAGGAGTTGCTGCTGGGGAGCATCCCGGCCTGCAGAGAGACCTCCAGAGAGCTCTCCTCCACTGGCTCGTCCTCCTTCTTCAAACCAGCCTGCCTCACAGGTTGACTCTGAGATTTCAAACACATTCTTTCCCAGCCGCCACTGTGTGTGTGTGTGTGTGTGTGTGTGTGTGTGTGTGTGTGTGTGTGTGTGTGTGTGTGTGTGTGTGTGTGTGTGTGTGTGTGTGTGTGTGCATGCTTGCGCGCGCGTGCGTGTGCGTGCGTGTGTGTCGGAACTACCACAGAAGCCATTTTGAGTACTTAGCCAGGTGTTTCTGTCTAGTCTCGCAGTGCCAGCCAACACAACTCTGAAAAGTGGTTAACCCCCACCCCCCAAGACAAAAAATGGATGCGTGACAGACATATGAATTGACCAACCACAGACCTCGTGGGCGGTGCATTGATTCGGAATGTGTGCATCAGCTAAATCGACCCGGGTGAAAACATCAAATGGCTCAAATGCCCACACATGCTGACTAAAACTGCAAGCTTTGGCTGCCTTCTGGCACACTTTCTGTAACGCAGCCTAAGCCTATCGCTACTTTTTAGTCGCTCCTTTTAGCGCTTCACAGTTCAGTCTCTTCACGGTGCTTCATGGCGTTCCACTGAACGCGTTTCCTTGCCGATCTGTAATATGGGAGGCTCGCTGTAAGACGCGCTGTATGACGCGCTGTATGACGTAACTTCCGTCACAGCCCAGCCACGCAGATTTCACCCCCAGCATCTGGACGGAGCGCCCCGGAAGTCTCTTGTGATTCAGAGACTTGTGATTCAGACCCTCCGTCGCTGGAAGCTTGCTGATGTCGATGGTGGGTCTGACCACGTGCGACTACTGTCAGTGTCTGTCTGTCTGTCTGTGGACAGATTTTGTGAACGCGATAGCCTCAAAACCGCCCAGATGCAGTCAGGAAGCTTGACAGGCGTGCAGTTGACATTGAAACGAAGGCCGAGTTTGAAAATGGGTGTGACCCGCGCAAGGGGACCTGGTATCACGGCTGGTGTGATCGCATCACAGATGGTCTCTAGTTATCTAACTTGGTTTAAAGCTTTAATATGTATTTTATCACCTTAGCTTTCTCTGTGATTTGTGGGACAGTTGTATCTTCTCCTTGAAGGATGACTGAATATCTGTCCAATTGAGTAAGATTAGCCGAGCAAAACCCTGTCGATTCCTGGACTGAAATGGAACCTGAGACAGTTGACATCTTAAGACTATTAATCATCTCATACATATTATTTACCAATGCATATTGTCGATTCTTTCTGCTTTCTCAAGGCTAAATTGACAGGTGTTATCTCTCTCCTCAGGTCGGTTGGAGGTGTGTCTGATGGGCTGTCAGGACCTGTTGGAGTCTGTCCCAGGCCGCTGTCGTGTGGCCAACCTCTCCGCCCCCCCAGGGAGCCCCTCCAACCCCTCCGGCCCTCCGGGGAGCCCCTCCGACGGGAAGCCTCTGAGGATGAGAGCCGGCCTGTCGGGACGCAACGCCAAGCCCGACGAGCTGTCCAGTAAGTGGATAGGAGGAAGGAACACACGCAGGAACATCTGCTTTTTGGTTTGCCACGTTACTTGCCTTTGTGTCAACGATTCAAACCATTACAACTGGCCAGTGTTGTGACTGCTGAGTTTGTCTTGTTTGTGTGTGTTCAGTGGAGATCAGCGCTGTGCTGACGGTGGACAGCAGGATCGAGGGGCGCACACACTGGAGGCTCCTGGGCAAAGAGGCCTGGGGCCAGAGCTTCAGCATCCAACTGGAACGGGTCAGTGACTTGTACTAGCCTGATATCAGACTGAATTGTTAACTGGTTAGGTTACACTCATTTCCATCTTCTAGTCTGATATTGCCCTCTGTAAGTTATTTCTATGAGGGGCATCCCCCAGAGGAATTGCAACCAATCACTAGAGACCAACATATATCGTAGGCCGCTGGGTATTGGCAAGGACCTCACGATACGATACGTATCACGATACATGGGTCGCGATACGATTGTATCACAATACATTGCGATACAATACATATTGCGATATATTGCAATACTCTACATAATTTACTGAAAATTTAAAAATAGAGCTAAACACGCTGTGCACCACCCAAGTAGTGTAATAATATGTACATCACTTTATATTGATAACTTAGTGGACAAATTGAGTCAAAACTACCCAGTGTTGAGTGTCTTACTGAACACACTGAAATAAAAAGTATTCTTATTGTGTCACTGAACCACACGGCTGTGCAAAAAAATCGATATGGCGATATATCACGATAGTTTTCGGAAATATCGATACAGTATTGCGGAAAAAAGTATCGCGATATATTGCCGTATCGATTTTAT
The DNA here is from genome assembly GCF_964638095.1 of Poromitra crassiceps. Taxonomy (NCBI): domain Eukaryota; kingdom Metazoa; phylum Chordata; class Actinopteri; order Beryciformes; family Melamphaidae; genus Poromitra; species Poromitra crassiceps. Next base: position 24,921,621 of record NC_139629.1, on the reverse strand, counting down.
TGCACAGCCCTATCGGCCTGAGTCTGATATCAGTTAGATTTATCGGTCATGATATTTATCACTGCTAATGCTAAGCGTCTGTTGACAGGCCAAGGAGGAACACAGAGAGCCGTCTCTTCTCCTCTGGATCAGATCGATACTCTGGACCACAGTGGAAATAAGTCTTTGACTTTTCTGTGTTTTTTTTAATCCTCGTTAGTTATGGAATGTCATACTGTGGTTCTTTCCTGTGTCTGTGGGAAGGGGGGACTATTATATATTTGTGTGTTTCTTTTTAACTTTCAAATAAACCAAATAACCAAACACCACCTACTCTAGCCATGCAATCCCACTGACATCTGCACTAATCTGGCCATAAAAGCCTGCTCTGACATCTGGACTAATCTGGCATCGCTGTTTAAGTTACTTAAGTTACTACTGTATAGTCAGTGGAGTCAGCTTCCCAGTGCCCAGACTCTTGGCGGTAATGCGACATATGGATGCCGACCGCCATAAAGCACGAATCTTCTGCCTCCCCGCAGTGCCGCTCTGTAGTACCAGCGAATATAGACGGTTTTAACTTGACAACAATAACAACCGTCACAACCCACCTGAATATCCGGTCTACTTCCTGTATACATTGCACATTCTGATATTCGGCGCATATTAAATGTTAACGTTAGGCCGTGTCTCTGACAGACACAAACAATGTAGCCTATTTTCGGTCTTTATGTCTTTGAAATCTAATGTAAGTCGCTTTGGATAAAAGCGTCTGCTAAATGCAATAAAGTAAAGTAAAGTAAATAGCTAGCGGTAATGCAACATTTAAGGATGCCAACCGCCATGAAACACGGAAGAAGAAGCTGAGAAAAAGGAAGTGCTGTGGGGTTGCAGCTGGTGAAAACCGTCTATAAGAGTTCGGGTCCAGAACGCTAGTGAATATATAAGTAGTTTGACGTTTAGCATTAAAAATAAAAGCGACGCAATGTATGTTTTTAAAAGGCACCGCTGCACGGAAGTGGAAGTCCCGGGTGAAAGATCCGCACTGTGCAGGAAGCCTCAAAAAAAAGGTACGGCTGGCCCAGAGTCTATTTACGTGCCGAAATAGACTCTGGGTTCCCAGATTGAAATGTGTGTGATTTGGGGAAAGAGATAGTTCAGATATTCACTAGTTTGGGGGAATTTTAGGATTTTTCCCACTTTCCCAGAATCTGAAACTAATAAATGCCTTCAGACCGACCTTATGACGGACCTTTTATGTATTTGGTGTGGTCTGAAGTATGTCAAACAGCAATATTAGACTTATCTTGGCTGGCTTTTCAAGCTTTGTCTGAGGGGAGGCCCACAGTCTCAGACTTTAAAAAAAACGCCTGATCTACAGTAGGTGGGTTTCCAATCACCTGTTTTTATACACATTTTCGATTTGCACATTAAAAACCTCAGTGCAGGGGCCGTCCGGGTAGTGCAGCGGTAGATTCCCTGCCTACCAACACGAGGGTCGCAGGTTCGAGCCCCCTTGGTCGGGCGAACATACAGCACAGGCACACAATTGGCCGTGTCTGTGGGTGGGAAGCCGGATTAAGGGTATGTGTCCTGGCCGCTGCATTATTGCCCCCTCTGGTCGGTCGGGGCGCCTGTTCTGGTGGAGGGGAACTGGGGAGAATAGTGTGATCTTGCATCCTGCCGGTGAAACTCCAAACGAAACGAAGCGGAAGATGTCGGCATACCCTAAATACATTTGTAAGGTAAATGCACAGCACATCATTTGAATGAAGGTTTAGACCGCCTGTCACGCTGTGTCTGCAGACTGCAGGATTAACAGGCGACTCGCTTCTAGTATTTTTTTTTTCTTTTCTTTTTTCAATTTTTTATAAACACAAACAAAACAGACAAACAGGCTCAGACACAAGAAAAGAAAAGAAACAAAAACATACGAACATAATGAACATTCAATATTACAGTGGGGTTACCAGCCATGCAAGGTGCTTATGTGCTTGTAAGCGATGTACTTGGGATCTCACACAAGGGGGTCTATAGGAAACCAGCCGGGCGAGTCACCCGTCGCCCGTAACCTCATCGAGGTAGGCTAAAAATGGGTCCCATATAGTTTTGCTGATTTGCTGAAAATTCATTAAAAATGTGCGATACATTTGTATGGAAACCCAACTAGTTATTCTTCAAACGTTCCAGTTGAGTTGAGCTACTCTGCCACTTAAGTCTCTGTCACACAAGTTAAACTGCATTTCTCAGGTGTTGCTCAGTCAGACTAGAGGATCGACCTTTTCCTGTCTGTCACTGGAGAGGTACTGGGACATTTGTTACACCCTCAGGTGTTGCAGTGAGTTCAATCCAAATATCTATCACAGGACTAACGTGTCCACATATTACTTTCATCCATACAAAAGAGAAAGCTTTATGGCACACCCAACAAGCGCCAACAAATAAAAGGACCTATTAACCAAATGCTGTCAGCAGCACTGTGGAAATTTGACTAACACCCTTTGAAAAGCTATGTCTGCTCATCAACACAATCAAACACATTTAGAATGACTGCTTCCTGGTGTGAATGATATCACCTACACCCAGGCTTAATGGACGCTCTGATTGGTTGACAGTAGGGCATACTTAATGAGGTGCCTCATAGTCGGTCAGACAATACTCCGCTAGCTGCAGACAAAATCTCTGTGCCTCAATTGTTGCTGGGTGGCCAAGTTACAACACAAGTATTTGTTTCCTAAAGATAGAAACCGTGGATCATGGCACACATAGGCAAGGTTAGGCTCTCCCACCAAGCATGGTCTGCTTCCTGTGAGAACCTCATCATACCAACTACAGGATAGGGCAGGGATACTCAACTTGCTTTGCCCGGGGGCCACTTTCGTGAAATGATAGAAGGCCAGGGGCCAGTTAATAAACAATCAATATACATTTTTCTGTAGCGGATTGTAGGTTTTTGGGGTGTCAGCCGGAGTTGTGTTTGTGTTGTGCACACCGGATAGTTAGTTAGGTTAAGTACATACAGTACATAAGTGCCTGGGTAGCGAGCAGACGGCGGTATTTGACAATTTAGCAGCTACATCATAGATTATTGAAAGATATTCCATATTCCAGACTGAAATGCTATAACAGAAGTGGAGTATTGGCCAGAATGACATGAACATTTGGACACTTATTCAGCGGGTATCTTGCATGTTGCGTTCAGGTGCACTGTAATTTTTTTTTTTCCATTCCATCGCGGGCCACACAGGGGGCGCGGGCCGCCAGTTGAGTATCACTGGGATATGGCCACAAAGCATAAGGCATAAAACTTTATGGCTAAGCCTCATCAGATGGATAATGACATCTGATAGCCAGAACAGTCACAGTCAAGTGAGGGCAAACCACAGAGCTGGAGGTCTCATGTGTTTTTGCTGCTCCAGTCCAGAGAGCTGGAGATTGCGGTGTATTGGAGAGACTGGAGGGCCTTGTGTGCAGTCAAGTTCCTGCGCCTGGAGGACTTCCTGGACAACCAGCGACATGGCATGTGTCTCTGCCTGGAGCCCCAGGGCATGCTCTTCATCGAGGTTAGTTTAGCCTATGGGCCGCTCATTAACCCCTAACTTACCTGGACAGTGGTTTGTGCATGGGTGCCTTTGTTATTCATGTTGTAAAGCTTGGTTTGCTTATTTTGAGAATGATGGTGTGTATAGAGTCTATTTCTAGTTCCAGAGCTGATTTAATTTAAAAGGCAGTAAATATTTGGATGTATAACTGTATAACATCAGAACTAGGACTAATGGCGCATTCCTTTATGACAAAATAACTGGGATGTTGAGGCTAAATGACGTCACATCCGTTTTGTTAGCGTTCCATTTGCAGAAAACTTGAGCTGGGAAGTTCACTGTTCATTGGTCAGATCCAGTCGCTAGCCAGGCTAGCCATTGTTAGCAATAACAGTTGATAACATGGCATTTCGCGGCATTTTGCGCATACAAACACTGCAGCCTCATGTCCACACAGATAGATGTTATGCAGTGCTGTGTGTACAGCTGATTTAATGAGACACAAACAAGACAGAAGTGCTAAACAACATGACTACGATTATAACTACTGTTGTTGCGCGGCGCAGCCATCTTGGATTTTTGAGGTCGGTGCTGCTGAGGCTCCTACGAGTTTGGAATGGGAAATACCAGCTCTGGTGACGTCACCGTCCCAGCTCATGACCTTTGAAGTCGTAAGATTACCAGTTCCCAGTTATAAAGGAATGCACGATAAGTATTTTCCATGTTTGTATAGCCTGATCATAATCAACCCCACCATTGATTTCCAGGTGACCTTTATCAATCCTGTCATTGAGCGACACCCCAAACTACAAAGGCAGAGGAGGATTTTCCCTAAAGCAAAAGGTAGCAACATTTATAGTCATTGGATGACTTCAGTTATTTCCCCTGGTTTTCTTTACTTGTTGCCAGAGACAAAGTTTTGCCCCTCAGATTGATTCATACCTGTCGACATACCTGTTGAAGAGAAATAAGCTGCTTCCATTTCCATCTCATAGGGAAGGATTTCCTACGAGCCGCCCAGATGAACATGAACTTTGCCACTTGGGGCCGTTTGATGATGACTATCCTGCCTCCCTGCAACAACTCCCTGGAAGCTATGAGCCCCCCATTAGCCGAACCCCCCACGTCCACCACCTCTCCACCAGGGTAAGGTTCTGCGGTGTTGCTAGTAGGGATGGGGATCGAGACCCGAGAAGGACCTGGACCCGCTTCCAAATTTCTCAAAACTGGAAAATCAATACTGTAAGGTCCAAGCTTATCGATACTGCTATTGAGACTAGCGGGTCCGATATATCCAACTGAGAGCTTCTATAAAATTGATTAACTTTTATGAAGGGATAAAAATGGAACATAATGAGCCCTAAGCACCGCCCACTTCCACCCCAGCCTCAGCAAACAGAAAAACAGGGAAATGGCAATATTAAGGATTTAGGTTGAAACTAATGTCTACAACTTCTTGATGCTTGCAATTACGTACATAAACCCTAAATGACATAGTTGGAAGCTTTTGGTGCATTTTGCTTGCCAGGTTCTTTAAATGTCACGGCCGTGTTATGAGTTTTTCAGATAGTCGCTGTTTGAATGTATTTCATGGCCGTGGGTCACATGGTCACATGTTTTGGGCTTTCAGAGAAGCTGCTGTGGTGAAACTGAACTTCACAGAAGAGCAGCCCATAAGACCTCCACGCCAGAACACGGGGAGGAGCGTGAAGGACACTCCACTGGTAAACATTCAGTTCTCTGTCTTATAACAGAAAGGCTTTGGAACAGTTGGCCTGTTTGTGGGGATGCATCAATATTGATACTAGTAAATCATCCCAAAGTTGTATCATGAAAATAATTAAATAAATAAATATATATATATTGTAAGGAATTTAGATAGAAATATGGATTTTGATATCGCTATTGATTCAATAAGTTGATATCAAAAACCTCAGGACACCACCACGTTGATAAGTAAATTTTATATTACCACTGCCGTAGGTCACATATATATATATATATATATATATATATATATATATATATATATATATATATATATATATATATATATATATATATATAAATAAATAAATAAATAATAGTGACTTGTTTACCCCTCCACTCATATAAGGATATATACTATACTCTGGATATGTATTTGAAAATTGGTTTAGAACTTAGAGACCATGTCAGCAGTGGAAAACGTGTGGTCAGCTCATGGTCAGGTTCTTCTATCTTTTTGCCGGACCCGGAATGGGCTGGCCAAGAAACGTCTCAGTGCCTTACTGACTGTCTGCCTGTCTGTCTGTTTGACCAACTGTCTGTGCATCGGTCTATCTGTCTGACTGACTGTCTTACTGACTGTCTGACTGACTGACTGCAGGGTGTCCGTGTCGGTCAATGTGTCCTGCCAGATTTCAGTGTGCCGGACAAATTGGATTAATTCTGGTCAAATATTAGATCTGTGTTTGTTGAGCTTAAAAACAATTGATATCAGGCTATAGCCTATAAAGCACATAATCAAGGCAGGTAGATTTAGCTTATATAAGTTTTTAATTGAAAAGTAAAGTAGGCTACAGTACTTTATACATTCTATTCATTCAAAATAAAATAAGTCCCATCAATTATAGAATCACATGCATAGGGCCTATTGGGGCAACACATAAACACAAATAATTTCCTACAACTGTAGGCCTACATATATTATCAGATAAAAGAAATGGAATAAAAACTCTTTACTAATCAAGATTCAAGATTGCTTTATTTGTCCTTTTTTTGTCCTTGCAAAAATACAAAAAACAGCATTTTGTACCGCACTGATATCTCTGCTTGTTGGTATGCAGGTGCGGCCGGTAGCCACTGTCCACCTGTGTAGAGCCTGCCGATGCTGCGAGGCGCACTGCCTTCAATCCGAGCGCATGCTTCCTAACTGCGGCTATATCATGCACATCATAAAAATGTTTACTTAATAGAAGGAGATAATGTGGAAATTAAATTTTAGACTATTTTAATAGAATTCAAATTGTGCTCAGAGGAAATTATTTTCACCAGACTTTGTGACCGGAGAGATTTAAATGTGTCAGACTAACAGATTTTGCCGGTAAAAACAACAACACGAACATGGTAATTACCAGCTAATGGAAACCCTGGCTGCCCATTACTGAAACCTGCATGTGTGATGAGTGAGCCGCCGCAGCAGCAGTCTGGCTCCGGCCAACTCGGCTGCTTGGCCACATCTTTTTCTGTGTTTTTCTCTTTGGGATCATTCAGTTGTCCTATTGGTTCATTTGGGTTGTCTGTTTGCCTCCCTCAAAAACAGTCTGCAACAGAGAACCAGAGCCACAAGTGGAAGGGACAAGCCGTTCATCCCACTCCAAAGTAAGTCGCACTGAGAATGACTGCATGTTGTGTAGGGGTGGGAATCACCAGATGCCCACGATACGATACTGAAACGATACTTGAGTCACGATACGATAGTATTGCGATACTGCGATATTTTCGATATTGCGATATATCGATATTGCGATATTGAATATTTCGATATATTGCGATTTCTTACATTTTCAACTGCAAATGATGTCCCCAAAGGAAAACTTTGTCAACATCTGGTTTATATAAGAACAATTTTTCAGTCTGTACATCTGACTTCAACCATTTTATTGCAGCAACATTGTCAAGTAGACAGACCAACAACTTTCATAAAGTCATGTCATAGTTGCATGCACCTGACAAACTGAACTGTTTTTTACAGTCTACTTACAGTCCACCTTAACTGGATGTGTGTGTGGACTACTGTACTTATGTAGTTTTTGCAACTTCACTTCACTTACACAAAACATCTTGTGCAGCCCATTCAGTAACTGGGGAATTTGTAAATTACTGTTATGACAAAACTGTTACTGTTAAAACAAAATGAAAATATGCTACCGTTTGTTTACTGCTGGCCTTGGAACTAAAGTTTATAGTAGCCCGGTGGCCTGGCATGGCCTGCAAAAAAAAAAAAAAAAAAAAAAAAATTTTTTTTGCAATATCGATACTTGGCGTCCAAATATCGATACAATATCGTCAGGCAAAATATCGCGATACTGTGGTGTATCGATTTTTTCCCCCACCCCTAATGTTGTGTGAGATGCAACACTGCACAATGTGCCAGTGCCACACAGTAGGGCAGTCCTATTCAACTGGCGGTTTAGTGTGGACCACATCAAAACATGCACAAGGGCAAGTGAGCTGCTATACAACATATAGGTAGGGATGCACCGATCCACATTTTTTCACTTCCGATACCTGAATTTGGATATCTGCTGATACCGATATTATTTCCGATACCGATATTTTTCTTGAATATACAGTATAGGCAAAGATTTGGCCAATTAAAGTTTTTTTTATATATACCTTGCAAAAAGCAGACAAAATTAAGAAAATATACAAGGCAAAGAAGGATACTATTATACATGGGCAAATTATGGCCAGCGCTGGAATTGCAATTTCTTTTTTCTTTTTTCTTTTTTCCATCCATTCCGATCCGATTTGTGAATTATGTCAGTATCGGCACCTGATACCGATATTGGATCGGATCGGTCCCATCCCTACATATAGGTGGTGTTGCAGTTAATTAAATTGGTAGAAGTGGTTGGTTCTGTGGTCTGTAGATGTTTGAGTGTGTACTGTAGGATGCTGTCATAGTGATGTTTGAGTGTGTACTGTAGGATGATGTCATAGTGATGTTGGAGTGTGTACTGTAGGATGATGTCATAGTGATGTTTGAGTGTGTACTGTAGGATGATGTCATAGTGATGTTTGAGTGCGTACTGTAGGATGCTGTCATAGTGATGTTTGAGTGTGTACTGTAGTGATGTTTGAGTGTGTACTGTAGGATGATGTCATAGTGATGTTTGAGTGTGTACTGTAGGATGCTGTCATAGTGATGTTTGAGTGTGTACTGTAGGATGCTGTCATAGTGATGTTGGAGTGTGTACTGTAGGATGCTGTCATAGTGATGTTTGAGTGCGTACTGTAGTGATCTTTGAGTGTGTACTGTAGGATGATGTCATAGTGATGTTTGAGTGTGTACTGTAGGATGCTGTCATAGTGATGTTTGAGTGCGTACTGTAGTGATGTTTGAGTGTGTACTGTAGGATGCTGTCATAGTGATGTTGGAGTGTGTACTGTAGGATGCTGTCATAGTGATGTTTGAGTGCGTACTGTAGTGATGTTTGAGTGTGTACTGTAGGATGCTGTCATAGTGATGTTGGAGTGTGTACTGTAGGATGATGTCATAGTGATGTTGGAGTGCGTACTGTAGGATGCTGTCATAGTGATGTTTGAGTGTGTACTGTAGGATGATGTCATAGTGATGTTTGAGTGTGTACTGTAGGATGCTGTCATAGTGATGTTTGAGTGTGTACTGTAGGATGCTGTCATAGTGATGTTGGAGTGTGTACTGTAGGATGCTGTCATAGTGATGTTGGAGTGTGTACTGTAGGATGCTGTCATAGTGATGTTTGAGTGTGTACTGTAGGATGCTGTCATAGTGATGTTGGAGTGTGTACTGTAGGATGCTGTCATAGTGATGTTGGAGTGTGTACTGTAGGATGCTGTCATAGTGATGTTTGAGTGTGTACTGTAGGATGATGTCATAGTGATGTTTGAGTGTGTACTGTAGGATGATGTCATAGTGATGTTTGAGTGTGTACTGTAGGATGATGTCATAGTGATGTTTGAGTGTGTACTGTAGGATGATGTCATAGTGATGTTTGAGTGTGTACTGTAGGATGCTGTCATAGTGATGTTTGAGTGCGTACTGTAGGATGCTGTCATAGTGATGTTGGAGTGTGTACTGTAGGATGCTGTCATAGTGATGTTTGAGTGTGTACTGTAGGATGATGTCATAGTGATGTTTGAGTGTGTACTGTAGGATGCTGTCATAGTGATGTTTGAGTGCGTACTGTAGGATGCTGTCATAGTGATGTTTGAGTGACTGTAGGATGATGTCATAGTGATGTTTGAGTGCGTACTGTAGGATGATGTCATAGTGATGTTTGAGTGTGTACTGTAGGATGATGTCATAGTGATGTTTGAGTGTGTACTGTAGCATGCTGTCATAGTGATTGCAGTTGCCACATCTGTAGGTGCTCAACAGTCTCCTGAGCCAAGACTGGTTGTGCTCAGCCGGCAGGTAGCTGCTGTGTGTCGCTCTTAACCTCATCTAAGTAGGCTAGAAATGGGTCCCAGATAATTGCGAATTTCCTAAATGAACTGGTCCTCAGGAACCGGAGTCTCTCCATTATGTATAACCGAGACCATGTCCGTCAGCCACAGCTGAAAAGAAGGTGGAGAGGGGGACTTCCACTCCTTCAGAATGAGTCTCTTGGCGATAGTCGTCCCCTGCGTCAGAGACTGTTGTACAGCCGTAGGGAGCAGCAGCTGAAGATGGCGAGCTCCGCCTCCGGCTGAAGGGTTATTTTATAGGCCTTAGAGTACCAATCAAATATTTTGGCCCAGAATCCAGATAGTGAAGGACTAAACCAAAAAGCGTGGGATAGTGTACCCTCTTAGAACAAGTACATTGATATAGAAAATAGAAAAAGAGAAAAGATGAAGAACAGCAGCTCTACAGGTTACTTGCCTCAAACCATGACGACTGTGTCGATGTCTCCCGGGAAGCGACGACTTGTGGCAGTTAACGTCGACACGTCGATGCATCGACATGCATCCCCTACCACACAGGTGGCTAGCAGTCAGAAAAGAGAAGTCGGTTACTTTCTTGGGTGTCAATATATAAATTCTGGGAAAAAAACAAGTGCTCAATTTTCTTCCATGCTATTACTGCAATGGGAAAAATGAAAATGTCTAAAGATAAGTTGGTCATTTTAAAATGACCAGCTGCACGAAAATGTTGGTATGAGTGGTTGGTATGACAGTGGGAAGGAGACACTGATGTTTCAAGGTACAAAAGCCGTGATGGTTAAAAACAGTAGAAGTTTGATGATTTTAAATGTGATGGCACACAGACAGCATGGACTCGTGTGTCATGTGATGCACACAGACAGCATGGACTCATGTGTCATGTGATGCACACAGACAGCATGGACTCATGTGTCATGTGATGCACACAGACAGCATGGACTCATGTGTCATGTGATGGCACACAGACAGCATGGACTCATGTGTCATGTGATGCACACAGACAGCATGGACTCATGTGTCATGTGATGCACACAGACAGCATGGACTCATGTGTCATGTGATGCACACAGACAGCATGGACTCATGTGTCATGTGATGCACACAGACAGCATGGACTCATGTGTCATGTGATGGCACACAGACAGCATGGACTCATGTGTCATGTGATGCACACAGACAGCATGGACTCATGTGTCATGTGATGGCACACAGACAGCATGGACTCCTGAAACTTTGAGATGCTTTGAACTTGACTTTCTCTCCACAGCCTGAAAGGAGGACTGCAGATGGAAGACTTCAACTGCATCTCCGTTCTGGGAAGAGGCCACTTTGGAAAGGTGCTCTTTTCACATCCTGTACCTTTTTTGCCTTATCTACCCCTTGAGCTGTTTTGCCAGTAGTACCTCCTCACTCATGCCAATAGTACCTCCTCACTCATGCCAATAGTACCTCCTCACTCATGCCTATAGTACTCCCTCACTCATGCATGTTCTTTGTGGCACTGTGGCCGGTGGATCGGCGGACGTACAAGTAGTCTAAATCCAGACAAAATATATTTGTCACTGAACTGCCGGTGTTTGGGCTTGGCCCCTTTCTCTTTTTTGTCACCGGGGTCCCTTAAATCTGAATCTGGATCGACAGCAACTGGACGTTTGCTCTTTTTTGTATCATTGGTCGATGCCATTTTATGGTCAGAAGAGAACCTTTACCCTCGAATGTAATGTCAGTACTTTCCCTAGAGCTCCTCCCTGATGGTCAACCTTCAGTACTACAATAACAAGCAAAATCCTAATAATTTAGATAGATAGATAGATAGATAGATAGATAGATAGATAGATAGATAGATAGATAGATAGATAGATACTGAGAATAAGTAGGAAAGATGGTATTCTAAAGATTAAAGAAATTATTAGATTTTCTGTTTATAATCTCCTGGCCTCAAGGCCGTAGCATAATAACTACACACCCAGTGAGATGCTAGGGGGGTGAAATCTGTCAGTCTTCTTCTTTATTCCCCAGTGAGTTGGGATTGGGCCAAAGCCACATGTGAGATGTCTTAAGCACTTTTATTAATATAAAAGGAATTTCCGCACACTTGAATCTGTACAGATTTCACATAAGCACTTTTATTAAAACAAGATAGGGCTGGGTGATATGGACAAAATCAAATATCACAAAATCTTTGACCAAATACTGTACATCGATATCAATATAGGCCGATAGGCCACGCCCACGCAGCAGCTGAGCTGCGGGCAAGGCGATCAATGCCTAGTATCACCATATTACCATAACCAACATCTAAGACCATCTAGTCTCATATCACCATATTACCATATCCGAAATGTAAGACAATATCTACAGTAGTCTCATATTACCATATCCAACATCTAAGACCATAATATAGCCTCATATCACCATATTACCATATCCAAAATCTAGTCTCATATCACAAATTCGATATATCAATATAATGCCCAGCCCTACCAGACATACTAGAATACTGTACAATACTGTGCATCTCATGTGTCTCTTACCTTTCCTTGCTGCACCAAGGTGCTGCTGGCAGAGAATAAGAAGTCAGGTGACCTGTACGCCATCAAAGCCCTGAAGAAAGGAGACATCATCACACGTGACGAAGTGGACAGGTAAGCCCCGCTCAGCTTGAACACAGGGCAAAATGCCAGCTGCTAGCGTCCTCTTGTAACCAATATTATGAATGAGTTATGGTTGTAAATCAACCAATATAGCGGAAAACAATCCCAGAATGCAATGCGCAATCACTTTCCGAGCCCAATTAGTCACAGCACATATGAACTGTGCTCTCTTTAATATAGTGGGTTGTCGAGTCTCCTTGCATTAAATGCTTTGTACTGAAACTAACTGCAGGTGCTCTTTTTTGCCGCAAAATAAAGTATATTTAAGAACCATTAATATTCTGAATAAGAGGTTGAAAATTATTTTGGGTTAAATATGACATTAACCTCTATAAAGTATGTCTGCGTCTGGTCCTGTTCAGCCTCATGTGTGAAAAGAGGATCTTTGAAACCATCAAGGCGTCACACCATCCCTTCCTGGTGCACCTGCATGGCTGCTTCCAGACGGCCGAGCACGTCTGCTTTGTCATGACCTACTCCCCCGGAGGAGACCTCATGACGCACATTCACGCCAGCATCTTCAGCGAGAAGCAGGCGCGGTGAGCACACCTCACATGCTGCCAACACATGGAAATAACACGCTCAAAACACAGACAGAACACGCTCAAACACATGGAAAGAACACGCTCAAAACACAGACAGAACACGCTCAAACACATGGAAAGAACACGCTCAAAACACAGACGGAACACGCTCAAACACATGGAAATAACACGCTCAAAACACATGGAAATAACACGCTCAAAACACAGACAGAACACGCTCAAACACATGGAAAGAACATGCTCAAAACACAGACAGAACACGCTCAAACACATGGAAAGAACACGCTCAAACACATGGAAATAACACGCTCAAAACACAGACAGAACACGCTCAAACACATGGAAATAACACGCTCAAAACACATGGAAATAACACGCTCAAAACACAGACAGAACACGCTCAAACACATGGAAAGAACATGCTCAAAACACAGACAGAACACGCTCAAACACATGGAAAGAACACGCTCAAACACATGGAAATAACACGCTCAAACACATGGAAATAACACGCTCAAACACATGGAAAGAACACGCTCAAAACACAGACGGAACACGCTCAAACACATGGAAAGAACACGCTCAAACACATGGAAAGAACACGCTCAAACACATGGAAAGAACACGCTCAAAACACATGGAAAGAACACGCTCAAAACACAGACAGAACACGCTCAAACACATGGAAAGAACACGCTCAAACACATGGAAAGAACACGCTCAAAACACATGGAAAGAACACGCTCAAACACATGGAAAGAACACGCTCAAACACATGGAAAGAACACGCTCAAACACATGGAAAGAACACGCTCAAACACATGGAAAGAACATGCTCAAAACACAGACAGAACACGCTCAAACACATGGAAAGAACATGCTCAAAACACAGACAGAACACGCTCAAACACATGGAAAGAACACGCTCAAACACATGGAAATAACACGCTCAAACACATGGAAATAACACGCTCAAACACATGGAAAGAACACGCTCAAAACACAGACGGAACACGCTCAAACACATGGAAAGAACACGCTCAAACACATGGAAAGAACACGCTCAAACACATGGAAAGAACACGCTCAAAACACATGGAAAGAACACGCTCAAAACACAGACAGAACACGCTCAAACACATGGAAAGAACACGCTCAAACACATGGAAAGAACACGCTCAAAACACATGGAAAGAACACGCTCAAACACATGGAAAGAACACGCTCAAACACATGGAAAGAACACGCTCAAACACATGGAAAGAACACGCTCAAACACATGGAAAGAACATGCTCAAAACACAGACAGAACACGCTCAAACACATGGAAAGAACATGCTCAAAACACAGACAGAACACGCTCAAACACATGGAAAGAACACGCTCAAACACATGGAAATAACACGCTCAAACACATGGAAATAACACGCTCAAACACATGGAAAGAACACGCTCAAAACACAGACGGAACACGCTCAAACACATGGAAAGAACACGCTCAAACACATGGAAATAACACGCTCAAACACATGGAAAGAACACGCTCAAAACACATGGAAAGAACACGCTCAAAACACAGACAGAACACGCTCAAACACATGGAAAGAACACGCTCAAACACATGGAAAGAACACGCTCAAAACACATGGAAAGAACACGCTCAAACACATGGAAAGAACACGCTCAAACACATGGAAAGAACACGCTCAAACACATGGAAATAACACGCTCAAACACATGGAAAGAACACGCTCAAACACATGGAAAGAACACGCTCAAACACATGGAAATAACACGCTCAAACACATGGAAAGAACACGCTCAAACACATGGAAAGAACACGCTCAAACACATGGAAAGAACACGCTCAAACACATGGAAAGAACACGCTCAAAACACATGGAAAGAACACGCTCAAAACACAGACAGAACACGCTCAAACACATGGAAAGAACACGCTCAAAACACATGGAAATAACACGCTCAAAACACAGACGGAACACGCTCAAACACATGGAAAGAACACGCTCAAACACATGGAAAGAACACGCTCAAAACACAGACGGAACACGCTCAAACACATGGAAAGAACACGCTCAAACACATGGAAAGAACACGCTCAAAACACATGGAAATAACACGCTCAAAACACAGACAGAACACGCTCAAACACATGGAAAGAACACGCTCAAAACACATGGAAATAACACGCTCAAAACACAGACGGAACACGCTCAAACACATGGAAAGAACACGCTCAAACACATGGAAATAACACGCTCAAACACATGGAAAGAACACGCTCAAACACATGGAAAGAACACGCTCAAAACACATGGAAATAACACGCTCAAAACACAGACGGAACACGCTCAAACACATGGAAAGAACACGCTCAAACACATGGAAAGAACACGCTCAAAACACATGGAAAGAACACGCTCAAAACACATGGAAATAACACGCTCAAAACACAGACGGAACACGCTCAAACACATGGAAAGAACACGCTCAAACACATGGAAATAACACACTCAAAACACATGGAAAGAACACGCTCAAAACACAGACGGAACACGCTCAAAACACAGACGGAACACGCTCAAACACATGGAAAGAACACGCTCAAACACATGGAAAGAACACGCTCAAAACACATGGAAAGAACACGCTCAAAACACATGGAAATAACACGCTCAAAACACAGACGGAACACGCTCAAACACATGGAAAGAACACGCTCAAAACACATGGAAATAACACGCTCAAACACATGGAAAGAACACGCTCAAAACACATGGAAATAACACGCTCAAACACATGGAAAGAACACGCTCAAACACATGGAAATAACACACTCAAAACACATGGAAAGAACACGCTCAAAACACAGACGGAACACGCTCAAAACACAGACGGAACACGCTCAAACACATGGAAAGAACACGCTCAAACACATGGAAAGAACACGCTCAAAACACATGGAAAGAACACGCTCAAAACACATGGAAATAACACGCTCAAAACACAGACGGAACACGCTCAAACACATGGAAAGAACACGCTCAAAACACATGGAAATAACACGCTCAAAACACAGACGGAACACGCTCAAACACATGGAAAGAACATGCTCAAACACATGGAAATAACACACTCAAAACACACAGAAATAACATGCTCAGACACACGGAAATAACACACTCAAAACACACAGAAATAACATGCTCAGACACACGGAAATAACACACTCAAAACACACAGAAATAACATGCTCAGACACATGGAAATAACACACTCAAAACAGAAATAACACGCTCAAAACACAGACGGAACACGCTCAAACACATGGAAAGAACACGCTCAAAACACATGGAAATAATATGCTCATAACACACGGAAATAACACACTCAAAACACACAGAAATAACATGCTCAGACACACGGAAATAACACACTCAAAACACACAGAAATAACATGCTCAGACACACGGAAATAACACACTCAAAACAGAAATAACACGCTCAAAACACAGACGGAACACGCTCAAACACATGGAAAGAACACGCTCAAAACACATGGAAATAATATGCTCATAACACACGGAAATAACACACTCAAAACACACAGAAATAACATGCTCAGACACACGGAAATAACACACTCAAAACAGAAATAACACACTCAAAACAGAAATAACACACTCAAAACAGAAATAACACACTCAAAACAGAAATAACATGCTCAAAACACATGGAAATAACACGCTGAAAACACACAGAAATAACATGCTCAAAACACACAAATAACAAGCTCAAAACATGGAAATAACAAGCTCAAAGCACAGAAATAAGACATCACACGTTCACAACACGGAAACGTCACGTCACGCTGAAAACACGGAAATAACACGCTGCAAACACGGAAATAACACCAACATCCAGTACTGTTCTACATGTCATCTTCAATTCCTTTTTCTATTTAAAGGTTTTATTCTTCGTGTGTGCTGCTGGGCCTGGAGTTTCTCCACCTCAACAGGATTGTTTACAGGTAAGTCCTATTCAAACTGACCTCAGATCACTTATTACAGGTAAGTCCTATTCAAACTGATTATTCAAACTGACCTCAGATCACTTATTTGGTGTCACCCTGCATTGCAAGAGCCTGCCTGTCCTTCACAGACTCTGGCTCTCCCTCTCTGTCTGCTTTTCTCTGTCTCTCTGTATAGCCGTTTTCACACATGTGCTTTATACCGGGAAATGACCAGAAAGCGGTGTAATGCCTTCATGTGGGAAAGTTGTTTTCCGGCACAAGCGCGCCCCCGCGATCGCTGATCTTTTACTACCTCCTAGGTAGTGACATGACCGGTATGCTGGCAGAGCGACTCAAGTGTGAAACGTGTCAAGTCATTTGCCGGTCCTTCTCTCATGGGCGAGGTGTACACACGTTGCTTAACGTTCCAGCGTGCATAATCTAATCATTCTAATCATTCGCGCACATCAAAGCAAACTGGCGAAATGATCTTCTCGTCTCCTCTTGTCTCTGTTTTTGTCTGTCTCTCTGTTTGTCTGTGTCTCTCTCTCAGGGATCTGAAGCTGGATAATCTGCTCATGGATGCAGATGGCTTTGTCAGGATCGCAGACTTTGGCTTGTGCAAGGAAGGTAAACCATCAGAGAGGGTTAAGTGTGTGTGTGTGTGTGTGCGTGTGTGTATGTGTTTGATCAGGATATGGTGTGTGTGTGTGTGTGTGTGTGTGTGTGTGTGTGTGTGTGTGTGTGTTTGATCAGGATATGATGTATGTGTGTGTGTGTCTGTTTGATCAGGATATGATGTGTGTGTATGAATAAGTAAGTAAGCCTGTGTCTGTATGTAGGAATGGGCCACGGGGACCGCACGACAACGTTCTGCGGCACACCCGAGTTCCTGGCCCCCGAGGTGCTGACCGACAACAGCTACACCCGCAGTGTGGACTGGTGGGGGTTGGGGGTCCTCCTCTATGAGATGCTGGTGGGGGAGGTCAGTCCTCAAACAAACAAACGGCCCTGTACTCAAGTCTCCACAAGCCACTTACTTTTAATTAAATGTTCTAATGTAATTAACCTACATCAGAGATATAGGAAAACAATTCTCCACTCCATGGAAAAACCTTGTGTTATGTTCTTTCTTCTTCTTCTGTGGTGTTTTATGGCAGTTGGCATCCTTTATGTTGCATTACGTCCTCCTTCTGGATTTATCCATCCACTGTTTCCCTGCATTCTGTAAAAGCCGATCGGTTCCTCTTCTCTTCCTCTGACCCTTGCCCCTTTCGGAACTCTTTTTGGGTATATGTCGTCATCATCTCCCCTCCAGAGTCCCTTCCCCGCCGGTAGACTCTCCTACCGCTGAAACTACCAAGCAGTCTAAATCAGAGATACGCACGTATTTACAAGTGTCACAGAACCATTTCAAAGCCACCTACCAAAGCATTGCTTCTCGATGGCGGGGTTTGAAAGCTCGATGCTGCTAATAAATAACTTTAATATACCAATCATCCGCCCCTCTGGTCGGAAGCACACGGAAGAACACATAGAGAAGGCATGGCCGGCCATATTGGCATTTACGAAAAGATAATATCACCGGCACAGAATTAGGGTAAAAAGAGGCACTTATTAGCAGCATCGAGCTTTCAAACCGCGCCGCAGAGAAGAAATGAACCCTTCTGCTTTGGTAGGTGGCTTTGAAATGGTTCTGTGACACTTGTAAATACGTGCGTATCTCTGATTTAGACTGCTTGGGAGTTTCAGCGGCAGGAGAGTCTACCGGCGGGGAAGGGACTCTGGACGGGAGATGATGACGTCATATACCCGAAGAGTTCCGAAAGGGGCAACCTCCGACCCATAGCCCGCTCCCACCTTTTCCCCTTCCTTACGATTTTTTCGCCATCATGACATGTTGCCTCCATTAATGCAAAGCTTAAAGCTGAAATAGGATTTGATCCCCTCACCATGTCAGCTACAGAAGTTTCCTTCACTCGTCTCTTTCAGTCGCCCTTCCCCGGAGATGACGAAGAGGAAGTGTTTGACAGCATCGTCAATGATGAAGTGCGCTACCCTCGCTTCCTGTCTCCCGAGGCCGTGTCCCTCATCCAGAAGGTCAGTAGGTCCTTCATCACATGGCTTTGAGATGGCTTCAAACCTGTCCTGGCTGTCAAGTGCAATTTTTAAAAGGACATTTGATTCGAGGATGGTTCACAATTCAAAGCTCTATTTAGGAAATTACGGAGAAATTAAAAACCAAATTTGGGAGCACAATTTTTGAGAAATACTGAAAATACTCATCCTGTCACAACAGGCGATATCCAAAATGTAATATCACAATAGTGTCCCACCAAAATATCATCATATACACTGTTATTGCATGGGGTTTTCTTTGTTTTTTGGTCAAGGGGATATTTTATTTTATTTCTTGAAATATGGTGATATTCACTAAATATTGCGATATTTTATTGTATCATCAGCCCAAGCCTAGCACAACTTGCACCCATACGCCCTGTTCTGCTTTGTTGGTAGCATGGCCTTATTTTGAGGAGCATACTTAACTGCACTAGTGGTCCTATAATAAGAATGCTAAGTGTCTGTCAGCAGAATTGTGTTTGGCCACAGCTATGCCATTTTACATGCGATCGGGCTCAATCTTTGAGGAAGTGTAAAGAGCACCCCTGCAGGTGACCCAATGGAGCCAGATTTTTTAATTCGGTAATTAGGGACGATTAATTACCGATTACTATGCACATCATATCGCACATCACCAGACTAGTTTGATTAATAATTTGTGCAATAACCATATTGGTGCACATAATGCGTGAAAGCTGGGAGAGAGAAGCAAAAGTTACATGTGTTTTGTCTGTCTTAAAACTAAAGTAACCAGCCTGTTTTGAAAATGTAAGGAGTAGAAAGGAGATATTTGTGTTAAAATGTAGGGAGTAAAAGTCAAAAGTTGTCATTAAAATACTCAGTAAAGTACAGATACCTGAGAATCCTACTTAAGTACAGTAACAGAGTATTTGTACTTAGTTACTTCCCATCTCTTGCAGTGATTTGACTGACTGCTGTCTGTGTTCCAGCTGCTGCAGAAGAAGCCTGAGATGAGGCTGGGAGCAGGAGAGCAGGACGCCACGGAGGTCAAGGGTCACCATTTCTTCCAGGTCATTCTCCAGTCAGACACCCAGCTCTCAGCTCACTTTCCTCCTTTCAAATTAACCGAATACGGTTTTGAGGATTAGGGCCACATGAAAATGTATTTGAGTTCTCAGTTTAAAGTCAGAATTCTGAGAAAAACATCAGAATTCTGAGAAAAACATCAGAATTCTGGCTTCTGATGTTAAATGAGAACTCAAATACATTTTACATGTGGCCCTAATCTTACTCAAGTCTGCAAATATTGGTTTTTGGCATTTTGGTATTTGAAAATACCTTTTTATGCCTCCGCCGGGGATAGTCGACTCGTGACCAGAGGCATAATGTTTTTGGGTTGTCCCTCCGTCCGTCTGTCCGTCTGTCCGTCCATCCAATGCTCGTAATATCTCAGGAACGCCTTGATGGAATCATATCTATCCTATCATAAGTATGAGAAGTGTCCGTGTGCTTAAAACTTAAAAGCTTAAAAACAATTGATAGCAGGCCTATAATCTCGATATTGCCGTAAATTCCCTGCACCAACCATGCTTGTGCCATGCAGCGTCAACTTACTCGGACAACGGCCCTCAAATTCCCCAGAATTTGGAGCCCGCAGTGGAATTTGCAGGAGGTTGTCTGAGATGACGAGTGAGAAAAATGAAAGAGTCGATTTGAAGATCTTATATTCCTCTTGGATGTCAGAGTAGTTTGTCCAGGGGTGTTAAAATGATATTACGCGGTGAAACAACCAATTAAATCGAGTATTTCGACAGCCAGGTGCTGAATTTACAACAGAGTGTGTTTGATATTACTATCACGGTGCACCGCTTGCACGAGCGAACAACATTACAGTGAACAATTCCAGTGCACCTGGGAAGCAAAACACGTTGTGGAATACTCAAACTCCCAAGGTTCCTGTGGGCAATTCGGCACAAGCTGTCAAAAGACTGGATTCAAAGGGTTGTTTCACCACGGAATATCATTGTAACACCCTACACAACAACAAACTACTCTTTTTTTTTTTTTAAGTATGTTTATTCATTTTTTTGTTATCAGAGGGGCAAACAGTCAGTGAAGAATGCGATAACAAATAATATGCCCTCCGTCCCCAGTCACCCACAACACAACACACAATCTCCACAAAAATAATAACAGCAAAACATAAAACCAAACACACAAACAAAAACAAACGCACAGCGCACCTACAGTAGGCAGAAGGTTAACACTGTAATAAAAAAAAAAAGTACAGCAGGCGTATGCAGACACAATAAATGGATAAAGGCCCACCACATGTCATATGTCAGACCATGCCAGAACAAACTACTCTTGATGTCCAAGAGGAATATAAGATCTTCAAATCTGTGATAAGACATCGGAAACGGGCTTCTCTCACCTTGGTACCTCACACCACGGATATGTGACCGAGTCCCAGAGTCACAGGCAATGGACGAGGCCACAAATGTGGCTACTTAAAGGGTGACGTTGCCGATTTTTCACCAGCTTTGTATCATTACAAAATCAGTACTAGCAGCCTATATATGCAAATGAACAGTTTAACCTCCCTCCAGCTTGCCTGGGCCGAGAGCTCGCTGTTCATTCACAGAACTTCCTGGTCCAAATGACATCATTATCACATCATTTGGACCAGGAAGAAAGAATGTGTGTACTTTTCCCATCTCTGGGAAAATGTGCCGAATTCGAAACCTGTGAGTCTAAATCCAGCATGTGTTACAGGCAGTAGACTGGGACGCCCTCCTGGCCAAGCAGGTGACGCCCCCGTTCCTGCCCGTCATCAAGGCGCCGCACGACGTCAGCAACTTTGACCAGGAGTTCACAGGCCTCAAGCCTGTCCTCACCCTCCCACGCAAACCTCACATCCTCTCCACCCAGGAGCAAGGCATCTTCAACGACTTCGACTTCTCTGTCCTGAGTTGACCAAAACAGGACTAATGCTGCATCCCATTATAACTCAGAGGTCGCAAATTGCCACTTGCTACTAGAAAGTAGCAAGTTCTTACTCGCAAACTCCGATATGATTTTTCATCCCCTAGTTGCTCCCAACTCGTCATTTGACGTCATTTCAACATGGCCACCCACATTGGATATGGTGGAAAAAACAAGATTGTATGAATTTAGAACACATTTTTGTCTATTTTTATTTTTAACAATAGTATGCTTTCAGACCAATACAGTAGTTGGTTAAACCCAGTTAAATGTTAATGTTATTAGCTGTTAGCTGTCTAATAGCTGATGATATTAGCGTCAATGGACCAAAATAGTGGATTTACTATTTATGCTTTTTGAAGTATGTCACTAGTGCAATATGGAGCTTTTTATTTTTTTATAATAAAACTATTTTTTAGATCTCAGTTAATGAGTTTGTAATTGATAATCTGTGTGATCTTAATGAAGAAGTTTGAAGAAGTTGCTGAAGCCTCAAATTAACTACTTTGTAAAGCATCACTGTGTGCCATCTGTTGTAAAATAAATATATATTTTAAATCTAAATATTAAATGTTAAGCAGCGTGGTGCAGGTTTTTTTTATGGATTTACATTTTGGGCTCATGATGACTGATGAGTATAAAAATAACCAACACTCAGGGAGTGAAGGAGAAACGAGCTGCTTATTATGCTGGGCTAGTGGGTTAACAGAAAGGCCACTAGATGGGAGCAGAGTGCTTTACAACAGCTTGAGTTTGCTCACCTGGTTAATGTAAAAGTGAACACACTTATTTACAACATGGCGTCACACCTCGTAAAGAGACAAGACCTTTTTTTTTAATACATTTAATTAAGCTGATTTATTTATTCCAAATGTTTTGGAAATAAAGAACATTAGTTTTTGAAATTAATTAACTTTAAGCACAAAGTTCAAATCAGCCTTGTATGATGTGCTGCTAAGCTGCACTTAAACTACATAGAAAAATATTAATGAATAGTCTAAATCTGCTGGACTCTTGATGAAACACCCATTTATTGATGGAATACAGTAATAATACAGTATTTTCACAGTATTAAAAACAAACATTGCATGACTGTATTGCATATAACTTCAGACGTACACAACATTAATCAAATGTTATTCCATATAAACCAGGTTGCTCAGTCTAATGGAGTATGGGAGTAATCTGTAGTTTATCCAATACTACTCAAGTAAAAGAAGTGAATTACCACATTTATTGCTCTTATAAAAGTTTACTATTGCACAAGGGAAAGTTCATGGAAATACCAAACGACGTATTGCACTCAAAACTTTCTATTTACTCTATGACTTACTGTTCCCCAGTATTCTTTAAGTTACTGTATTAAAACTGCTGTCATACAAAAATCTCAAGTTATTTTCTGTTCCAAAATAGTTTAAAAACAATATACAATATAAAATTGCTTGAAATGCTGCCCATTGAAAATCAAAGCATATACGCTGGTTTAGTTGCTAGAACAATATGAATATACATACTTTTCACACCAAACTGAGCTCAACTTGAAAATAAATAAATAAAATAAGTATTTTATTAGAGTAGTTGCGGCCAATTTAAATTCTGTCACTTGGATTTTGCTGTTTGAAGATAGTTGTTGAGCTGAGTAAACCCTGCAAAACCTCTGCAGAACTAATACAATTTAAACAATTACAGCAGTTAAACACATACAAGTAAGGAATGTAGCTTAATACACCAAAGAGGACCAATACGATTTTTTTTTTAATTCTTAAATTTGCAAATCAATGCATCATCTGTCCCGACAGAGTTAATGAAAAATATATACCAACCATAGACTTGGATCATCTACACATGCTTGGAAATACGTTTTTTTCAATCAAAGGTTTATGCAACAGAATGTATTAACAGTCCATCAGTCAGGTTTACTATGTGATGGTAAGAGCCGAGTACTCTCACAACATCTCATTACTGGACACATCATTCAGCGGGGGAGTGTATAAACAAGCAAACACCAAGCTGTTGTGAAGGCAGAGTTTTCTAACCCTTCACTGCCAACAACGGGTTTGATTGATTGATTGATTTTATTTTGGATAAAGACTAAGAACATCCAAGGGATGACATGTAAAAGTGTAAACACTTATTTCCACCATGGTCCCTGGTCTTATAAAAACAGGACATACACAGTAACACACATGACATCATATAAACAATACAGAACAGTCAAGGATAAAAAGAACAAGAGATATAAACCAACATAAGTTCAAAAACCATTACAGTAAAAGGCTCACACATGACTCTAGCTTATTCAGTAAGAATCTTTTCAGAAGGTTTTTAAAACCATTCAGAGAATTTGCAGACTTCCCCCCCGCGCGTATAGAGGAATGTACTTCCCCCAACTTTGCTTTTCGTTTCTGATCAGTTTGAACCAAAACACATAATCTTTTATACTTTAATGGTTGTAAACAATAGTTGCAGTAAAGAAGCAGCTGTAGTGCAGGTAGCTAGTCATCCGGATGAAGCAGGTAGCTAGTCGTCCGGATGGAGAGGATAGCTCATGCTAGACCCATGAGAGTTCTTACACTGATACACTGCATTACTGATCTCTCTCTGGGTCTGATACACTATGTTACTGCACACTGCAGATCTCTCTGGGTCTGATACACTACGTTACTGCATGCTGCAGATCTCTCTCTGGGTCTGATACACTACGTTACTGCATGCTGCAGATCTCTCTCTGGGTCTGATACACTACGTTACTGCATGCTGCAGAGCTCTCTCTGGGTCTGATACACTACGTTACTGCATGCTGCAGATCTCTCTCTGGGTCTGATACACTACGTTACTGCATGCTGCAGATCTCTCTCTGGGTCTGATACACTACGTTACTGCATTCTGCAGATATCTCTCTGGGTCTGATACACTACGTTACTGCACACTGCAGATCTCTCTGGGTCTGATACACTACGTTACTGCATGCTGCAGATCTCTCTCTGGGTCTGATACACTATGTTACTGCATGCTGCAGATCTCTCTCTGGGTCTGATACACTACGTTACTGCATGCTGCAGATCTCTCTCTGGGTCTGATACACTACGTTACTGCATGCTGCAGATCTCTCTCTGGGTCTGATACACTACGTTACTGCATTCTGCAGATCTCTCTCTGGGTCTGATACACTACGTTACTGCACACTGCAGATCTCTCTGGGTCTAATACACTACGTTACTGCATGCTGCAGATCTTTCTCTGGGTATGATACGTTACGTTACTACACACTGCAGATCTCTCTATGGGTCTGATACACTACCTTACTGCATGCTGTAGATCTCTCTCTGGGTCTGATACACTACGTTACTGCATGCTGCAGGGCTCTCTCTGGGTCTGGGACACTTCTAGCTCCAAACTGCTGTCGGAATCCTGGCCACTGATTGGTTCTCCAGAAATCCTGGGCGCACCAATCAGTAACGACTTTATCAATCAGGTGCGCCCACCCTACTTGACTGTTGACTTTTGAAAACAAGCCATTCTCTCATTGGCGCTACAACCTATCAAGTCATAAAATGTTGACGCTAGACCCGCCCTCAAAACAGCAGCGGGGGATGTGAAGTGGCACAGACTCATTGATGTATTATGTGGAGTGCAGTGATTCAATGTAATATTTGAGTCTGGGGAGAGACTAGGAACACACTACACAACGTTTAGCCTGGTTCTAGTCATGACTTTGGAGTGTGGCAGAAGGAAAAAACAACAAGGAGCGTGGAAAGCAACAACCAGCCAGAAGAGACGAGCATGCTGTCCATGTGTTGAACTAGGGGGAGAAGTTGGCAGGATTATGGCACCAGAACACAAGTGCCTAAAGAAGGTCAACTGCAAGACCATCTTCACCTCGCGGTTGAGTGTGTGACTGTGATCCTCTCTGACGGCTCGCACACCACGGTCAAGTCAATAATATGGACGAAGCCTAGAGTATGACCTGTGCCCATTTTGGGGTCCTTGCGCAGCTCGCCTGAGACGGTGCAAGACAGGGTTTTTTCCAGAGCCACAGCTCCGCCTGCTATTGGTCCATGATCGGCAAGCTGCGCGATCACTGGACAGGCGACCTGTCAATCACGCCCAAAACAAAGTCTTTTCTATCATCTATTTCACTCTAAACAGGCAAGTTCTATGAAAAATTCACCCCGGTACAGTTGTCATGAGTGATCCATGACAACTGTACCGGGGGTGAATTTCTGGCCTATATAGCTAATTTTGCCTTGCATGATGCAGGTAAAATTAGCTATATTATATATAGGCCAAAACCGTGTTTTGGACCAGACTGTAAACATGCTTATTCCTGTTAGAAAGTGGGGCATTTTAACATGGGGGGTGAACGGGAACGACTCCCTTTTGGAGCCAGCCTCAAGTGGTCATTCGAGAAACTACAGCTTGATCAGTATCACTTCCGCGGTTTCCTCTTCCAAAGTCCAAGCTAGCCCACTGGGTGCCCCAGACAGACACAGATCAAACCTGTTGGCTGCCCTCCCGGAAGTACACCTGCTCCCACACCACGGTGCCCCACACGCAGAAGAAGCCCCACAGGTTGTGCCGGGCTCCGCGGTCGAAGGGGTTCTGGTCCGGCCCACAGTGCTTGAGGTAGGAGATGCGATGCCGGGACATGAACTCCCAGGTGGTGGTGTTGAGGGAGACCAGGTAGAGGTGTGAGCCCAGCAGCAGCAGCACCGTCAGGGAGAGCAGAGCTAGCAGCACGCCCACGGCCAGCAGCACACCATTAGCCCGCAGCCACAGCTGCCAGGAGGGGGCGCCGCTGAAGCCCGTCCTGAGAAAAAACAAAGTCAATTATTTTTCCGGGTTAGAGCTCCCAGCCGTCACAGCGCTCAACAGCGTCACTCTGGTCGAAAGCTCGGTAAAAAACAATGTCACCAGCACAGACTTCGGATAAAAAGAGGCGGTTATGAGCAGGATCGAGCTTTCAAACCCCTCCGTCGAGAAGCAATGAACCCTTCTGCTCTAGTATGTGGCTTTGAAATGTTTCTGTGACACTTGTAAATACGTGCGTATCACTGATTTAGACAGCTTGAGAGCCAGAGTCCCAGGCAAGTCTATGTACGGATATGGGACTCTTGTAGGGTAGCATAGTCTACACGGAAAGAGTCATAGCGGGGCTATATTGAGCCCCCCACCCCTAGATATTACCGTTATCATGCAACTTTGCAAAACGCAACTGTGAGCTTCTCCTTCACAGTAACTAATTACCTTTCCCAACTGAATTATAATGTTTTCTCTGCTGTTTGGAATTGAATGGGCGTGAATGAGCACGATTGATTGAAAAATATGTCAAACGTCTTAATGGTCACAATTGATATTAGCGGGATGGAAACCGAATGATGTCGGACGTGTACTCACCAGGCCATGTGCAGCCCCCACAGCAGCACGAGCAGCTGGGTTGCCAGGTACAGCACAAACCAGCGGTGGTTCCTCTCCCCGACGCAGTTCTCGATCCAGGGGCAGTGGTGGTCGTAGCGCCGGACACAGTGCTGACACGTCTGGCAATGCTTGGACCTCATTGGCTGCTGCTTGGGATAAAGAGAGGTGTGTTTAGAGGTAGCTGAGGATAACATTTGGAGCAGGTCCCATATTCTGTCAAACTCATTCACTTTGTAAGTATAATTGGGGAGAGAATGGGAGAAGAATCCAGAAAATAAAACTTTATCAGAAATAAATAAATACTGGTAACCAGTTATTGAGTCTAAGGAGCAGCTTTCTAAATAAATTATTATCGGAATGTGTGTTTTTCTGTGCTTACACGAGGAATTTAAATGTGAGGAAGACAAAAGCAATAGAAATTTCAATATACATTTAGAGAAATGTAACCAATCCAGGCAGACACCTGGCCGTGACAGCACAAAGGACTGCTGTCCACTTAGCAGATGATGTGATGTTGGTTGGAGGTAGTAGTATTACAGAGAAGGGGGTTGCTAGGCTAGCCCATGTGTTATTCTATACCATCTTCCAGGTCCTGTGGAGCTGGAAGTGTTAAATGTCAGCCTGAGATGTCTGCATATTGAGGTCAGAGGGGCACTACGAAGAAATGATAACTGACAAACAGCATGTCCACAGGCAGAAAGGCCAGCTCTGTCATCAGCAGGCAAATAAAAAACATTTTTATGGGTGCAAAGGAAAGATTGGACAAAACGTGTACACTTTATAAGAACCAATGTAGGCATAAAACAAATGCTGTTTTTGAAGTGAAAAAGTCCAAGTGAAAATGACTAATATAAATTATATGCCAAAAATAAAATTGAACAGTGACAAAAAATAGATAACAATGTTTGTTTACAATAATGCCCAGGTAGTAAATTCCTGCGTCCTATACAATTGAAATGGTGCGGCGCAAACGAAACAATGCGATCAAGATAAAATGGTTCAGTCTAAAACTCATGGTTGATGCTTTCATATCTCATTATTAACAACACTTTCACCGACGTTATTTCGGAAACCTCATTTACCTGTTGGGCCACAGACTAAAGAAAATGACAGCTTGAGTTTACCCAAAACTAGGAGCGCAACGAAATGACAGCAAACGTTTTTTTTCCCTTATGTAAATTACCACACGGCACACGCATGTACAATAGGCAAAATATCAAGGTGAGAAAAGAGCGAGAAAAGAGCATGGTTAACTCTCGCTGGAGTTAACGATGCTCACTGTACGTTCATTAGGCGCAAACAGCTGTGGTTGACATGGTGGACCCACCTGTAGCAGGCAGTGGCCACAGCGGCGCTGCCGGAGGGATTTGGTGGTGGGGGGCATCATGTCCTGCTGCTCCTCGGCCACGCCCAGAGTGAACTGTGAACAACACAAACCGACAAAACACCAACAACACAAACACAATATTATGTTTGTTTACACCCAGAGTGAACTGCTACCACAACACAAACACAATACTGTTTGTTTAGATGCGTGCCACCTAGGGCTGTCCCGACACGTAAATGCGTCGACTTGCATAACGTCGATGCGTCGAAATTAAGTGAAGCAAAGATAATTAATACCGGTACACTAGATAACGCCGTTCCAATAGCACATTTCAAAATAAAAGATTGTAATGGCATCTGTGTGCTTTAGACTTGTGTAGAATGGTTTTTAATTTGGAAAAAATGCAACCGGAAGTTTCATTTAAATTTGAAAATGTTTAAGAGGATTTCAAGGAGTGCGCTCCAAACAGTAATGTTAGTGAAGGTGGGTGCTGCGCCGGTTTCGGAGCAGTGGAGGGCAATATTTCACTCAGCAGCTCGGGCATGGCAGCTACAGTAAATGAGGCACCTAAATGTGTGTTGCAATTCTGTATCGGTAGTACCAGTTGTAGTGGTACCGGGTGGTACCGGGTTTGGGTACCCGTCCCTACCTGTGCGTGGCTGTCATCAGACAGGATGAAGCCGGGGTCCATGAGGGACACTGCAAAGTACAGCAGCACTGAAACCAGAACCAGAAGCACGAAGAGCACGGGCTGGACCAGCCTGCCTGCTGCCTCCGCTTTCCTCAGCTCTGCACAGGGGTCAGGAGGTCAAGAGGTCATGTCAGTGGAAATACAAGACATTGGAAGAAAAAAAAATTACAATTACATAGTAGCTTTCTTACTAAGGTAGTAAAGATTTTGAATGTTTTGATGAATCAAAACAACCACAAAACAAGTCAGAAACACAAGTAGTTACTACTACTACTATTACTCACAAGCTTGTTTTAATGCTTTTCCATTGGTTGCATTTTGTAAAACCCCCAGAGACATGAAGCGTTATTACGGAAACCCACCGCGGTTTTAGATGAGTCTAACATCAGGATATACCATAGGACTTGTACATAGCACTTTATAATTTGAGATTGTTCCGTTTTCTCCATCTTCTGCTATTGTTGTGATCGCTGCTCTGCATACTGCACTAAATCAAATTCCTCGTTTGTAACTATGATTACTCAAGATGGCTAAACCTATCCAAATTTAATGACAGAATCTTGAGATCTTGAAGTTGTTCTGTGCACACCACTCAACTTGTGAGGAGAGTTCTGCTGACTCTGTAAGCTGTTTCATCATTACAACAGATCAGACCTGTGACGGGAGCGTACCTATGTTCCCCGGGTCCTATATTCCCCGGGTCCTATGTTCCCCGTTTTTGTGGGACCGGGGAACATAGAACCCTTTCTATGAAAAAGGGTCCTATGTTCCCCGCTTTTCCCAAATAGGGTCCTATGTTCCCCGCTATGTTCCCTGGTCCGTTGTGGGGGAATCTCACGGAGGAGCAGGCTGCTCGCTCATCCATTCGACCACTGCTTCAGCCTGATGCGCTGAAAATAAGTCTGAAGTTTATTGCACAGGCCATGAGAACTGATTTGAAAAATACTCTTTCCATAAGGACACTGTGAAACGCGCCTTGCAGACAGCGGGAGCAGACTCGTTCCCTTATTTAGGCTACTAGGACTAGTTGAGTGAATAAAGTGGATTCGCTCAGTAGCAGCATCTCACCTACTCCTCATCTATTACGTTCCAGCGCCCAGCATACGTGTTTATTCTACCAGACAAACAATGGCTGCAAATGGCTGTATTATTTGAGCCACCTGTAGCCTAGTAGGCTATTGCACTGGCTGCCTGTGCGCTCCCGCATTGATTTTAAATTAGCCCTCACTGTTTTTAAAGCACTTAACGGCACTGCCCCATACCTCTCCGTCTCCGAGCTTCTGCACCGCCACACCCCCTCCAGATCCCTTAGATCAGCAGATCAGCTACTGCTGGTGGTGCCCAGAACTAGGCTAAAAACCAGGGGAGATAGAGCCTTCTCGGCCGCTGCACCCAAACTCTGGAACAGCCTCCCCCTCCAGGTACAAGCCGCCCAGACCCTCAAGGCTTTTCTCGAGACACATCGGACCGGGGAACATAGGACCCTATTTGGGAAAAGCGGGGAACATAGGACCCTTTTTCATAGAAAGGGTTCTATGTTCCCCGGTCCCACAAAAACGGGGAACATAGGACCCGGGGAACATAGGGATGACCCCCCTGTGACAGTGGAGCCCCAATGCTAATGAGATTTGACTTTGATAGTTTGTTGTGGTCTAATTGGTTAAAAAGATCCAATTACAGGTGGACCGGTTGACACTCATCTGAAGGAGATTGTCACACAGCCTTGCTGGAATATTCTTATTAAAAAAGGTAGAACTAAAATCGATGCGTGCATTTTGTTTTACATATCCCATATGTGAAACGCTTTGAGCATCTAGAAAGGCACTATATAAATAGATCAAATCAATTATTTGTTTGTTACCATTAAGCTATTATTATTATTAGTCTTTGACCCATAAACAAAGACGTTTTAGACCTGTTAATGTTATAATATTGTATAATGAAGTGCGCCAGGCTTACCTGTGTCATGTAGGAAGAGTATTAAGGTGATGACCCATGTCAGAATAACATGAGCTGTTCTCACCAGAAAGCCTGAGCCAAACACATTCTTTAACATGGTCCTCCTAGCATTAGCATGTTAGCGCATCCATCTGCAGATAGATTCAGCAGCTCCACTCTGACATGACAACTGTCGCTAGTGACAAATGACATGTAGCTATAGCAGGACGCTAGTGCTGTAACCAGTAGCTTAAGCTAACGTTAGCTTTATCCAACAACTGACGCTGACGTTATTAACGCCCGTCTGCAGCATTTCGACTGTTTTGTTTACTCTGCCTGTAATCATTCATATACATGGACCTAACTGTGCTAACAGCTAAAGCTAAGCTGCTCTGCTTCTTCTGATGCTGACAGACAAGGAGCCGCTGCTTCCTTTAATACATTTGTTGTCTTTTTTACATTCTCAAAGTGATTGGCCAGCAGCTATCACGTGGAAAGCCAGAGTAGCGTGCCAAAGTCACGCCACCTTCCAGGTTAGGCTTAAATTACGAACCAAGGGAATTCATCGGCCATTCTTGTTTTCCAGAGTAAAATGTTATAGCCTTTCCCGATTCTAAATATAGCTGCTTGGTTTGACCAAAACTATGCCTAACACGGAAGAGGGCGTGACTTTGGCACTCTGTGTAGGGTATAGGCTACTATGGCTATTCTATGTGATCTCCTTTTGATAACTAATGTAATGACTAATATTTCTTCAATTACATTTACTGGCTCCCCTGAAACTGTTTAGAGCCCCCCTGAGGAGGCCCACCTCCCACTTTGAAAACCTCTGATCTCGATCAATGCATCATAATAGCCCGTGAATTACAAGAGGACTTTACTGACACTGAGGTCCGCACACTGGAATTAGGATGCTCTCGGTCACTTTATTAAGTCACTTTATTAAGTTTCATTCGAAAATAACTTCATCAAAATGGAAGCAGGAAGTGGGAGGGATTACATGGTTCAATCCAATTGGTGGAGAGAAAACACACTGAAGCCAATCAAGGATCATAATCAAGACCAATAAAATGAGTCTATGAAACAAAAGTACAGAGTGTAAACTTCACTGCAAAAAAAAGTAAATGCAATCCCAATTCCCAAAACATACATACGGTATGCATAATTGAGTAGCCTACATCAATGTAAGAATACTATATATATTGTAACGTGTTTGGGTAATCCAGGTATTACCTGTAATGTGATGTGCAACCTAAGTGTCTGGATCGCAGCTAGGAACTGATATGTGGGGGTGTGTTCCTAGGGGGAAGGGGATATATGTGACCAGCGGCCGGGGCGGAGGCCAGTCAGGCCAGGGTGGGCGAGCTGACCGGGTGGTTTAGAGCTAGCAGCGAAGCTAGCTGCTAGGAGCGTGTATTGTGAAGACAAGAATAAAGAGCCTGTACCAACTGCAAGTCTCCAGTTCTTTGGACGAATACCCACTCCGTTACATTGGTGCCAGACAGTAAAGCGGTAACGCCTCTGATTCGGCCGAGAGGGGAGAGGGTGAGAAGGAACGGCAAAAGAGACGGGTGGTGCGGCTTTTTGGCTCTAGAAACTAGCGCTAGTAAGTTAGCTACCAGGGGTGCTAACTGCTAACTGCTAGCTGCTAAAACCACGTGCGATGGTGCGCGGAGAATCAAGTATCTCCGGAGAATGGCCATCGGTGAACGGGAGGAAAGGAGAGCTGACGGCGGGGATCAGCTCGATGCTGGCGGGCATGGAGGCCCGTGTGTTGAGAGAGGTCGGACGGCTGGTAGAAGAGACTCCTGCCTGGGCAGTGGAGGTGATGCGGGCGCTGCGAGAAGTCATGCAGCGGGTGGACTTGATGAGCGCGGAGATAATGCGGCTGGAGGAGCCACGGAAGAGACTGTGTTGGACCTGCAGAGAGCCGGGCCACGTGGCGAGGTGGTGCCGATGCGGTTCCGGGAGACGGACCGGGTATGCGGGACAACGACATGGACAGCAGGGAGCCTGCTGGGCATGTAGCGCGATCGCACATCTAGCCAGAGAGTGTCCAGAGGCTGTCGGAGATCGGGGGACAGCGGGAGAAGAGAGACGTGCAGGCGGCAGACAGGTGAGACTCTGCTGGGCTTGCCAGTCACCGGAGCACTTGGCCAGGGACTGCACTGAGAGTGTGGAGGCCGGAGGTGAGACGCAGGCTGGGAAGAGCGTGAACAGCCAGAGGGAAGAGAGGGACATCGTCTGCAGCGTTGTTACAGTCGGGAGAGCGACGCTCGTGTCTCCGAGTGAGCGAGAGGGGTTACCGCCGGGGGAACCGGCCCAGCTTAACCGCTATACACCCCCTAACGTTGCACTGCGGAGAGCCGAGGGGAAGATCGACGCCGGTGGTGTTCGCTCTGCTGTCCTCAACCCTGGAGGAGGGGGACGGAAAAACGAGCGAGTGCGAGGCCGGGAGGACGACGCCAGGGTCAGCTGGAGAGTCGACGGGCGCGAGTGGAGACCGGAGGACGAGGATGTCGATCCGGTGCTCGTTCGTGCATTTGCTACTGGAACAAACAAAAAGGGGGGACCGAAAAGAGTGCTTCAGGGGAATTGGTGAAGCTGGGAAAAGGGGGGATGGAAATGGGGTTTAAAAGGGACTAAATGTGGGAAATGTGGGTTGAATTTAAATGTGTGAAAAAGAAAGGAAATAATGAAAACTAGACATTATGGAGTGCCTAATGGGAAACTAGACATTATGGGGGTACCTAATGGAAAACTAGACATTACGGAGTACCTAATGAAAACTGGACATTATGACGGGGGTGCTGAAAAGAAAAGACTGTTTGTTGGGGAATTATAATTTGATGTGGTGATGGGAAAAATGTTGTGTTGGTGTGTTTTGGTACAGGGGGATATGTGTGGGTTGTGGGTGTCGACGTGGGCGTCGAGCTAATGTTGGGTGAGGAGTATGTAACGTGTTTGGGTAATCCAGGTATTACCTGTAATGTGATGTGCAACCTAAGTGTCTGGATCGCAGCTAGGAACTGATATGTGGGGGTGTGTTCCTAGGGGGAAGGGGATATATGTGACCAGCGGCCGGGGCGGAGGCCAGTCAGGCCAGGGTGGGCGAGCTGACCGGGTGGTTTAGAGCTAGCAGCGAAGCTAGCTGCTAGGAGCGTGTATTGTGAAGACAAGAATAAAAAGCCTGTACCAACTTCAAGTCTCCAGTTCCTTGGACGAATACCCACTTCGTTACAATATATATATATACATATACACATACATACATATATAAATATACATACATACATATATAGGCTACATATTTCCGCATCAATATAAGCGTATACATAATGACAGAGAGAGAGGGGAAGAAAGAAATAAGCCCTCTAGAAAAAGTACAAATTTAAAAGCTGGTGGTGTGTCTCCAAAATTATAGGTCATTTCCCACAAGAGGGGGTTATTCAGGACCTGGGCAACATCAGGTCACAGGCCTGTAAACAGGGAGAGCCCAATAGAGAGCCGCAGAAACGAGTCCGGAAATCATCGATGCTAACAGTCCTGGTTCTTCGCTGTTTTCGCCTATGGGAGTTTTGAATGGGTTTTTGGCGCGATGCTTCTAATAATCTCTCTGTGCAACGCTGGCTTAATCAAACGCGAACCAGTGTTTAGTAATATCATCTTCACACACGAGGACCACTTTTACGAGTTTTGAAGCTTTTACGTGCCGTTAAAAGGGCGGCTAGCTAGCAAACGGCTAAATGAGACTGGTGCCGCGTCTATGTGCCGACAGGCCGCAGTGCCGACAGGCCACAATGTCGATAGCCCACAAGCAGAACCAGCAAAATGAGGCACTACAAACAGAGTAAAAAGAGTAAAAAACAACAAATCCAAGAAGAGGAGGGGGGGGGGGGGTAAAGAGAGTAAAGCTCTTGGGGAACTGGACAAACTACCTGTAGACCAGACTGTACTGAAAGACCAGGTGAGGAGAAATATACAATACACTCAAAAAAAAAGTTATAAAAAAGGTCTAATATCAAAAGATTCATTTACCCTCCTGTTGACTGTGTCTAGAGTGGAGATCCAAAAGGCCTCTCTTTTTAACAGTAAAGAGTTAATATCGCCACCTCTTGGCGGAACCTTCACAAGTTCAATACCAATATATTTGAATGAAGAGATTGGATGTTGGGCCTGGAAAAAATGTAGGGCAACAGGATTTCTGAAGTCCTTAGTCCTAATGTCACTTCGATGCTCAGAGATATAAGCCGACCCACATAAACATTTGATCATATAAATGATATTCGGTGTGGAGCAACTGATAATACCTTTGATTTTAAAGCGTTTACCAGTGACAGGATGGTTGAAAGTGTGGCATTTGTAAGTGAAGTTGCACTGGGCACATCGACCACACTTATAATTACCCTCAGGAATCTTGCAACTGCTGCGCTTGTTGCCTAATGCACTTTTTATACTCTTTTTTAAAGTTTTGTTGTGATGCTTTTAAATGTCCATTTTATTCTCTTCTTTTATTCTTTTATTTTCCTGTCATCCATTTTATGTGAAGCACTTTGAATTGCCTCTGTGTATGAAATGTGCTATACAAATAAACTTGACTTGACTTGACTTGACTTGATCTTAATTTATCATTCAGTGCTGGTATCATTATCGTCACATTCTATTTTGATCAGAGTAGAAGTTTGACAAAACAAAATGTAATAATGACAATTGACCTCGACTGAAATGGCTTTCGCTCTGTTGTTCTGGTTGATTCCTATCCATAGTTGACACATTTCAGATAGTTTTTGTAGAAGTGCAGCTTCAGTTTGTGCTCCACGTCACCCCACCCTGGGTGTCTGAAGGTATCGTAGCGGGCGTTGTTTTCATGGGGCTGGTGGCCGATGGACACGTGGCTGCAGCTGGCGACCATCAAGGAGCCCAGCCCATCCATGAAGAACTCTGAGTGTGCCACTCTTGGCAGCTTGGGGTCGAAGCCCACCCTCCGCGCGGCGTCCGTACGAGCCAGGAAGAAGTTGTGTACCCCACTGACCAAAGAGCATTGTGGGAAATCACGAAGTGCGTGGAACATCACATTGGACTTTCTGTTCAGGCAGCCACCATCTTTCTCGTTGCCTTCCTCATAGAGGAGAGAGAATAAAAACTGGTCCCCAGTTACTGACCCCCCAACCACGTCTAGGTCAGGCTCCGCCTCCATCACCTCCACCAGCTTCTCAATCTGTGTTTGCTCTGTAAACAGGTGGTCGTCATCCACCCACAGGAAGTACTTGGTGGTTACCTGGGAGACAGCCAGGTTCCTGCCAGCGAACCAGCCCTGTGCTGGGGGCATGATGTAGTGTTGGACGTGTTCTCCGGGGACTTTCTGTGGATCGAAGCTGTCGTCGGCGATGATGACGTTGATGTTGTCATAGAAACGGCGTATGCTGCTCAGCATCACGTTGAGCTCTGGGTAGCGCAGGAAGGTCTTGGTGACGATGGTGACCTGAGAGCTGATGTCTGTGCCCATGTCATAGAGGACGGGCAGGCGAGGCTGCTGGATGACGATGGGGAAGACAACCTCATGGTTCTCAAACAGGAAGTGTGCGAGGTCTCCAGTGTGTATATGGTAGACAGTGCTGGTGTAGGAGACTTTAGCCAGCAGGTCATTGAGCACAGCCAGGCTGCTGGACTCCATGGTCAGCACACTCTCACCATCACCTTTGACCTCTCCCCATTCGCCTCGACTCTCAGTGGCCAAGACGCCTCTGGATACATTCAGTGACACCTTATAGCTGCTTCTCTGTCTTGTGTTTAGCGCTAACCCTGGTATGAGAGTGCGGGTCAAAGGTCGCACTCTGAAACCCTGGATGGGATACTGCAGTGGAGTGTTAGACGGAGCAAACAGCAGACTGCCTAGTACAGACCTGGTCCTGGCCTCGTATTTGTGGAGCTCCTTTTCTCTGCGTTGCTGCAGCTCATCAATCTGCTCCTTAGGGACGAGGTCTCTGATGATCAGGGAGCCTTTAGGGCAGCTGCAGGGCGCGGGGGCGCGGGGAATGCTGGATGGCAAGGTCCGTAGCTGCTGTGTGTCGGCAGCCTCAGTGGAGAAGAGGAAGTAGTAGAGTAGCAGCACCACAGTGACGAACACACACAGTTGACAAACCATGGTCCACCCTGCTCTGCTCAACACAGCCATCTCGCCTTGCTGTTGTGAAGGAGTGGATGAGCTACTGAGAGAGCTGATGTTGGATGCACTGGAGAGGGAGGCTGAGGGACTTTCCTGTGGGAAACAAACACAGTTATTATTATTTTATTTGTTCTCTCCACTGCCGATCTTGGGAGAGCCGAGACTGGCTCCATGCTTCCTCCGAGACATGGGCAGTCACAAGGCCGCTTCTTTTCACCTGCCAGAGGAAGCTTCACCGGTAGGACATAGCACGTGGGAGGTTCACGCTATTCCAACCAGTTCCCCTCCCTCTGAACAGGCGACCTTAACGATCAGAGGAGGAACCACATTAGCAACCAGGATGTTGCATGTTTTTGTGAAGGGGGTTCCTATATGAAGTGCCCCCAAAATCGTGTAAATGCCCCCATTTTTAGACAGTGAGGGGGGGGGGGGGGGCAAAGGAGGAGGAGGCTGCTCACTGCTGCTGTAACCTCTTTTAAAAATCAGGTCATAGGCAGGTTGGTTTCTTTTCACTTTTTTATGGTTATTTTATTCTCTTAATTCTTTTTATTCTTACTCTTGTTTTTATATTGTGTTACTGGTTTTATTTAGTTGAGTACCCCACTGCTCTTGAGGAGGGGTCTGTACCTCCTAAAATTGTATTTATTTTATCTTCTTATTCTTTTATATTATCATATGGGAAGAACTTTGCAATGAGGGTTGTGCAATAAAAGAAGAATTGAGGTAAAGCGCACAACTCCTTGTAAGAAAAACAGACCGGGTGCCTGGATAATGGATAACAATGAAAAAGGAGAGCCGGCACTCACGGTAGGCTAATTGAAAAACAGCCTTTTATTGGGCAGTGAAAAAATTGGACGTTTCGGCTTCAAGCCTTTGTCAACAATGAGAAAAGAGACACTTTCAGAAATATATATACACACATACATCAAGGAGGGAACCAATCATTATGCAGGGCAGTAATGGGAGAATGCAAGGCACCTGTAGTGCACCCAAGGGTGCGGCCATCAGGGCCGTGTGCAAAGAGAAGTTGTGCAATTAGACCTACAGTAGGAAGTAATTGATGACAGACAGGCAAATCTACCATGAGTCAAGAGCCAAATAGCCTACATCACCAAACAATCACAGTAGTCTAATCAACAAAAAGAAAAAGAGAAAACATAAACATTAAACAAATAAAAATAACAAGATCATAACAATAATAATAATAGTGGAGAAAAGGCAAGTCTGTGAACAAATTTGTATCAAGAGAAAACAAGCAGGTTATAATAAAGAATAATCTTTATAGAAAACAACTTAGAATGAGTTCTTCATTAAGGCCTTTAGGGCTCTCGGTTTGTAATGTGTGTATCCATCTGGCTTCTCTTTGCAATAATGATTGATCTCTGTTTCTTGTGCAATAAACCCATGACTTGTGCAATATGCTTACGAGCAATTAGGATGAAGTGTTGAACCAATTACATTTGCTGTCTTTATTTTTATACTACACCGCTTGCACAACTTCCCAGTGGCAGTTTAGTGTGCATGTTAGTCAGGGACTACACTGTATGTTCTGTATGTTTTTTTCTGTCTGTTGTATGTATCGTGTCAAAACCTCTATGTACTTGTGATATGTGGCTGTTGTATGGCACTATCTATGCCCAAGACAATTTTCCCCTCGGGGACAATAAAGTTCATCTCATCTCATTACAACTTAAAGTGCCATATTTACAGAGCTAGACTGTATATAAATACACAACGCACTGTGCGCATTCTAGAAACAGCAGCTCTACATAAGAAAGTTCAGAGGGGCGGGGAGCCCACAGAGGTTCTAAATTCAATTCAATTCAATTCACTTCAATTTATTTGCCCACAATGTGGAAATTTGTCTTCGGCTTCACAGGTTTGCTTGTGTACAGAGAGGAATACATTACATTTCAACATGGGAGACAAATACATTACATTTCAACAAACACCAGGGTACACATAGGCTACAGAACACAGGGATTGACAGGATAGAAACATAATACAACATGGAACAGGGACACACATACAGGCAGTGATAACGGACATGGTTCTTGTGTGGATGGGGTTTATGAATTTAGCAGGTTTATTGCATTTGGTATGAAGGATTTTTTGTAGATGTTTTTGGTTGCAGCGGGGACTCTGTAGCGTCTTCCTGAGGGCAGTTTTGTGAACTCAGAGAAGAGGGGATGTGCTGGGTCAGACACAATTTGTCTGGCTTTCCGTTTCGCTCGTTTTTTATATATCGATCCCAGTTGCTCCTGGTCCTTTCCAATAATTTTACTCGCCATCCTAGATTTCCATACCATGTCCACATATCAAAGGTCAGGATACTTTCAACAAGGCTCTTGTAAACTGTCTCTAGAATGGCTTTGCTTATTCTATATGTATCTAATTTCCTAATTAGATACAGGCGTTGCATTGCTCTTTTAAATATGTAGTCGGTGTTGGCTGTGAAACTTAAATTAGAGTCGAACAAGGTTCCTAAGTATTTAAATTCTTCCACATTTTCGACAGGCTGGTTGTCAATCAGTACAGGTGTAAAGATGTGTCCAGCGTTCCTGTGGCTCGCAATGACTAGCTCCCTAGTCTTCGTGCCGTTTATGAGGAGGGCACAGTCATCACACCACTTTACAAGCTGTTCTATGTGATGGAAATAGGTGGATTGACCGCTTGTGTCCCCCATCCTCATGAGGCCCACTAGCGCCATATCAGGGGCGGTTTTAGCATCAGAGCTTTGGGTGGGCTCAGCCCACCCAAAGGTCATGGACCACTGAACCCCTAGGGGGGTCCGGGGGCATGGCCCCCCGGAAGAAAATTTTGTACAGTTTCAAGTAAAAATGGATCAAACTGGCGCACTTTCAGAGATGGGCAGTATTTGAAATACTTGTATTTGAAATACGTATTTCAACTACTTTTTTGTATTTTGTAATTTGTATTTGGCTGGGCAGAGAAAAATGAGATGTAATTTGTATCAAGATACTTTCAGATCTTGTATTTTGTGTATTTCAAATACATAAAATACATTTTTCTTTTTATTCTCAAATTGACACATGTAAACATTGACACAGGTTTAAACTAAAGATGGAGAAATTAGTTGTACTAAAAACAACTAAGTGAACTAAACTGAACTGAAACCTGATATGAAAAGATGGAGAAATAAGGTGTATTGAAAAACAACTAACTGAACTGAAACCTGATGTGAAAAGATGACCCCACACTACAGGATAATTTGCAAGATTATGGCCAAGATTCCCCCCTCCCGATTTTCTCGGGGGTGCTCCCGATTTGAGGCGTGTCGGGCAGATAATCTTCCCAAATGATCCTGTAGTGTGTGGGGTTCAAAGATTCACAATCGGGAAGATCGGGCATATCTAACATGTTAGATATTTACAACCCGACAGGCGATTGCATCTTGAGCAGAGAGCCAGTAGTAGCTGCGTTTCCATTACAGTTTTTCGCAAAATAATCTGGTCCGCGTCCGCCCGCAGCCCCGCACAGAAACAAAGAACGAGGAAATTGTCATCGAGGTGAAATACCCGTGCGTCTTTGAACGGGACGGAAAACTAATGCTATACTGCAAAGCATGTAGCCTACAACAAGCGCTTAGGTCTCATATGCTTCCCGCATCGGCGAGTGTCCGCACGGAAAAGTGAGTCAAATCAGCAGACGCGCCCCTCCACAAGGCACCTGTGCAGACGGTTTTCGCCTGGCCGTGCACAGTAGGCCTACACCCCGAATGGACGCGGCTGTCCGCGCAAATATTAGTTAAACAAATCATTTCAGTGCAAATGCATTATAAAAACAAAAAATAAGATTTGTTTAGAAAACGAAATTACACAAATGTATTATTATTATTATTATTATTATCATTATTACTACTACTACACCCGGTGCGCACACTGAATAGGCATTTTAAAAGTTAACGTCGAGCCCTGCTTCCAAGGTGAATCTTCGGCATAATCTTCTAGTGTGTGGGGTTGCGTTTGAACAGACGCGATTGTGTGTGTGTCCCAAGATTGAAATGTTAAAAAATCGGCTCTCTCTGTCCTGTAGTGTGTGGGCTCTCAAGATTTTTATAATCTTCAAGGATTTGAAAATCCTGTAGTGTGGGGTAGGCATAAGTGAACTAAACTGAAACCTGATATGAATAAACAGAGAAATTACTTGTACTAAAAAACAACTAACTGGACTGAACTGAAACCTGATTTGAATAGGAGAAATTAGTTGTACTAAAAACAACTAAGTGAACTAAACTGAACTGAAACCTGATATGAAAAGATGGAGAAATAAGGTGTATTGAAAAACAACTAACTGAACTGAAACCTGATGTGAAAAGATGGAGAAATTAGTTGTACTAAAAACAACTAAGTGAACTAAACTGAAACCTGATATGAATAGATGGAGAAATAAGTTGAAAAAACAACTAACTGAACTAAACTGAAACCTGATATGATTCAGAATAGATTGAGAAAGAAGTTGTATTGAAAAACTAACTAACTGAACTAAACTGAAACCTGATGTGAATAGCTGAAGAAATAAGTTGTACTGGAAAAAAAACAACTAACTGAACTATACTAAAACCTGATATGAATAGATTGAGAAATAAGTTGTACTGAAAAAAAACCTAACTGAACTAAACTGAAACCTGATTTGAATAGGAGAAATTAGTTGTACTGAAAAACAACTAACTGTCATAAACCTGATTTGAATAGATGGAGAAATTAGTTATACTGAAAAACTATAACTGAACACCAAAGTACCCTAATGAAAATCAAAAATGTCTTTCTGTTGCTACAAGGATGTCTGAGCTTCACTGTGCATAATGATGGCTGTGCAGATTTTGACACTAGAATGGTGTTACCACTGCTGATAGTGGAAAGTTGTATTCAGTGAGTGATTGTTCTTTAGTAATTATGTTCTAGATAGCCAGGTTGTTTTGGATTTTGTTTATGAAGCAGAAGGAGGGGAAGTAATTTTAAGGATGTAAGGATTTGAACAAGAGTCCAATTTCATGGAAGGCCTTTTTTGTTTGAGATGCAGTTTCTCATCGTTCCTCTCACCGATTCACAATTTCACAACCTTAGACAGGATGTGCATCAGGGCATTCAATTCCTGAAATGTAACCTTTTCTAGTTGTATAAATATGTTTGCACGTTAAATAAATACTGTGACGACAAGTTACTGACATGTTACTGAATGTGAAGTTGTTTAAAGGGGACCTACTATGCCTTTTACCTATTTCAGTTATTTATATATTGTGTTATGATGTCAGATATCTATGGCTAAACATAGTCAAAGTTCCAAAACTTGAGGTTAACATGCAGAAATGCTGCATTTAAGTCAAAAGCCCTCACAGAAGGTGATTAACAGCTGAGCTGAAGGAGAAATTAGTTCTACTGAAAAACAACTAAAACTAAAATGGAAGAACTGCAGTGTGTTAGGGAGTACACATACTGTGACAGAGGACTAAAGAGAGGATTTACTGTCTAAGGAAACCAGAAAATTTCACTTTTGAATAGCTGAAATCAGAGAATTAGGACATTTTCCTTAAAGAAATGTCTCTAAATGATTAATAGATCATCAAAATAGGCAATTAATTTAATATTTGGCAATTCATCTATGAATTGACTAATCGTTGCAGCTCTTTATAAGTTTTTATAAAATGTATTTTCATGTATTTTCAAAATACAAAATACGTATTTGTATCTCAAATACATTTTCAGACATGTATTTTGTATTTGTATTGTGATACATTTTTTGAGCAAGTATTTGTAATTTGTATCAAAATACTTTATGATGTATTTTCGCCCATCTCTGCGCACTTTGAGATCAAAATGAAGAGACTAGATCTATGAAGAACTACACACATCAATATCTTCTTTACCGTTCTGTGGTTTTACAGCGATGAAAAAATAATTGTTTCCCTATATATACTATATATATTCTATGTACAGGTTACTATATGGTAGAATTATGCTTGCATAAATAATACCAAAATCACTTCAGGGGAGTTTCAAGTAAAGTAACATTTTGCTTTGTAGGCAAAACAAAAGTAAAATTAAATCAAAAGGGAACTTCCTAACTTATTGTCTGGAATAATATTCCGACAAGATAATAATATACTGTAAGCACTCATATATCCATCTATGGAAAAACAACAAATGAGGATTTGTTCCCATGCTTAAATTCCCTTAAGACTTAATTGTCTTGGAAACTGACATTTGAAAATCACATTGTATTGTTAGTTAGGCTACTTAAGGCCATTTCATCACACATTAATGCAATTTGTCTCTTTTTGGATTCACACAAACTCTTGTGTGTGAATCAGCTTATATAGCAGCCATACACATTTTCTACAAATGTGACTGGTTGGAAGTTGGTAGGCTACCACCACCACAGCGTGCAAAAATAGGGAAAGAAAGAAAGAAAAGGCAATAGCATACCATGCACGCATGTTAAGCTATCGTCATTATCACATCAGACAGGCTGTGTAAAACAGCCACTTGCGATTCTGAAGGGCTTAATTTCATTCAGATAACAATATGTTTGTCACTTATGCCCATATGTTTCTCAAAAAACATTGCATCCATTTACACCCGCTTTACTGCGAGCTAGCATGACATGGCTGGCTGGTGCCATGGTAGCCTACCTACCTTCCTCCAGTCCACCTGTTTGTCTGGCAGGCACAGCGACAAGTTCTTTTGTTTAGCCTACGAAACAACGTTACACGCTAATTTGCATATCAATGCGCTAATTAAGTAACTACTGACGACTCTGACTGCTCAATGCTCACCTCACAGTTTCATTGATCATGAGTGGGGAGAACGATTGTATGGACTGTGGAGGACCACTTCGCTGCTGTACTGTGTGTGTGACCTGTGTGAAGTGATGTGGGATTAGGCAGATAGATGGAGGAGGGAGCGCCTGCGCAGCCGCGGTTCTAGAAACTTTTCGGGTGGGCTGAACCCCCCTATATTTTTGTCTCAGCCCACCCTAAGAACATAGAGGGGGGGGGGACACACGCACACAGCGCATTGAGTGTAGTCAGAAACTGCTACTAATGACCACCATGGATTTGGGGGGGGGGAATGTTTTTTTTTCCTCTATTTTTTTTGGGTGGGCTGAGACTATTTTTGGGTGGGCTAAAGCCCACCCAAAAAAGGCCTAGA
This sequence comes from Poromitra crassiceps, assembly GCF_964638095.1. Classification (NCBI taxonomy): domain Eukaryota; kingdom Metazoa; phylum Chordata; class Actinopteri; order Beryciformes; family Melamphaidae; genus Poromitra; species Poromitra crassiceps. The sequence continues at coordinate 24,876,915 of NC_139629.1, read as the reverse complement.
ACCGCCCCTGCGCCATATCATCGGCGTATTTATACAATTGGCAGATTGCATTCATAATGTGCATCGCACTGGTGTATAGAGAAAATAGCACAGCAGACGGGATGCAACCCTGCGGTGCTCCTGTATTCAAGATGACTGTCTCAGAGGTGAGGCCGTTGAACCTCACTCTCTGTGGTCGATCTGAGAGGAACTCATGAATCCACTGTATGATGTGGCAGTTTATGTTGATTTCACAGAGCCTCTTATCAAAGTGTGTTTTTTCATGCAGTTAAATGCGGAACTGAAATCTATAAATAAATTTCTAGGAAAACTGTTAGGCTGCTGTATGTGCTTACTGATGGAGTTCATTAATGTCAGTGTTGCATCTCCAGTACTGCGGCCTTTCCTGTATGCAAACTGAAATGGATCAAAATGTTCACATACAGAGGATGTAAGATGGCTGACAAGGACTCTTTCCATGCATTTACATAAGATGCTGGTTAGTGCCACTGGTCTAAAGTCGTTCAGTTCTTTGCCTCTGGCTTTTTTGGGGACAGGAATAATGTTTGAAACTTTCTATGATTTAGGAACGGAGTGTGTATTTAATAATAGCTGAAACAGCCTAGTGAAGACAGCTATAAGCTGGAACCGGCAAGATTTAATGACCCTGCCCCTCAGTCCATCAGGGCCTGGTGCCTTGTTGGGCTTTATTTTGTTTAGGCTGGCAGCTACTTCTGCCTCTGTCAGTATAATTGTTGATTGATCAGTAGTGTCATAGGCTATATCAAAGTTGTCTGTGTTATGGGGTGACTTATCGAATCTGGCATAAAACTGATTGAGCTCATTTGCAAAATGCACATCCTTATGCTTCAATACATCCTGTTTTTTCTCTCCCCTGCCCATTATTACATTTAGTCCATTCCAGGCCTCCCTGGCATCGCCTGAGCACAGCTGCTTGTTTTGTTTCTGTTGTCTCTCTGTTGGTATGTGCTCTTGGTCTAAGGGGAGGTAGGGAGGGGAAAGGGGTGGGTAATATGTGGGTTTATGTTTGTAAGAGTCTATGTGGTTGTTGTTGTTTGTTTGAATAATTGCAAAACTGTAAATAAAGTCATAAAAAAAAAAAAAAAATTGACCTCAGTTAATTTCTCTTTTGCTTTACTAGTTCCAGATCTCCATTAATGAAAGCAGTTCTCCTCTCTCTAATACATTGTCGCATTTCTGCAGTAGGCTACCTTCATCAATGGAGCTACTGCGCAGACTCTGGTTCACTGATCTGGCAGGATTTTGGCTTCAATATCTGGTATCTTAGATAGGTAGGAAGCCATTTTTAGTTAGGTGTTTGTATTTGTAATCATATGCTTATTTGCACCATCTATGTCTTAACTTGTACATGTGTGGTTTATGTTCTATGTCTTTACGTTTTATGGTGTGCTGCTGACTGTGCACAATGTGTCTCTATGGGAAGAGAAGCCAAAGGAAAATGTCCACCATGGTGGACAATAAAGTATCATATCATATCAGGTGTAGTGCTGGTAGAACGCGGGGGAACGGCGTTCCCATACTTCTCCAACGGGTGTTTTGTGTGTGTCAGTGTGTGTGTGTGTGTGTGTGTGTGTGTGTGTGTGTGTGTGTGTGTGTGTGTGTGTGTGTGTGCATGTCGAGCCAATAAAACGAGTGAAACTTGGCAACGTTGTCATTCGTCCTATATTTAAGGTGGGCTGAATTATTCACACAACATCAACTCGCGGCTTGAAGAAAGAAGGAAACATTCCACCTTAACTATATTTAAGGTGGGCTGAATGATTCACACAGCATCAACTCGTGGCTTGAAGGAAAAGGAAACATTCCACCTTAACTAGCTACAGCGCGGGGGAAACCTCAGTTTAATAAAAGCTATACTGAAACAGCTACTGGCTTTTTCAGCATCAAAATATTTTTTTTCCCCCCAGTAGCCTACCTCACTTTAACAAGTAAAGATGAAAAAGGCAGCCAAACATCCTTTCATTTTTCGGACAAGCTGTTAAAAAGGTACGTTTACAAGCATGAAGAAACTGTTAAAAGCATGTTTATTTTCAACAAGGTTGAATCAAAAGTTAGCGTTAATCACCCCATTGCAATTTGCATCCCCAGAATTCACCACAAAATTCTAAAAATGCCGGCCGCCACCACAAAATTCTAAAAATGCCGGCCGCCTGCCAAATGATGATCAATGCCTTGTGCAACTTGTGTGATCACTGGTTGAGAGATTGTTAGCTGTTTGTGTTGATAACTGACTCTGCTGAGTCTGCTCTGCTCTGCCCATATACGTCTTTTTTAGCTGCAAATGTCATGGGCTACAGGACACCAGTGGTGTATAAAGTACTTGAAAACCATACTTGAGTACAAGTAAAGATATGTTCCCAGAAAAAGACTTTGGTAAAAGTCAAAGTCATTCATTAGAATATTACTTGAGTAAAAGTCTTAAAGTACTTGATATTTTCTGTACTTAAAGGAACACTCCGCCCATTTTCAACCAGCTTTGTATCATTAGAACATCAGTAGTATATCAGAAAACTGTAAACGGTTTTGAAGTCTGTCATTTAATTTGACAGTTATTGAGTGTTAAAGTGTGGACCAGTGACATCACTGGTCCACACTAACTCAAATTAATAACTCATTAACTCAAATCAACTCTCAATAACTGTCAAACTATGCATCATTCATCTAGTTTGACAGTTATTGAGAGTTGATTTGAGTTAATGAGTTATTAACTCATTGAGTGCCAGCCACTTTTGGAGAACGGACGCTCCCAGTGCCAGAGTTTCAGAGCGTTTTCAGTGATTTCTCGAGGCCCACAGAATATTGTGTGATATTACTATGTAAACACCGAACACGCCAAAAGAACGATGAGACTCTCTTCTATCATCAGCAAAAAAAAAGTTTATTGATATCATTTTCCGTTCCTTAGTTATCAGCCGGAGAAGATGGGTTGATTTGACCAAAAACAGCTGTTTCAACTTAGAAGCTGAGATAATCACACTTTTGTGAAAGGAAACATTTCAAGCACATCACTGACTCTGAAGCTAATATTTTCTCATTTAGTGACACCTAAAACATTTGAACAGTCATTTCCTTCAATAAAACAGCAAAAACAAAGGAATTTTGATAGCAAAATATTGTTTTTTAGCTGCAACCAGCAGCTCTGTGGGATCGTCACTTTGGCTGTTTCCAAAGTTTTTATTGAATAATTCAAAAACCCCTTCACCAAAAAATGTATAAATTTACATACGGCAAGTAGAGACCATGAGTGACTATGCCAGAAAGAATGGCCAGGATTCATCCATAGGTGGCGCTATACACGTGTGTACAACATGTGTAAGCATTTCAAAATGCACAACTTTCATGAATAATTCAAATTCAAATCCCCTTGACCAAAAATGTTCAAAGAACAGTTCAAATGGTAACAGAGGCCGCCGGTCCCATCTGTATACCAGTAGTAGCATCGTCGTCATCGATTACTCTACGCTGAGAGGAAAAGCGTGCCGTGCTAACAGAGGCCGCCGGTCCCACAGTTCAAATGTTCAAAGTACAGTTCAGTTATTTTGAGAAAAAAAGAAAATAAATTTGTACAGTTATGTATGTATTCAAAGAACAGTTCAAATGGTAACAGAGGCCGCCGGTCCCATCTGTATACCAGTAGTAGCATCGTCGTCATCGATTACTCTACGCTGAGAGGAAAAGCGTGCCGTGCTAACAGAGGCCGCCGGTCCCACAGTTCAAATGTTCAAAGTACAGTTCAGTTATTTTGAGAAAAAAAGAAAATAAATTTGTACAGTTATGTATGTATTCAAAGAACAGTTCAAATGGTAACAGAGGCCGCCGGTCCCATCTGTATACCAGTAGTAGCATCGTCGTCATCGATTACTCTACGCTGAGAGGAAAAGCGTGCAGTGCTAACAGAGGCCGCCGGTCCCACAGTTCAAATGTTCAAAGTACAGTTCAGTTATTTTGAGAAAAAAAGAAAATAAATTTGTACAGTTATGTATGTATTCAAAGAACAGTTCAAATGGTAACAGAGGCCGCCGGTCCCATCTGTATACCAGTAGTAGCATCGTCGTCATCGATTACTCTACGCTGAGAGGAAAAGCGTGCCGTGCTAACAGAGGCCGCCGGTCCCACAGTTCAAATGTTCAAAGTACAGTTCAGTTATTTTGAGAAAAAAAGAAAATAAATTTGTACAGTTATGTATGTATGGGATGCTGCAACGATGCAAGTCCAGTTCAAAGTTATTGTTATGATGTACAGTTATGCATGTGAGTAGTCGGGCTGAGTGTGGTAAATTACGAAACACACTCCTGTGTGCAAGGGGACACGACAGGTCTTGCACCACATTCTGGTCTCTTTGCGCTGGCCCCTGCGTGTGCAGACCCTACACCTTTTTGTTGGTCTTGCTTTGCTGGTGGGCTTCAGGTTTGCCATCACGTGTTTGCCAATCGGGATAGTGAGCCTGCAGTCTGGGTCCTTGTTGTATGGTGCCCTGGGTGCCCCTCCCCCCTCAACTGCAACTTCCTCCTCCTCCTCCTCCTCCTCCTCTTCCTCCTCCTCCTCCTCCTCCTCCTCAGGCACAGGTCGCTTTGAGGTCCATGACTTCACCACCCTCCGCATGAACTCCAAGAGGGTTTTACACTCCCCTGGGTTCCTGGCTTTGTAGAGGATGTAGGCGTTGAACATGCACACTTGGAACAGATAGGCTACAAACTTCTTGGGCCAGTTCAGTGTCTTCCGGATGAAGGGGTAGTAGGCTATGTTTTGGTCTAACCTATCCACCCCATTCATGGAGGAGTTGTATGCTACAACACACTCTGGCTTGAGCTGAGCCACTTTGCTTGTCTGTCCCTTCTGCCACACGTCCACGCTCTGCATGGTGTCTTTGTGGCACGTTGTCACCATCTTCACTAGCCGTTTGTCCTGCCAAGCTAAAACCATCACCCTCTCATTGTGACGCACAACTCTTCCCCCCACCCCCAGCTCAGCCTTTGTCACCTCCCTGATGATCGGAGGTTCCCCCCTATTTTTCCTCAGCGTTCCACACACATTGGTTTTTGCTCCCAGTAAACGCTCACACAGTGCAACAGAGTTGTAAAAGTTGTCCATGTAGAGCGTGTAACCATGACCTGGCAGGCGATCGAGGAGCGAGAACACAGTGTCTGGCAGAGTGCTAGGTACCCCAACATAAGGCTGCATGTTGAAGCAGTACCCTGTGGCAGAGTCACACAGTATGTATGATTTTATTCCATACTTGACCGGCTTCTGTGGGTTGTACACCTTGAATGACAGACGGCCCCTCCACAGCATCATACCCTCATCAATACAAATGTTTTGACCTGGTTGATACAGCTCCTTGAACTTGTTGACTAAATAGTTCAACACAGGACGGACTTTAGTCATTTTGTCCGTCGCATCCTGTGCTGCATTGTCACTGTAGTGAAGGAAGCACCAGATCAGTTGGAACCGGTTCCTTGCCATTGTCTTGTTGAAATAGGGTGTGGCATCTATTTCCTCAGTACTCCAATACAATGCAATGCTTGGTTTCTTTATATAACCAGTGATGAACGTTAGTCCAAAAAATGTTTTCAGTTCTGAGACTGACACTGGTTTCCAAGCATTACCCCTGCTATGTGGCAGACTGTCCGGGTGTGCTTGGAGATACTGAGTGGCAAAATTGTTTGTCTGGTCCACAATGTGCTGGAGCAGCTCATCGGTCAGGAACAGCTCCAGGAAGTCAGCTGGCAGGCCGGAATCCAGCTCCGCAGCAGCATTCTGGGGTCCACGCGTTGCACTGAAGGGGATCGGGTTTGGTTCCCAGTCTGCCTCCTGCCAGCCTGCATCTTCCCCACCTCTGCTCGATGCAACTGTAAATGATTGAAATATATATAATTATCAAATACATTTTTTATTGCTTGGTTATGTGTATATATATATATATATATATATATATATATGTATTTTTTTTTTACCTTTCTTCCTTGTCCTTGTGGATGTGGGAGTGGGAGTGGGTTTTCTCCTCGATGTAGGAGCTGTAAATTATTGAAATATATATATAAATTATCATAAATACATTTCATTATTGCTTGGTTTTATGATGTGTGGGATATATATATATATATTACCTGTCTTCCTTGCACTGCCCGTGGAAGCCGTGGGAGTGTCTCTGCTCGATCCACAGTCTGTAGAAATATATAGGCTACAATTATCAACCACAATTGACCAGTTTTATTGCTGCAGTTTTACTGACTATAATGCCTGAACCTGCTCAATCCATGATCTGTGGAAATATATCTACCATAAATATACATTGTGTTATTGCAATGTTATGGCTATTTAGAAAAAAAGTTTTACCTGCTCTGCTGCGTGTGTCAGGCGACGAATCTCTGCTACCTCCGTCAGGCGACGAATCTCTGCTACCTGCAGATCCCCAATCAGGCAACCACTCGTCGGATGAATCTGGATCTGGCTCACTGAATTCATCCGACGTATCTGAAGTTTCAGTTTGCTGAGATGAAAATATGTCCGAGTCTTCCCCAGTACCATCGTCTTCTTCATCTCTTTCTTCTGCACGCTGAGAGGAAGCGCGCACTCCACCATGCTTCACTGTGGTGGGTGCAGAGCTAACGGCTCTGGTGTCTACATCGATCACTTGTTCTTCTGCACGCTGAGAGGGAAAACGCACCCGCCTACTCCTAGCTCTCCCACGCTCTGTGGTGGTGGTGGTAACAGAGGCCGCTGGTCCCATCTGTGTAGTATCGATCACTCTACGCTGAGAGGTAGAGCGCCCAGATCTAACGTTAGCTCTGGTGGTGGGTGCCGTGGCAGTAAAAGAGGCCGCCGGTCTAACGTTACCTCTGGTGGTGGGTGCCGTGGTAACAGAGGCTGCCGGTCCCATCTGTGTAGTATCGACCACTCTATGCTGAGAGGAAGAGCCCCCCGATCTAACGTTAGCTCTGGTGGTGGGTGCTGTGGCACTAACAGAGGCCGTCGGTCCCATCTGTGTAGTACCATAGTCTTCATCAATCACAGGTCTAACGTTACCTCTGGTGGTGGGTGCCGTGGTAGCAACAGAGGCAGCCAGTCCCATCTGTGCATCGATCACTCTACGGGGTGCCGTGATAGCAACAGAGGCAGCCAGTCCCATCTGTGCATCGATCACTCTACGGGGTGCCGTGATAGCAACAGAGGCAGCCAGTCCCATCTGTGCATCGATCACTGTACGCTGAGATGAAGAGCGCGCTGGGCTACCGTTAGCTCCACCAAGCTGCACCGTGGTTTCTGCAGTGGGAAAAGTTTTTTCCTGGTCGCCACCAGAAGTGGTGGCACCGGTACCACCACTAGTGCCTTCTCCAGCGATCGCCACACGTTTAGGCACAGAATACAAGCTCTCTTGCAGAGTAAGCTGCTTGTACTTCTCGGGTTTCCTCTTACGCTTCGCCATGTCTGCCTCATCAAAGGATCGCCGCTCACTACAAAGGACCACCGCGTTTCCGTTTCCCCCAACGACTTCTTCTGTGTTTTACTTCACTTTCTCTCATCGGGAGAGCACTGTCGCCACCTAAGGGTTCTGTAAAATAGGTTATAGACCTCCAATAGCTATAATATTTGTACAGGAGAGGCAGAAGGCTTTGATCGACGCCCCACCGTCAAAAAACGCAATTGACGAACATGTCCGTCCTTGGCACTCTACGTTACTATTTGAAATGACGAACATGTCCGTCCATGGCACTCAATGAGTTAATTTGAGTTAGTGTGGACCAGTGATGTCACTGGTCCACACTTAAACACTCAATAACTGTCAAATTAAATGACAGACTTCAAAACTGTTTACAGTTTTCTGATATACTACTGATGTTCTAATGATACAAAGCTGGTTGAAAATGGGCGGAGTGTTCCTTTAAGTATCAAAAGTAATTTTCTGATATTAAATGTACTTAAGTATTGAAAGTAAAAAGTACAAGTAAATGCTGCTAAAAAAATCAAGCAAAAGACATGCCTGGGCTTGAGTGGAAGTCTATTTCTTCTTCTTGACTTTTATAGCCGCTTTGTTGGGACCTGTGCGTGTGCAGGTGTTCCCCATATAGGTGCGTTCCCCCACTTCTCTAGATAGCACTACACCTCTATCATATCATATCATATAATTATCATAGACCATACAGGGAGGAGATAGGGACACTCCCTCCCTTCATATTATATCTCAATGATCAGTAGCCTACAGCAACTCCTGGCTTTTGCATTCAGACAAACCTCTAAGGAGAAAAGCAGAGCAGCAACCACATGATAAACCATAGTGCTATTCACTATTACTATTTAATGTACATCATGTATTTATTGCTAAGCTGTGTAATATGATGTAATGAACTTAGAAAGCAGTGTTGGGCAAGTTACTTTCAAAATGTAATATAGCCTTAGCCTACTACATATTACTAGTTACTTTCATTTGAAAGTAATACGTTATACAATATGACTGTCTGTGTAGAGTAACTCGTTGCTTATTACACTACTTTTGCATTACTTTCACCAAAACAACAGCAGCAGCAGAATGACATCGCCACCCCGGACCATCCCGAAAAATCTTGTCAACCGCCTTGAAGTCAGTGTAAACAATCCAAAATTCGAAATGTTATTCTTTTTCTTTGTTATTGTTATCTGTAGTGGTTATTTGCATAAAAACACAGTTTGATTAGGAAATGATTGTATCTTTTTTAAATATGTGCTTAGATTTTAGTTACTTGACAAAGTAACTGGTATAATATTACTGAAATCCTATAAATAACAAGTCATATTACTGAGTTACTGCTAAATTAGTTACCCCCAACACTGTTAGAAAATGGAATGCCAAAGACACATTAGAGACTTACCTCAACAACCGAGCAGTAGAGCGATGGTAAGAGCCGAGTACTCTCACAACATCTCATTACTGGACACATCATTCAGCGGGGGAGTGGGAGTAGGATGGGAGTGTATAAACAAGCAAACACCAAGCTGTTGTGAAGGCAGTGTTTTCTAACCCTTCACTGCCAACAACGGGTTTGATTGATTGATTGATTTTATTTTGGATAAAGACTAAGAACATCCAAGGGATGACATGTAAAAGTGTAAACACTTATTTCCACCATGGTCCCTGGTCTTATAAAAACAGGACATACACAGTAACACACATGACATCATATAAACAATACAGAACAGTCAAGGATAAAAAGAACAAGAGATATAAACCAACATAAGTTCAAAAACCATTACAGTAAAAGGCTCACACATGACTCTAGCTTATTCAGTAAGAATTTTTTCAGAAGGTTTTTAAAACCATTCAGAGAATTTGCAGACTTAATTTCATTAGGGATCTTGTTCCATTCATCCATCCCCCCCCCCCCCCCCCCCGCGCGTATAGAGGAATGTACTTCCCCTAACTTTGCTTTTCGTTTCTGATCAGTTTGAACCAAAACACATAATATTTTATACTTTAATGGTTGTAAACAATAGTTGGAGTAAAGAAGCAGCTGTAGTGCAGGTAGCTAGTCATCCGGATGAAGCAGGTAGCTAGTCGTCCGGATGGAGAGGTTAGCTCATGCTAGTCTCAACGCCAGACCCATGAGAGTTCCCACACTGATACACTGCATTACTGATCTCTCTCTGGGTCTGATACACTACGTTACTGCACACTGCAGATCTCTCTATGGGTCTGATACACTACGTTACTGCATGCTGCAGTCTCTCTCTGGGTCTGATACACTAAGGTACTGCATGCTGCAGAGCTCTCTGGGTCTGATACACTACGTTACTGCATTCTGCAGATCTCTCTGGGTCTGATACACTACGTTACTGCACACTGCAGATCTCTCTGGGTCTGATACACTACATTACTGCATGCTGCAGATCTCTCTCTGGGTCTGATACACTATGTTACTGCATGCTGCAGATCTCTCTCTGGGTCTGATACACTACATTACTGCACACTGCAGATCTCTCTGGGTCTGATACATTACGTTACTGCATGCTGCAGATCTCTCTCTGGGTCTGATACACTATGTTACTGGATGCTGCAGATCTCTCTCTGGGTTGGATACACTACGTTACTGCACACTGCAGATCTCTCTGGGTCTGATACACTACGTTACTGCATGCTGCAGATCTCTCTCTGGGTCTGATATATTACGTTACTGCATGCTGCAGATCTCTCTCTGGGTCTGATATATTACGTTACTGCATGCTGCAGATCTTTCTCTGTGTATGATACATTACGTTACTACACACTGCAGATCTCTCTCTGGGTCTGATACACTACGTTACTACATGCTGCAGGGCTCTCTCTGGGTCTGGGACACTTCTAGCTCCAAACTGCTGTCGGAATCCTGGCCAGTGATTGGTTCTCCAGAAATCCTGGGGGCACCAATCAGTAACGGCTTTATCAATCAGGCGCGCCCACCCTACTTGACTGTTGACTTTTGAAAACAAGCCATTCTCTCATTGGCGCTACAACCTATCAAGTCATAAAATGTTGACGCTAGACCCGCCCTCAAAACAGCAGCGGGGGATGTGAAGTGGCACAGACTCATTGATGTATTATGTGGAGTGCAGTGATTCAATGTAATATTTGAGTCTGGGGAGAGACTAGGAACACACTACACAACGTTTAGCCTGGTTCTAGTCATGACTTTGGAGTGTGGCAGAAGGAAAAAACAACAAGGAGCGTGGAAAGCAACAACCAGCCAGAAGAGACGAGCATGCTGTCCATGTGTTGAACTAGGGGGAGAAGTTGGCAGGATTATGGCACCAGAACACAAGTGCCTACAGAAGGTCAACTGCAAGACCATCTTCACCTCGCGGTTGAGTGTGTGACTGTGATCCTCTCTGACGGCTCGCACACCACGGTCAAGTCAATAAAATGGACGAATAATATGGACGAAGCCTAGAGTATGACCTGTGCCCATTTTGGGGTCCTTGCGCAGCTCGCCTGAGATGGTGAAAGACAGGGTTTTTCCCAGAGCCACAGCTCCGCCTGCTATTGGTCCATGATCGGCAAGCTGCGCGATCACTGGACAGGCGACCTGTCAATCACACCCAAAACAAAGTCTTTTCCATCATCTATTTCACTCTAAACAGGCAAGTTATATGAAAAATTCACCCCGGTACTAGTCTCGGCTCCCAGACGTTTTGGTGAGCTGCGGCACCAAACGTCTGGGAATTTCACTGTCAGAAACTGTCTCTTCGAGCCCGGCGAGAACCACCGGCAGCAGACACGCCTACATTTATTATTAGAATTTTATTTGGTAGCGGCAATGCCATTTATCATAGTCCTCACACAGAGCATGAAGATGATATTGTAGCGTATCGCTAATACGCCAAGGAACCGGAGACTTGTAGTTGGTACAGGTTCTTTATTGACAGGCTCATTCAGCTCCTAGCAGCTAGCTTCACAGCAGCTAGCTCTACACACAACAACCGCGGTCTCGCTCACTCGCATAGCTTGACTGCCTTCCGCCCCGGCCGCTGGTCACATATATTCCCTTCCCCCTAGGAACACACCCACACATATCAGTTCCTAGTTAACACACGGAAACCCCACAATACGTGTAACACCGATTCGCTACATTTCCCCCACACAACTTTAATGTCGCTTCCACGCGACATGCACAACCCACACACATATCCCCCTGTACCAAAACACACCCAACACAACATTTTTCCCATCACCACATCAAATTCTAATTCCCACAAACCCCACAACATTTCAATTCCCCACAATTAGTCCCTTCTTTTTTCACCCACCATAATGTCTAGTTTTGCATTAGGTACTCCGTAATGTCTAGTTTTCCATTAGGTACCCCCATAATGTCTAGTTTCCCATTAGGCACTCCATAATGTCTAGTTTTGCATTATTTCCTTTCTTTTTCACACATTTCAATTCAAACACAAGCCCCCACATTTTCCTTAACTTTTCTTTTAAACCCCATTTCCATCCCCCCTTTTTCCCAGCTTCTGTCCCACCTGAAGCACTCTTTTCGGTCCCCCCTTTTGTTTGTCCCAGTAGCCAAATGCACGAACGAGCACCGGATCGACATCCGCGTCCTCCGCCTGCCCGCGTCTCCACTCGCGCCCGTCGACTCTCCAGATGACCCTGGCGTCGTCCTCCCAGCCTCGCACTCGCTCGTTTTTCCGTCCCCCTCCTCCAGGGGGCGGCTTGTTGAGGACAGCAGAGCGAACACCACCGGCGTCGATCTTCCCCTCGGCTCTCCGCAGTGCAACGTTAGGGGGTGTATATGTTGCACTCATGAACCTCACGAATGGACTCAGAGTGACATATTTTGTGTGTTGTTTATTCTGTAAGGAATGATAATAAAATAAAGTGAGTCGGCTGGCTCTGCAGTGTGACTTGACCATACAGGTGGTTACAGGCAACTAACTGATGTAAACAAAAATACATATTGCATCCAAATCCCTGAATTACATTCGCATATTCAAGTAATTATACATTTGCATATTCAAGTAATTATAATTAGACTTCAAATATGGATACAAATATAAAAGTAAATCTAAATATTATCAAATAAAGTAAGATCAGATTCATTAGCAGTCATACACACATACATCCTTCTAATATACTATAATAACATTCCCAACAATAACCATTCTCTAAAGTAATTATGTTTCTACAAATAACAAGACAATAATACATTACATTAACCAACTGAATAGAGTACTTTCATCCGTGACACATATAGAATATACAGTAACACTGGATTCACGATCATTTACAACGCAGACATCCGGGTCATCTGCTCTACGCGTCCATTATAATGGAGCACTCTGCTATTAGCATTAACGTGAGTTAGCGTTTCTCAAAACAAACTAAAACCGGATTCCTTTAAGGTTTAACCACCCGATCTAGTAATACACACAGAACCCCAACCAAATAACACATGCTGGCGAGTTAGTCCAACCCTTCATTTAACTGTATCTGACGCACAACAGCCCGACCGGTACATAACGTTACTGGACGTGCAAGTATGCTAACGTTAGCTTAGCGCAAAGTACGTTATCTCGGTCGGCACACATCCCAACACAAAACACACAGCCCACAACCAAACATCTTATCAACAGCTTCGCTAGCTAATATACAGTGCCACTGTTATATCAAGGCGCTTGGTGACGTTTTACTGACCTGAAAGGAATAATAATAAAATAAAGTGAGTCGGCTGGCTCTGCAGTGTGACTTGACCATACAGGTGGTTACAGGCAACTAACAGAGCAGCGCGAGCTCACTTCCTCACCATGACGACACTCTTACGTTTGACTGCTCCAGCTAGACGTACTTAAAGGGACAGGCAAGCTGTATGCTTGTGAATGAAATATTGTGCATGCATACACTTTCAATGTGCCACACTCTCCCCCACATTTCAAAATGTCTCCTGACATTTGACATTTTTAGGATTTTCAATAATGTCTGCACTCACTACCACATGAACTCCTTAGGTACACAGTTACTTTAAACACACTCATACTGCAGTTTCAAGTGTGAAGGTCCCCTTTACAGGACCATACATTGTAACTCACTGTAACCATTCAAAAGTAAACAGATATCAATATTCACGGCCAACAACATGCAACTCTGTTTACACACAATACATACGACAGACTAAATTTGAACTACTGGTGGAGTTAAGGCAAAATAGAAGGCAGGTAACTCAAGGTCAGCATCTTCAGGGTTCACAGAAAATATACAACCATAGGCACTTAAATGTACAGTAGAACCACAGTGTCTATAACTACCAAGGCCTCCAAGGTGTTAAGGCAGCTTTGGGGCTGAACGAGTGGGACACCACATTAATGTCCGACATATTAATGTCCACATAACTAGGCACACCCAAAGTGGTATAGGTCAGTCTCCGAGGATGGTGTCTGGCTCTTCGTGAGTACAGGTGGGGTGAGGGTGACATGGCAATGTCTTCAGTGGAGGACAGGTGTCGTCGGACCTGTGCCTCCCTCGTGTGTCCCTCCAACCCCACACTGTCCGCACCGGTGCAGAGCGGTGTAGGTGTAGGTGTAAGATCAGGAATAGGGGAATTGGGCGGGGGTGTAGGTGTAGGTGAAAGATCAGGAATAGGGGAATTGGGCGGGGGTGTAGGGGCGGGTAAGTGGGCATGTGGTTCCAGGGAATGCGAACAGGACGGGAGTTCAGAAGCAGGGGGGTGGGACAGGGTGGGAGAAGGCAAGTGGGGTGGGGAAAAGAGCTGAAGCTGGGCAGGTGGTTCCAGGGAATGTGAACAGGACGGGAGTTCAGAAGCAGGGGGGTGGGACAGGGTGGGAGAAGGCAAGTGGGGTGGGGAAAAGAGCTGAAGCTGGGCAGGGGGCTCTTCAGGCAAGAGTGGCTGTGTGACAGTGGAGAGGGGCTGAGTGGGGAGTGGGACAAAACATTCTGCCTCTGGGTCCAGCACAGATTCCTCTTCTCTTTGAGTAACAGCTCTACGACTCCGCAAGGCGTATCTGAGTTCATAGTCGCAATCCGAGTCGCTTTCACTTAGTTCTGCCTGCCTCTCCATGAGGGGGGTTTTTGTCGGTCGCTGTTTGTTTGATTTTCTTTTGCAGTGTGTCTCTTGGACGATAGACTCTTCGATGGGTAGATAGTCACAGGGTAAGAGGAGGTTTCGATGGAGGACTCTCTTTACCCCTTTCCCATTCTCGGCTGTGACCTCATAGACTGGGCTACTAGGAGTCTTTCTCTGGATGACAACATGCACTTTGTCTTCCCAGTAGGATCTGAGTTTGCCCGGCCCTCCGCGTTGGGACAGGTTTCTCACCAGGACTCTGTCTCCTGGGTGCAACTCATGACCGTGGATTTTCTTGTCATAGTGCACCTTCCCTCGAGCAGCGGCTTTAGTTGCTGTCTCATTGGCGATGGAATAGGCCTCTCTCATTCTCCTTTGCCACTGTGCTACATAGTCCATATGTTTCCCTTGTTTGTTGTCAGTACCAAGGTTGAATAAGAGGTCTATGGGGAGCTTGGGAGACCTACCAAAGAGGAGGAAATAGGGAGAATAGCCTGTAGCCTCGCAGCGGGTGCAGTTGTACGCATGTACCACTTTCGGTACAGAGGTCTTCCAGTCGGCCTTCTCCTCCTCTGTCAGAGTCCTCAACATGCTCAAAAGGGTTCGGTTGAAGCGCTCCACTTGTCCGTTCCCCTCTGGATGGTATGGAGTGGTGTGGGAACCTCGTATACCGCTCAGTTCTTTCAGCCTTCCCAGCAGACGATTTTCAAACTCCTTCCCCATGTCATGATGGATTTTACTTGGGAAGCCAAACCGGAGGATGAAGTCGTTGAAGAGCTTTTCTGCAACCGTCTTTGCTTCTTTGTTTTTCGTGGGGTAGGCCTGAGAGAACCGAGTGAAGTGGTCCATGACAATCAGGATGTACTCGAATCCATGCTTGCATTTCTCCAGATGGAGGAAGTCGATGGACACCATCTCGAATGGGTACGTAGTTTTAATTGTCTCAAGCGGAGCTCTTGTGTGCTTCTGTGGTCTTTTATTCTTGAGGCACTCACATTCTTTGGTGACAAAGTGCTCAACGTCGACTTGCATCCTTGGCCAAAAGAACCTGTCTCTGATGAGGCTCAGAGTTCTTTCAACTCCCAAATGTCCCATCTTCTGATGTAGTTCTTGGAACACAAGGGGGTGGAATTCTCTGGGCAGGACGAGTTGATCTTTGTCTGTTGTTTTCCTGTGTAGCACTCCTTCATTGCTCACATGTAGCTTCGGCCACTGTCTTAATAGGATGCACACTTCAGGGTCCTCATTATTCAGGTCCTGTCTGGAGGGTCTCTGATTGCGGCTGATGTAAACGAGAGCTCGGCCAATGATAGGATCCTTCTCCTGAGCCTGCTTGATTTGTTTGGGGGTGAGAGGCGTACCTAGAGCATCGACAGTGGCATCCTGGACCAAACCCAGTGCTTGGATACACACACTCTGCCAGGTAGAATTCTCTCTCCCCACAGTGACTCCAGCTATTGTAGCACTGATGGCGTCAGGCCGAATCTCCTCTGTGCACTGTCCCATGTAGCTGTTGATCTCCAGTGGCATACGTGACAGACCGTCCGCGTCAGAGTTGGATTTTCCAGGCCTGTACTTGATTATGAAGTTGAAATCCGCCAACTCGGCTACCCACCGATGACCAGTGGCGTTAAGCTTTGCAGTGGTGAGGACATATGTGAGGGGGTTATTGTCAGTATATACGACAAAGGATGGAGTATGATACAGGTAGTCCCTGAACCTCTCACATATGGCCCACTTCATGGCCAAGAACTCCAGCTTGCCTGAATGCAGGTGGTAATTCTTCTCAGGTGGTGTAAGGGTCCGGGAGCCATAGGCGATGACCGTCATCTTCCCACCTTGTCTCTGATAAAGGACAGCTCCAAGTCCATCTTGCGAGGCATCACAGTGAAGGACGAAGGGCTGTGTCATGTCAGGGTATCCAAGGATAGGAGGAGAGGACAGGCAGTCGAGAAGCTGGTCACGAATGGATTGGTGGTGTTCTACCCAGTTGATCGGGGTTCGAGAGGGCATTTGGTGGGAGTTCTTCCCTTGTCTCTTTCTCTTACCCTTTACGGCTGTGGTTGCGGTGGAGTTGGGCGTGTTTGAGACAGTCACCTCTGGTGAGAGGAGGGCATATAGGGGCTTGGCGATCTTGGAGAAGTCCCTTATATATGGCCTGTAGTAGGAGATGAAGCCCAACATTTGCCTTAGCTCCCCCACGGTAGCTGGTCTTCTTTCCTTCAGTGCTTGGACTGGGGCTATGTCTTTGGGGTCCACAGTGTAACCATCTCCACTCACCATTCTCCCCAGGAACCTGACATTCCTCCTGAAAATCTCGCATTTCCGGGGCGTGAGTTTTATGCCATGCTGCTTGTAGCGCTGCAACACCATTCTCACATGCTCCAGATGTTCTTCGAAGGTAGGGCTATGTACCAAGTTGTCATCAAGGTACGGCTGGCATATTGTGTCCCTGAGGCCTCTCAGACACTCCTCCATACTCCTCTGGAACTCAGCTGGGGCAGAGCTCAGGCCGAATGGTATCCTGTTCCACTGATATAGGCCCCACGGTGTAATGAAGGCAGTCAGTGGGCGGCTTACAGGGTCCAAGAAACCTTGGTGGTAGGCCTTTCCCTGATCCAGGACGGAGAACCATGAGCTGCCGCTTAGGGAGTCCAACATGTCCTGGATGCGGGGAATGGGATGACGGTCTGGCACTGATTTGCTGTTTAATTCCCTGTAGTCACAGCACAGGCGAAGATTTCCATCCTTCTTCCTGACGCACACAATAGGAGAGGAGTATGGGGACCTGGAGGGAGTAATCCAGCCTTTGTGTAGCAGGTCCTGAAGATACTCCTTAACCTCTGCGTGCAACGGCTTGGGGATGGAGATATAGGTCTTTTGAACAGGTGCGGGATCTCGCAGTGTGATATGCATGTTCAGTGATGGGACGCAGCCAATGTCATCGTCGTCAAAACAAAATGCCTCACACTCCTGCAATAGCACCTCTCTCACAGCCTCCCTCTGATTCTCCGACAGATGTTCCAGATCCACAGGGGGGTGCCACTTGGGTCTTTGTACGTTGCCAGGTCTGGCGCTTGCTTCCTCGCTTGACAAGTCTCTGTTGACAAAGCTTGTGTTGACAGTGGAGCAGCTGGCGTACTGGTTAGTAGTAGAGACTGTGGGTCCCGAGACTTGTGGTTGCTCAGGAGAGGGAGTGACTGGATAGAATGTTTTGACAGTTTCGAGATGTCCAAGAATGGTGCGCTGGTCAAGTGAGATGCAGTGATTGGTGGTATTAGCGATGGGAATAGTGATGGTAGCTTTCTTCCCATGACCTGTCTTCACCAAGCCCTCTGACATTTCAAGTCCCTCTGGAAGCAGGTGCGAGTCATTGGGGGTGAAGAGGATGTCTTGCCCCTTGAACTTTGTTCCGAGGTGGGCTGGAAGTGTCACAGTTGTCACCTGGTTGGCAGACATTAGCATTCTCCTCTGACCTGTTGTCACCACACCAACAGTCTCCTGTGGGTCAGGGGTCCGGACAAGCTTCACCACCATCTTGGCTATTCTTGGCTTGATGGAGAATGCAGCACTCATGGTTTGGATGGTTACCAGATCAACCTTGGATTCAGGGCATTGAGCTCTCACTATCTCCTCAATGACATTGAAGCCAATGATAGGCCTCTCTGCAACTCCTGGATCATCTGAGACCAGAACAGGAACTGTGAGCACCTTGGTTCTTCTCTGTTCATTGCAAAGCTGAAACTGCACTTCCACCCAGCCTGTGAACGGAATTTCTGTCTGGTTTGCAGCTAGACCAGTCAACGTCTCGGGTCCAAGGAGTTCTGCAATCGGCCTAACAGCCGTGTGAGGGAGCTGTAGTTTCCTCCAAGCCTCGTTGATGACAGTGGCCTGGGCTCCACTATCCCACAATGCGACAGCTGGAACGTCATCTAGGAGGCAGTTGACAAGGCACTGTTTTCCAATTAGGCTGATGAGTTTGGACTTGTTTGGACTGTTATAACTGACATGCATGGGATTCAGTGGGATGGTCATAGTGGCTGTGTTTATGACCTGAATGTTTTGAGCTGGATTTTCGTCTTGTTCCAGTGTCATTTGTTCTCTCTCTGACTGTTTGTGGGACCCTGGGTATTGAGCTACTGTTGGTCCCCCCTCAGCAGCCCGTTCTCGTTTCCCATCTGCCTCTGCTTTCTGCAGCCACGAGAGACATGTCCAGATTCTCCACAGCGAAAACAGTGGTCACACTGATCCCCCCTCTGTGCCTGTTGACATGAAGCACAGCCCCTGGGTCGCTGTCTGGGCATTGGCCTCCCTCTTCCTGCAGGCTGGTAGGCAGAGGACTGGTACATCATGGATGTTTGGCCATGTGGATGGAAGGTGCTGGGCTGAAAAGCAGGTGGCTGGAATGTGGTGGGCTGAAAAGCAGGTGGCTGGAATGTGGTCCTATCCCGCTGGGGCTGGTGATTAGCAGACTCGATGTTTGCCAAGAAAAAGTGTCTCATCTCATTGACATCTGCTTTAAGCTCTTCCAGCACCTTTTGTGTTTTGGGGTCTGGGGCTTGGACTGTCTTGTACTGAGACTCACTCACCTTGGTCTTTGTACGAGTTTGTTTCTCTTGTGATAGAGCTGGGCTGGAGACCTCTGTCTGGATCTCACACACATGAGCTCCCTTCATGGGGGCAGACTTTTTGAGCTTTTTCTGTCTCTCTCCTTCCACACTGGCCGCCTCACTCACTTTCTCAATGAGAGTTTCATCTGTCACAGCAAGGTCACTCAAGTGTGGCTTCACCTGAAACTTGACTGCATCACTCAGGAGCCCGGTCTCAATGGCCCTGAGGAACTTCCGTTGGATTAGGTCGGGGCTGTAGTAGTCTTCATCATCCCCCTCACTGGACTTCCATAAGAGCCTCTCCTTTAATTCAATGGCCCGAAACAAGAATGTCTGGGCAGACTCTCTGTGCTCTTGTGAGACATTGACCAGTCTGTTGTAGATGTCCGCTGCACTTTCTTCCTTATAGTGGCCTCTTAAGATGATTTTTAGAGAGGAGAGGTTGAGGTCACTCTTTATTTCCAGCATGTCCCTGAGGTGAAGGCCTGGGTTCACTGCTCGTACTACTGCCTCGATGATCTCCGTCTCTGAGTGTCCTTTACGGAGGCCTGCATCAATCTGGTGGACCAGGCTTGTATAGGATAGCTTGTCCTTCTGGCCCCCTTCTCCTATTTGGCCATTGATCTTAAACTCCCTCCGTAAGGTGACTTCAGGCAGTGATGTACGGTGTGGAATGTTCTGTCTTATTTCCTCGGACGAGAAGTGAAGAGGTGTGAGGCGGGCTGTTAGACGTTCTACCTCCTGTTGTAGTTGGTTACGCTGGTCCGGCATTATGTGCGTCGCCTCTTCACCAGCTCCCCCCATTTCTCTGTTTTCACGAGCTTCTCTCATTTCTCTGTCTTCATCGGCTTCTCCCATGGCCCTGATAAACTTGAGAAGATCTCTGAGAGACTCAGACACACTGTCAGAACTGTCATTTTCCTCCTTGTCCTCCAGTGTCGCCTCAACTATTTTAAACAGGGATCTCCTGGTCATATCAGAGAATATTCCCTTGGGAACAGTACATTCCAGATGCTCACACACACTGATGAGCTGTGGCTTACTCAACTGACGGAGCGCTACGCTCACCTCGTCGAACATATCCTCCATGGCGGTGATGCTGGTGATCAGGAGATTCAGGATCGTCTCTTTCTGGAGTGGTTCCTCTGCTGAATTGCACGACTCACTCCTGGCTGATGGCTCGCCAAAAATATGTTGCACTCATGAACCTCACGAATGGACTCAGAGTGACATATTTTGTGTGTTGTTTATTCTGTAAGGAATGATAATAAAATAAAGTGAGTCGGCTGGCTCTGCAGTGTGACTTGACCATACAGGTGGTTACAGGCAACTAACTGATGTAAACAAAAATACATATTGCATCCAAATCCCTGAATTACATTCGCATATTCAAGTAATTATACATTTGCATATTCAAGTAATTATAATTAGACTTCAAATATGGATACAAATATAAAAGTAAATCTAAATATTATCAAATAAAGTAAGATCAGATTCATTAGCAGTCATACACACATACATCCTTCTAATATACTATAATAACATTCCCAACAATAACCATTCTCTAAAGTAATTATGTTTCTACAAATAACAAGACAATAATACATTACATTAACCAACTGAATAGAGTACTTTCATCCGTGACACATATAGAATATACAGTAACACTGGATTCACGATCATTTACAACGCAGACATCCGGGTCATCTGCTCTACGCGTCCATTATAATGGAGCACTCTGCTATTAGCATTAACGTGAGTTAGCGTTTCTCAAAACAAACTAAAACCGGATTCCTTTAAGGTTTAACCACCCGATCTAGTAATACACACAGAACCCCAACCAAATAACACATGCTGGCGAGTTAGTCCAACCCTTCATTTAACTGTATCTGACGCACAACAGCCCGACCGGTACATAACGTTACTGGACGTGCAAGTATGCTAACGTTAGCTTAGCGCAAAGTACGTTATCTCGGTCGGCACACATCCCAACACAAAACACACAGCCCACAACCAAACATCTTATCAACAGCTTCGCTAGCTAATATACAGTGCCACTGTTATATCAAGGCGCTTGGTGACGTTTTACTGACCTGAAAGGAATAATAATAAAATAAAGTGAGTCGGCTGGCTCTGCAGTGTGACTTGACCATACAGGTGGTTACAGGCAACTAACAGAGCAGCGCGAGCTCACTTCCTCACCATGACGACACTCTTACGTTTGACTGCTCCAGCTAGACGTACTTAAAGGGACAGGCAAGCTGTATGCTTGTGAATGAAATATTGTGCATGCATACACTTTCAATGTGCCACATATAGCGGTTAGGCTGGGCCGGTTCCCCCGGCGGTAACCCCCCTCGCTCACTCGGAGACACGAGCGTCGCTCTCCCGACTGTAACAACGCTGCAGACGATGTCCCTCTCCTCCCTCTGGCTGTTCCCCTGCAGCACCGTTCTCCTGTCCGTCACAACGTTCTCTTCTCCCCGGCTGCTCACACTCTCCCCAGCCCGTGTCTCACCTCCGGCCTCCACACTCTCAGTGCAGTCCCTGGCCAAGTGCTCCGGCGACTGGCAAGTCCAACAAAGCCTCACCTGTCCGCCGCCTGCACGTCTCTCCTCTCTCGCTGTCTTCCAGTCCCCGACAGCTTCTCGACACTCTCTGGCTAGATGTCCGATCGCGCCACATGCGCAGCAGGCTCCCTGCTGTCCATGTCGTTGTCCCGCATACCCGGTCCGTCTCCCGGGACCGCCTCGGCACCACCTCGCCACGTGGCCCGGCTCTCCGCAGGTCCAACACAGTCTCTTCCGTGGCTCCTCCGGCCGCTCTCCCCGCTGCATTACCTCCGCGCTCATCAAATCCACCCGCTGCATGACTTCCCACAGCGCCCGCATCACCTCTACTGCCCAGGCAGGAGTCTCTTCCACCAGCCGTCCGACCTCTCTCAACACACGGGCCTCCATGCCCGCCAGCATCGAGCTGATCCCCGCCGTCAGCTCCCCTTTCCTCCCGTTCACCGATGGCCATTCTCCGCGCACCATCGCACGTGGTCTTAGCAGCTAGCAGTTAGCAGTTAGCACCCCTGGTAGCTAACTTACTAGCGCTAGGTCTTGAGCCCAAAAGCCGCACCGCACACAGTCTCTTTTGCCGTTCCTCCTCTCACCCTCTCCCTTCTCGGCCGTCGCAGAGGGTTATCGATCCCACTTCTGACACCAATGTAGCGTATCGCTAATACGCCAAGGTACCGGAGACTTGTAGTTGGTACAGGTTCTTTATTGACAGGCTCATTCAGCTCCTAGCAGCTAGCTTCACAGCAGCTAGCTCTACACACAACAACCGGTCTCGCTCACTCGCATAGCTTGACTACCTTCCGCCCCGGCCGCTGGTCACATATATTCCCTTCCCCCTAGGAACACACCCACACATATCAGTTCCTAGTTAACACACGGAAACCCCACAATGCGTGTAACACCGATTCGCTACATTATGCTCCAAACAAAATTTATAGCTGTGGTTTATTTTACAAAAAAATGTCCTACCCGGAAGTGGTCCGCTTGATACTGTGAACTTGTGTGAAGTCATCAGCAGCCAGCAGGCTCTGTAGCGTTAGCCTTGGGAGTCGGGCTTATCGCTGGGGGAAAGACCTCTAGCCGACGATGTTTTGCGAGACACCGGTTCTGCATGAGAACTGCCCCCAGAAAGCAGGCCCGCCCACAGCACTCATGATTGGTTCTCCGATGCAAGGCTTCCAACAGCGCCACCTAACGTTATGCAAAGATTTAAATAGTAATATTCTCAGTCTTACAGGAGTGAAACGGATTAAGACTGAGGGCTGAGTCTACCCCGGTACAGTTGTCATGAGTGATCCATGACAACTGTACCGGGGGTGAATTTTGGCCTATATAGCTAATTTTGCCTTGCATGATGCAAGCTAATAGCTACTTAGCTAACAGCTAATTTTGCCTTGCATGATGCAGGTAAAATTAGCTATATTATATATAGGCCAAAACTGTGTTTTGGACCAGACTGTAAACATGCTTATTCCTGTTAGAAAGTGGGGCATTTTATCCCCTTGGCATTTTAACAATTTATGGCTCTCAGATCGAGCATTTGTTGACTTTGTGAGTGCGCAAATAGATTTTTTCATCTCTTTTAATATTACTCCAGATGTGATGGCCTCTGTGATCTGGGAGTCCTGCAAGGCATACCTGAGGGGGGTGATCATCTCTTACACTGCGTATCAGAGGAAAAAGGCTGCAGAGGAGAAATCGGATCTTTCCAGGTTAATTTCTGAACTCGAAACCCAGTATTCTTCCTCACCAAGCCCAGACCTCTATACAAAGCTTCTCACTGCTAAAGCCGACTTTAACATCTTGGCATCTAAGCAAGCAGCGGAAATGCTACAAAGATCTCGACACACTTTTTATGAATTCGGAGACAAACCCGGCAAACTGCTCGCTCATCAGCTTCGTCAGATGTCTGCGTCTCACTTAATCACTCAAATTAACACACCAACTGGTACAACAATTGACCAAGAATTAATCAACAACCAATTCAAGGATTTCTATAGCTCCCTTTATACATCTGAACAATCGTCTGATCCATCGTTATACAGTTCATTTTTTCAACCACTAAACATTCCTACCATTGACTCTGAGTAGGCGTCTGCCTTAGAACAGCCTTTTACGGTTGACGAGATTAGTCTTGCCCTGAGGTCTATGCAGAGCGGAAAGTGTCCGGGTCCGGATGGCTTTCCGGTCGAGTTTTATAAGGCCTTCTCCGCGAAGCTAACCCCACTCCTGCTCAACATGTATAGTGAATCGTTTGAATCTGGCCTATTGCCTGCTACATTGCGCCAAGCTTTTATCTCCCTGATACTTAAAAAGGACAAGGATCCTCTTCAATGTGGCAGTTATCGTCCCATTTCCTTACTGGGATGCGATGTTAAGTTGCTGGCAAGGCGATTAGAACATATACTCCCCTCAATTGTATCCATAGACCAAACTGGGTTCATTAAGAACAGATCATCTTATTATAACATTAGACGCTTATTTAATGTACTATATAATCCCTCCTCTTCTAAAACACCAGAGGTGGTCTTGTCATTGGACGCGGAAAAAGCGTTTGACAGAGTGGAGTGGGGTTACCTTTTCGAAACACCGAGAAGATTTGGGTTTGGTGAGAAGTTTATAACTTGGATTAGGTTGCTGTACACCCTACCACCAGCATGTGTACGTACCAATAACAACTACTCAGATTACTTCCCCCTCTGTAGGGGCACAAGACAGGGATGCCCATTATCTCCTTTATTGTTTGCGATAGCGGTGGAAGTATTAGCTATAGCACTGAGATCTAGTGAGTTTGCGGGTATCATGAAAGGTGGAGTGGAGCAAAAGGTGTCCCTTTATGCTGATGATTTGCTGTTGTATGTCTCCGACCCTGATAAATCCATCCCTCAGGTGCTTACCATCCTTGGAAGTTTTGGTCAGATCTCTGGGTACAAGTTAAATCTAAACAAAAGCGAACTCATGTTGGTTAACTCTTTAGCTAGGACCCTGAATTTCAGTAGACTGCCGTTTAAAATTTCTCATAAAAAATTCACCTATCTTGGAATTTGTGTAACTAATAGTTTTAAGGATTTATTTAAAAATAATTTCGGAGTCGGCTGGCGCCACAAGCGTAGACCCCGGGGAGGGTCATCGCCAACTTGGTGAGTTGAGTAGCCTACACTCACCTCCATGTTATTTATGTCTGTCTTCTAGGCCTGTTCTCGTCTACCTGTTAGGTTTTAGACATTAGCCTTTTAAATTGTGTGGGAGCCTGTATGGGGAGGCAGCGGGTGGAGCTGGCTATATTGCTTTTGGGGTGGAGGGTGCCTGGGTTTTCTCCTAGCTCACAGGCTTTTACGTTTGCAGTGACGTGTGTAGTGCAATCCTTGCAGTGAAGTTTGTAGTGCTGTGCTGTACCCCTGTGTGGTACGTGCAGAGATGGGAAAAGTACTGACATTCTGTACTTGAGTAGAAGTACAGTTACTTGTGTAAAAAACTACTCTGGTAAAAGTAGAAGTACTGATTCAATTATTTTACTCAAGTAAAAGTAAAAAAGTACAGGCTCTGAAATGTACCCAACGAGTAAAAGTAAAAGTATTTTTACCGTATCTTTCTGAATGACTGAACCTCACATCATAGAATATAATTTGAGGATAAAAGATCCCCTACAAATGTTTTACACATCTTAAAACTCTACTTTAAAAAGTGTGCTATGGTTTTTCCACACAAAAAAAAAACATTAAAAATCACATCTAGTCCCCCTTCATTAATATTTCCATGATATATGAATGTGCAAATAATTAGACAAGTTTAACTGCTGGATACAAGGTGTCCCTTACAAAGTGCAGTATCACAATACTCGAGACTGATACGACACTGATACCTAATGGATAAGGAACTGAATGTCCACAAGGTTGATCAAATTCACAAATTCAAGGTTTATTATTAAGACAGAACTGTCTCTGGTGTTAGAACACCACCATATTCCATATTAGCTGAATGTTGACAGTGCACAAACTGAATGTAGGGAGCGGTTATTTAAAAAAGAACCCTTGGAAAAGTCGGATTATTGGCAACTCTGGCAGCAGCGAGATGAAAATCCTCCACTCCTGGGAGAAGACTCGAGGTGGGAGGAGTGAAGAGGAGCAGGGCGCTTTTCCTGTTAAACTTTCCTCAGCTTTCAGCGCCCAGAGCGCTGCGCTAAAAAAAACACCACCAGCTTTTAAACGCGATGAAATGCTTCTTGAAAGAGATGCGCGCTAAGCGCGTACTTATAGAGAATGAATTGCAAAAAGACAAGCGCCGCTGGCTGTCTGCACGGCCCCTAATGTCTGCGTGTCTTCCATGGATGTATTAAAAGGTGTCTCCCCTCAGAGAACATCCGTGTTTCTCTGCTTCTTTGTCCACGCCCCGGAGAAGTGCCAAGTCATACTATTGGCGGAGCTGGAATGAGCTTTTATCTATTACTTCTGCTCTGTTCTCCCGTTTCTACTCGTTTTTAAATTACATTCTCGTGCATTTAAACAAAAGTAACAAACCTGTTTTGAAAATGTACACAAGTAAAAGTACAGATACTTGTGTTAAAATGTAACGAGTAAAAGTAAAAAGTCGTCAGAAAATTAAATACTCAAGTAAAGTACAGATACTCGAAAAATCTACTTAAGTACAGTAACGAAGTATTTGTACTTCGTTACTTCCCATCTCTGGGTACGTGACGTGTGCTGTGTTGTGAAGTGGCTAAGCTAGTCGTTTTATATCTAGCTCTTTAGAGTGCGGTGTTATCTCTATTATTATAGCCTACGTGTGCTGTGTTGTGAAGTGGCTAAGCTAATTGTTTTATATCTAGCTCTTTAGAGTGCGGTGTTATCTCTATTATTATAGCCTACGTGTGCTGTGTTGTGAAGTGGCTAAGCTAATTGTTTTATATCTAGCTCTTTAGAGTGCGGTGTTATCTCTATTATTATATAAATCCGGCATTATCCGGCCCATTCGCCATACCTGTGCGGTTCTATTGTGTACCTCCTCACCTCGTTGCCCATGCCCTATATGAATTGGTTTTAGATAATAAAGTGACTTTTGTATGTACAATCTGTTTCCTGTGTGGGATATTTCCAGCCTCGGTGACAGTGAACCAATTACCGGTTCTCAAGGTAGCAGCATTTAGCTGCCTTCATATCGAAAGGTTTATTACAGTATTAAGGTGATGACCCATGTCAGAATAACATGAGCTGTTCTGGTCCTCCTAGCATTAGCATGTTAGCGCATCCATCTGCAGATAGATTCAGCAGCTCCACTCTGACATGACAACTGTCGCTAGTGACAAATGACATGTAGCTATAGCAGGACGCTAGTGCTGTAACCAGTAGCTTAAGCTAACGTTAGCTTTATCCAACAACTGACGCTGACGTTATTAACACCGTCTGCAGCATTTCGACTGTTTTGTTTACTCTGCCTGTAATCATTCATATACATGGACCTAACTGCTAAAGCTAAGCTGATCTGCTTCTTCTGATGCTGACAGACAAGGAACCGCTGCTTCCTTTAATAGACCAAATCACCGTGACGTCACCATGTAAACAACATTACTTCCGCGTTCGGGATCATGTCTATGTTCCCCGGGTTCTATGTTCCCCGGGTTCTATATTCCCCGTTTTTCACTAACCTCTCCCAGCCCCCACGCCAAACCTAACCTCCTCCCATGCCTAAACCTAACCTCCCCCAGACCCTAACCCAAAACCTAACCTCTCCCACCCCCACGCCTAAACCTAAGGTCGGCATTGCGGGTGGTCGGCATAGCGGGTGGACACCATTTGGGAAAAACGGGGAACATAGGACCCGGGGAACATAGGGATGACCCCCGCGTTCCACTTAGGGAAGGCGGCAGGTTTAAATGTGCGTGTTGTCAAATAAATGCTGTCAAACCCTCTCGTTGTTTTCGGCCGACTACTTTCAATTTAAATGTTCAAACGGTTGGTAAACATGCTTGTCCGACGTATCTAGCCTTTCTTCTGTTTGTTTTATGTAGTGTTAGCTAGCTAATAACATTTGTTTACAACTGTCAAACTCGCTGTTTTTTTGCAGACTCGTTACAGACAGAGCTACTACTGACGCCACGTTAATTTAATTTAGCTTCAAGTCTACTCTGGTCTGGTCTGGTCCAACTGGTAAATTAGCTAGTCTGGTCTCCACTAACGTTAGAGAAAGTGTTGTTATGAATGATATTAAACAACAACACAACACGAACGAACCATTTTTGTCTTCTTTGTCTGTTTTTGTCTTCAACACGTCAGTTTGTGACGTTCACCGCCATTATACAGAAATATAATGGCGGAAGGAGGAGTGAGTGGTTTGGCAGGCTCCACTCAGCTCCAAACCCTTGTCATTTTTACTATTTTAACCTTTTTAATTCCTATCTACCAACTCATCAGATATCTCTATCAGATCAGCAAGAATTCAAAGCCTGATCGAAAACAATATTATGGCGAGAACAAACACGATGTTTGTATATATCTTCTCTGTGGCCTATTGTTGCTGATTCCCGCGGTTTCCACCTGCAATACTGTGGAAGGCCCGAGGACAAAACCCGGCTACAATGCCCGATGCTACATTGAAGACCCAATGAGTATATTAACCGAAAAACCAAGGATCAATTTCTATGGACATGGATATATTGCCGTTTTTTCCTTCCTGCTGAAGAACGGCAGAGCTTCTGCACCTGGATCTGGGCCGGGACAGGTTGCGCAACAACGGCCGGCGAGATGGAAAACCGTCACAACTATATTCCTCCTACTGCTGCTGTCAGGAGATGTTCATCTCAACCCGGGGCCAATTCACACTCCAGCGACTCCACAGGTGGCTATGACCAACACGGATCCCTGCGTTTCTCTAACGCAGTCAGTGTTGTTTCCAACTCTAGGATCCCCGCAACTGGCAACGTTCGCTAATGCTCTCCAGCTCCCCACCATCCAGCTCTCTACCATCATCGCTACTAGTGCACCTGTCGGCCCTGTGGGCGCTTCTCCCGCTGGCCTCTCGCCGGAGGGGTGCAGTGCCAGCGGGGATCTGAAGCGGATAGAGCCGACTGCTTCCCTGCCGACGCCGGGGGTGCGCGCGGCGGCTGACTCGGCTTGGATCGATACCAACACACACCGTAATGGACGGCCAGGAGACATTCTGCTGACTTCGCCAGGCGCGCCGCATGCTGTGACCGACCAACGAAAACACAGCCCACCTTTCAACGCGGAATTTCACTCCGAGGGACATGGTACCTTTGGTGAGTCAAACCCGCAACACACGCTACCACCAGAAGAACGAGCGATGCGCTCAACCAACATGACTCCCAAACCACACTGTGAAAAAGCTGCCCATTCAGCGCAAAAACAACATGAATTTCGATTTTTCCAGACTGTAAATCACGCAAAGGTGATATGGGACCCCAAATCCAAACCTAAAGGAATCGTGGGGGGACATTTGAACATTCGGAGTATAATATCAAAAGGAGATCAAATCCAGCATCTATTGACGGACTCTAACCTTGATTTCTTAGGTCTGAGTGAAACATGGCTTAACTGTAATATCGCGACCAGCATGATTGATGTTCCCGGATATGTATGCTATAGAAAAGATCGAGCAACGGGTAGGGGAGGGGGTGTATTGTTTTATGTCAGGGATACTTTTAAATGTAGCGAGATTAAACTGGACACATCATTAGAATGTTTAGCCTTAAATGTAATATTGTCTCCCAAGATGAATTTTAACATAGCAATCCTGTATAATCCACCGTCACATGACATCTCTTTCTATCATGAATTAGATGAATTGTTCAAACTGTCTAACTTCCGCTCTGAATCAATTTTTTTTGGAGATTTTAATATAAATTGGTCAGATAAAAGTTGTAAACAAAAGCTGAAAATGATGTTGTCAAAACATAATTTTCAACAGATGGTAAAAGGTCCAACAAGAATCACTCGATCGAGTAAAACCTTGATTGATTTGATAGTCACAAACAGACCCGAACGAGTCACAAGGACATACAATTTATTAACGGGCCTGTCTGACCACAATATGACCCTGATTACTAGAAAACTAACAAAACAGCGTCTACCAGTGTTTGTAAATGAACATAAACCAGGGAGTGCCTTCATTCCCAAAAATAAAATGCCACAATTTGAAAACGAACTAAATAAAATTGACTGGAATGACGTTTTACAAACCAATGATCCAGATAACTGCTGTAACACTCTGCTAAAAACTCTCACAGAACTGCTTGAGAAATATACACAGATCTTTAAAAGCAAACAAAGAAGAGTCTCTTTACCCTGGCTGAATAATGATATTCGCAAGTTAATGAAAAAAAAGAGATCTAGCATTGAAAAAGTCACTGCTCACCAAAGTGAATACAGACCTCCTTATTTTTAAAGGCTTAAGAAACATGGTTGTAAGGGAGCTGCGTAAGGCAAAAACCACTTACTTTACACAGCTGATTGCAGAATCTGGAGGAAATAGCGCCTCTCTCTGGAAGCACTTAAATAGCCTCACTAAACTTAAACCCAGTGAACAAAAATCAATAAATGAGCTGGAGGTGAAGGGAGTAATCAGCACTGATAGTACAGAAATAGCAAATGAATTTAATAATTACTTTATACAATCAGTGGAAGAGCTTGCAGACAATTTTGAACCAGTAACGACACCACATGTTATTATGAAAGACTCATCACAATCCTTTTATATTAAAGAGGTTGACCAAGAGAAAGTGGGTAGAATTATCAATAAATTAAGTAACTCAAAGGCAAAGGATCTGTTCGGGCTGGATACTGCTTTTATTAAAACACATAGCGCCACCCTGATCAAACCTATAACTCATATGATAAACACCTCCATAAGAACTGGTAAATTCCCACAAAGCTGGAAAACAGCAACCATCATACCAATTTTCAAAGCTGGAGCACCAAAGCTAGCTAGCAACTATAGACCAATTGCTATTCTACCCGTTTTCTCAAAAGTCCTGGAAAAAGTTGTTGCAGAACAACTCATTGACCACCTAGAAAGCAATAAACTTATTTACCCCAAACAATTCGGATTCAGGGCAGGGTTTTCAACGGAAACGGCTAACTGCTACCTCACTGAAAACATCAAGAGTTCACTGGACAAGGGTAATGTAGTGGGGGCGGTGTTTTTAGACCTTAAAAAGGCCTTTGACACCGTAAACCACAAGATCTTATTAAATAAACTTACAACTTTTAATTTTTCAGAGCAAGCAACCGGCTGGTTTGCTTCATATCTCGGCTGTAGAGAGCAATGTGTTAAAATCAGAGGAAAACACTCAATCCCCCGACAATCAAGAATGGGCATTCCACAAGGCTCGATCTTGGGGCCTTTGCTCTTTAGCTTATACATAAATGATCTACCAGCATGTTGCAAAAGTGCTGGTTGTCAAATGTACGCTGACGACACAGTCATTTATGTATCAGCTAAAACCCCTTTTCAAGCAGCTGAGATACTAACTAATGAAATGAAGGTTGTATCCCAATGGCTCAAAAACAACCACCTAACTCTGAATCTCACTAAGACTGTATCTATGTGTTTCTCCATAAGAAGGAGAGCACAAGACAGTCTCATAATACAAATAGATCGAGAGGAAATAAAAGAGGTCAACGATTTTAAATTCTTAGGTGTCATCTTGGATTCTCAACTCAAATTTGACAAACATGTGAAAAAAATATGCAAAACAGTCAAGATCAATTTGAACTGCTTTAGAATGATAAGACATTACATACCTCTCAAGGCAGCTCAACTGTTCATGCATGCCATGATATTTTCTCACTTATCTTACTGTGTAACTGTATGGGCCCAGGCTTCACAGGCAACTGTCAAACCTGTCACATCACTGTACAAACAGGCACTGAAAATAATGGATCGAAAACAAATGAAATGGCATCACTGTAAAATTCTACACAAGTACAAGCTGCTCAGTTTTGACAGCTTCATTAAGTTTTCATTTGTCAAGTTGATTTTTAAATGTGTGAATAATCTCGTCCCAGCCGTACTTTCACCATATGTCACAAAAATAAACAGCAATAGAATTGCCACAAGGGGATCAGCGAATGGCAATTGTAGAGTGGCCCAACGCAAAACTACCTTCGGTCAGTCATCCTTTTCAGTAAAAGGGATACACATGTGGAATTCCCTACCAACAGAAATAAAAATGCAAACTAATCTGAAAAGCTTTAATGAAAAGGTGAAACACTGGCTGAAGCAAAATCAAACCTGCGACCATTGATTACTGATGTAGTGGTGTAATTCTACTGTAAATCTTGTATGATGTAGTAGCATAATTTTACTGTAAATTTTGTATGATCGTGTCACAATTTTTATGTTTGCACTTTGTTTAGATTATGTTTTTTATTAGAAAAGCCTACCCAGGGACAGGGATTGCAAATTAGCCTTGGCTAGATATCCTATATGCATCGCATATGTTTCATGTTCTTGTAACTTGTTACAATGATTCTTGCATTGTCCCTGACAAATAAACGAATAAATAAAAAAATAAATAAAAAAAATAATGTGTGGACCCAGGGGTAACCGGAAGTAAATGTAAACATCCCCGCTGATTTGGTCTATACATTTGTTGTCTTTTTTACATTCTCAAAGTGATTGGCCAGCAGCTATCATGTGGAAAGCCAGAGTAGAGTGCCAAAGTCACGCCACCTTCCAGGTTAGGCTTAAATTACGAACCAAGGGAATTCATCGGCCATTCTTGTTTTCCAGAGTAAAATGTGATAGCCTTTCCCGATTCTAAATATAGCTGCTTGGTTTGACCAAAACTATGCCTAACACGGAAGAGGGCGTGACTTTGGCACTCTGTGTAGGGTATAGGCTACTATGGCTATTCTATGTGATCTCCTTTTGATAACTAATGTAATGACTAATATTTCTTCAATTACATTTACTGAGCCTCCCCTGAAACTGTTTAGAGCCCCCCTGAGGAGGCCCACCTCCCACTTTGAAAACCTCTGATCTCGATCAATGCATCATACAGTAACAGCCCGTGAATTACAAGAGGACTTTACTGACACTGAGGTCCGCACACTGGAATTAGGATGCTCTCGGTCACTTTATTAACGTTTCGTTCGAAAAGAACTTCATCAGAATGGAAGCAGGAAGTGGGAGGGATTACATGGTTCAATCCAATTGGTGGAGAGAAAACACAGGCAGGTGAAAACACTGAAGCCAATCAAGGATCATAATCAAGACCAATAAACATGAGTCTATGAAACAAAAGTACAGAGTGTAAACTTCACTGCAAAAAAAAGTAAATGCAAACCCCAATTCCCAAAACATACTTGCATACATGCATAATTGAGTACATCAATGTAAGAATACTATATATATATATATATATATATATATATATATATATATATATATATATATATATATATATATATATATATATATGTATACATATACACATATACACATATACATACATATATAAATATACATACATACATATATAGGCTACATATAAGCGTATACACCAGCTCAGTGGCCTTGTGGTTTGAGTGATCGCCCTGAGACTGGGAGGTTGTGAGTTCGATCCCCGGCCGAGTCATACCAAAGACTATAAAAATGGGACCCATTTGCCTCCCTGCTTGGCACTCAGCATCATATGGCCCAATTCCACAGCAGCTAGTAGCGCGGTCCCGCTCCGCTCGACTCGACTTTTGGTCTCATCCCACCGTCAAAAACCGGCCCAGCTCGGTTTGATTTTAGGCCGAGTCGTGCTACTTTTGGTCCCTGCCTCGTCGGGGTACTTCGGGCTGGCGAGTAGGTCCCAAATGGTGACGTAAAACTCTGATGGCTACTGATTGGTCAGAGAGAATCGTGTTTACTCTGTCTACTGACTGTCAATGCAATGCTGGCGGCTGCATACCAGTTTAGTGGTCTTACCTTATCTTCTGTTATGTATATTTCCATCAGTATTTTGTGTCGCTGCCTTCACCTCCGGTGAAATAAAATCGTGGCGGGTGTTCAATTGTCTGAGAAAAAAGTCCGCTGCTTGCTCAGGGAGCTCTGTAGCTGAGAGGAGGCTGCAGCGCTCCGCTAGGCCGCAGCGGGTGTTTGGAAGCCCCGGTCTTGCCTGGTGAGAGGCTGCGGGGTAGAGGCTTCACTCTGTTGCGCCTCTCCCGTCCCCGCACAGCACAGCACATGCCTGTGATATCATTCTCTTGGCCGATTGTCACATTTGCCCATGTACACTGTAGGTCATTTAGAGGCACCAGTATTTCATAAACA
Source organism: Poromitra crassiceps (assembly GCF_964638095.1). Taxonomy (NCBI): domain Eukaryota; kingdom Metazoa; phylum Chordata; class Actinopteri; order Beryciformes; family Melamphaidae; genus Poromitra; species Poromitra crassiceps. Next base: position 24,842,910 of record NC_139629.1, on the reverse strand, counting down.
GTTTAAAAGTTCTGTGGATGGATTTAATTGTAACGTTATGTTATAGCCGAAGGACAGATATGCGGTCGCTATTTTTAGACGACCAGCTGTGGGCGGGGGTGGGTGGGGGCACATGATCCGCGGTGGAAGCAAAACGTCAATAGGGCTGATACGATTAGAGCCGAGTGGTGACGAGCTGTACAGGGCAGTAAAATGTGGTGGAAATGAGCCAAAAGGGTTGGAATTGGGGGGTTAGATTCCCGAGCGCGGCACTGCTGCTGCTCACCGCTCCCCCAGGGGATGGGTCAAATGCGGAGAACAAATTTCGCACACTCAGGTGTGTAACAATCTATGTGGGACTTTACTTTAATGAGAGAGGGGAAGAAAGAAATAAGCCCTCTAGAAAAAGTACAAATTTAAAAGCTGGTGGTGTGTCTCCAAAATTATAGGTCATTCCCCACAAGAGGGGGTTATTCAGGTCTCCCAGTCCCCACGCCTAAACCTAACCTCCCCCAGACCCTAACCCTGACCCTAACCTCTCCCACCCCCCATGCCTAAACCTAACCTCCCCCAGACCCTAACCCTGACCCTAACCTCTCCCACCCCCCATGCCTAAACCTAACCTCCCCCAGACCCTAACCCTGACCCTAACCTCTCCCACCCCCCATGCCTAAACCTAACCTCCCCCAGACCCTAACCCTGACCCTAACCTCTCCCACCCCCCATGCCTAAACCTAACCTCCCCCAGACCCTAACCCTAAACCTAACTAGCCTGGGTAAACCCAGCCCCCAGTGACCTGCTCTCAGGCTTACCCTGCTCACGAGTCACAAGGTGACTGAGAACTCTGAGAGCAGGTCACGTGGGGGCTGGGTTTACCCAGGCTAAAACCTAACCTCTCCCACCCCCCACGCCTAAACCTAACCTCCCCCAGACCCTAACCCTAAACCTAACCTCTCCCACCCCCCACGCCTAAACCTAACCTCCCCCAGACCCTAACCCTAAACCTAACCTCTCCCACCCCCCACGCCTAAACCTAACCTCCCCCAGACCTTAACACTAAACCTAACCTCTCCCACCCCCCACGCCTAAACCTAACCTCCCCCAGACCCTAACCCTAAAAACCTAACCTCTCCCACCCCCCACGCCTAAACCTAAGGTTGGCATTGCGGGTGGTCGGCATAGCGGGTGGACACCATGAGACTACACTGTTGAGTCGATGGGGATATATACGTCAATAACGTCACCACTTCAAAGGACGAACACGGAAATTCTCTTTCCCTCACCTGGTTCAGCCCCGTTCAGCCCGGGGTAATCAGTGCACACATCAACAACAGTCCAGGTTGAGTGCTGACGTGACGTGGAAGCCTATGCGACAGTGTGTAGTTCTGGATTAGCTTAGCTCAAGCTTTTTACTTCTAGGGCTCGCATTTACGCTACAAAACCCATGAAAGCGGTCCTGGTCCTCATGTGTGAAGATTATCCGACGGAACTCTGGTTCGCATTTGATTAATCTTGCGTTGCCCAGAGACCGTATTTGAAGCATCGCGGCAAAAACCCATTCAAAAATCCCATAGACAGAAACAGTGAAGAACCAGGAAGTCCGGGACTTCCGCGTTCTGACTACAAAAATACGTCATCCCTGCGGCTCTCTATAGGAGAACCAGCAAAACAGTGGAAAATGAGGCACTACAAACAGAGTAAAAAGAGTAAAAAACAACAAATCCAGGAAGAGGAGGGGGGGGGGGGGGTAAAGAGAGTAAAGCTCTTGGGGAACTGGACAAACTACCTGTAGACCAGACTGTACTGAAAGACCAGGTGAGGAGAAATATACAATACACTCAAAAAAAAAGTTATAAAAAAGGTCTAATATCAAAAGATTCATTTACCCCCCTGTTGACTGTGTCTAGAGTGGAGATCCAAAAGGCCTCTCTTTTTAACAGTAAACAGTTAATGTCGCCACCTCTTGGTGGAACCTTCACAAGTTCAATACCAATATATTTCAATGAAGAGATTGGATGTTGGGCCTGGAAAAAATGTAGGGCAACAGGATTTCTGAAGTCCTTAGTCCTAATGTCACTTCGATGCTCAGAGATATAAGCCGACCCACATAAACATTTGATCATATAAATGATATTCGGTGTGGAGCAACTGATAATACCTTTGATTTTAAAGCGTTTACCAGTGACAGGATGGTTGAAAGTGTGGCATTTGTAAGTGAAGTTGCACTGGGCACATCGACCACACTTATAATTACCCTCAGGAATCTTGCAACTGCTGCGCTTGTTGCCTAATGCACTTTTTATACTCTTTTTTAAAGTTTTGTTGTGATGCTTTTAAATGTCCATTTTATTCTCTTCTTTTATTCTTTTATTTTCCTGTCATCCATTTTATGTGAAGCACTTTGAATTGCCTCTGTGTATGAAATGTGCTATACAAATAAACTTGACTTGACTTGACTTGATCTTAATTTATCATTCAGTGCTGGTATCATTATCGTCACATTCTATTTTGATCAGAGTAGAAGTTTGACAAAACAAAATGTAATAATGACAATTGACCTCGACTGAAATGGCTTTCGATCTGTTGCTCTGGTTGATTCCTATCCAAAGTTGACACATTTCAGATAGTTTTTGTAGAAGTGCAGCTTCAGTTTGTGCTCCGCGTCGCCCCGCCCTGCTGGGTGTCTGAAGGTATCGTAGCGGGCATTGTTTTCATGGCGCTGGTGGCCGATGGACACGTGGCTACAGCTGGCGACCATCAAGGAGCCCAGCCCATCCATGAAGAACTCTGAGTGTGCCACTCTTGGCAGCTTGGGGTCGAAGCCCACCCTCCGCGCGGCGTCCGTACGAGCCAGGAAGAAGTTAACCACCCCACTGACCAAAGAGCATTGTGGGAAATCACGAAGTGCGTGGAACATCCCCTTGGACTTTCTGTTCAGGCAGCCACCGTCTTTCTCGTTGCCTTCCTCATAAAGGAGAGAGAAGAAAAACTGGTTCCCAGTTACTGACCCCCCAACCACGTCTAGGTCAGGCTCCGCCTCCATCACCTCCACCAGCTTCTCAATCTGTGTTTGCTCTGTGAACAGGAAGTCGTCATCCACCCACAGGAAGTACTTGGTGGTTACCTGGGAGACAGCCAGGTTCCTGCCAGCGAACCAGCCCTGTGCTGGGGGCATGATGTAGTGTTGGACGTGTTCTCCGGGGACTTTCTGTGGATCGAAGCTGTCGTCGGCGATGATGACGTTGATGTTGTCATAGAAACGGCGTATGCTGCTCAGCATCACGTTGAGCTCTGGGTAGCGCAGGAAGGTCTTGGTGACGATGGTGACCTGAGAGCTGATGTCTGTGCCCATGTCATAGAGGACGGGCAGGCGAGGCTGCTGGATGACGATGGGGAAGACAACCTCATGGTTCTCAAACAGGAAGTGTGCGAGGTCTCCAGTGTGTATATGGTAGACAGTGCTGGTGTAGGAGACTTTAGCCAGCAGGTCATTGAGCACAGCCAGGCTGCTGGCCTCCACGGTCAGCACACTCTCACCATCACCTTTGACCTCTCCCCATTCGCCTCGACTCTCAGTGGCCAAGACGCCTCTGGATACATTCAGCGACACCTTATAGCTGCTTCTCTGTCCTGTGTTCAGCGCTAACCCTGGTATGAGAGTGCGGGTCAAAGGTCGCACTCTGAAACCCTGGATGGGATACTGCAGTGGAGTGTTAGACGGTGCAAACAGCAGACTGTCTAGTACAGACCTGGTCCTGGCCTTGTCTTTGTGGAGCTCCTTTTCTCTGCGTTGCTGCAGCTCATCAATTTGCTCCTTAGGGACGAGGTCTCTGATGGTCAGGGACCCTTTAGGGCAGCTGCAGGGCGCGGGGGCGCGGGGAATGCTGGATGGCAAGGTCCGTAGCTGCTGTGTGTCGGCAGCCTCAGTGGAGAACAGGAAGTAGTAGAGCAGCAGCACCACAGTGACGAACACACACAGTTGACAAACCATGGTCCACCCTGCTCTGCTCAACACAGCCATCTCGCCTTGCTGTTGTGAAGGAGTGGATGAGCTACTGAGAGAGCTGATGTTGGATGCACTGGAGAGGGAGGCTGAGGGACTTTCCTGTGGGAAACAAACACAGTTATTATTATTTTATTTGTTCTTAAAAATATACTGTACATTGCCTGTTTGTGTTTTATATTGTTTTATTTATAATTCAATTGAGCATTGGGCCTTTATAAGAATGTTTATTTGTATTATTTCAATTGTCACACTCATCGATACATATTTGAGGTTTGTTTATTAATTGGGAAAAGGACCACTGGAACAAATGCCGTGAACATGATCCGGCTACTTTTCCAATCTGACTGGCTATACTCAAAAGTTTGGGGAACTCTCTGTCATAAGGGGTGACAGAGAAGAAGAAGAGAAGTAGCCTAACACAGGAAATTACCATGAACAGACTGTTCTGATACTGTTCATGGAAATGATACTTTTCAAGGACTTGTCAAGCCGTTTTCCAAGCAATAAAGAATGTAAAAAATGTATCGAGCACTAGGGATGGGAATCGAGAACCGGTTCTTGTTGAGAACCGGGTCCCAGTGAATCAATTCCTTGGAATCGTTAGCCAAAATCCTTAACAATTCCACTATCGATTCCATGCGCGATGACGTCACATGCTGCGACACGCACGCAATGCAGCCTTGTTTTGTTTAGACCGCAGCCACCGGTCTAGCCACCGTCTAGGCAGAAGCAAAACGATGACCACAGTGCCACTTGCAATGCTTGCAAAACCTCTATTTCGTCAAAGGGGGGAAATACTAGCAATATGCAGAAGCATTTGTCCACACAGCATGCAATAATTTTGGAGGAATGTCACGTTTCTGATGTGCTACGGAGTGACGATAACGTGGCTAACAGCAGCGCGGCTAACGTTAGCGCTCCTCCAGACCCTGTCTATTGTGTGTTTATTGTTTGTGCCATTTGTTTCATTGCGTAAACCAGATTTCACCAATACTCCATTTCCATCCATTTAATTTAGAAGATGATGACGTTCAGAGTCAGACTGGTTCAGAGGCTGCAGCAAAGTACTTCTTGTGCTGCACACTTCTAGCCCCATTCACCCAGGCAGGGAAGAGTAAAATGACCGAGGCGAGGGTAAACGAATGTCACCGAGCAGTGACTAGTTTGTCTGACATGCCAGCTAAAGTAAAATGTCAAAGTTGCATGTTGTCATTCTAACCACTAGTTCTGTTTCATTCATTCCCACTATATATTTTCTATAGGGAGATGACAAAGATGCTCAACCCAAAATACAAACCCCCAAACAAAGCCAGTTTAACAGACACTGATCCCTGCTTGGTATGGGATTGAAAAGAGCAATCTGATCTCAGAGCTGAATAAGAAAAGAGCAATCTGATCGCACAGCTGAATAAGAATACTGTAACGTATCGGTGATACGCCAAGAACGGAGAGTTGTAGTTGGTACAGGGTCTTTATTCACAGGCTTCTTTAGCTCCTAGCAGCTAGCTTCACACCGCTAGCTCTAGACACCACACCCGGTCTCGCTCACTCCATAGCTTGACTGACCACCGGCACCCCGGCCGCTGGTCCTATATACCCCGTTTCCCCTAGGAACACACCCACACACATTAGTTCCTAGCTACAGTCCAGACACTTATGTTGCACATCACATTACAGGTAATACCTGGATTACCCGAACACGTTACATACTCCTCACCCAACATTAGCTCAATGCCCACATTGACACCCACAACCCACACATATCCCCCTGTACCAAAACACACCACCCCACAACATTTTGTATTCCCCCAATTTGTCTCTTATTATTTCACCACTTCTTAATTTTCGTTCCACCACCACCATTTGCATTTCTTCCCATTTCTTCCTCTTTTCCCATGCATTTAAATTCGACCCACATTTCAATTCACATTCCCATTCCAATAGCCCTTCTCTTTAACACCACTTATTTTGCGTTCACTCCCACCATCATTTAGTTACTTCCCATTAGCACCCTTTTCCCCAACATTTTCACTTAACACAAGCCCCAACATTTACATTCCCTCTTTTCCCTTTACCTTCATTTAAACCTTTTTTCTTCCTCACATTATCCCACTTCAACCACTATTTCCATCCCCCCTTTTAAAGCTTCTGTCCCATCTGAAGCACATTACAGTCGACACAGCTAAGGCAGTAGTCCTCTACGTCTCCCTTCATCTGTACCCAGTAGAAAACTCGACAAAGGCGGCTGAGTGTTTCTTCAGCCCCTCGATGCCCCTGACCCCTGCGGCCCCTGTGCGCCCCCCGTAGCGCCAGTCCCCGCAGGCAGCTGGGCACCACCACGACGCTGCCACTCTTCCCGCGCCCATCTAACCCCAGAATCCCCGACTCTCTCACCCTCAAGTCCGGAAACAACTCCCACAGTTCCTTCGTGGTACTTGAATACATGCATATCTCCTCCAGGCGAGGCCGGTATCCGGCCGCCACCCACCTGCGCACCGGTCCAACGCTAGCGTCCTCCGCCTGTCTGCGTATCCACTCCTCCAGATCGACATCCTCCATAGTCACGTTCTCATCCTCCCGGTCTCGCACTCGCTCGTCCTCCCGTCCCGCTCCCCCAGGGGGCGGCGTGTTGAGGACAGCAGGGCGGACACCATCGGCGTCGATCTCCACCTCGACTTTCTGCAGTGCAGCCGTGGGGGTTGTGTAGCGGCATGGTTGGGCCGGCTCCTCCAGCGTTGACCCCTCTCGCTCCCCCGGGGACACGAGCGCCGCTCCCCCGACTGTAACAGCATTGCAGGTGATGTCGCTCACTTCCCTCTGGCTGTTCAAAACGATCCCCGCTCCAGAGCAGCTAGCCTGGGCCGGCTCAACAGTCACTCCCCTGCCCAGAACAATCGGCTCTGCACTGCTCCGCTGCTCCGCCGCTTGTTGCTCAGGCTGCTCCACCGGCTGTGTGTCTCTTCCAGCATTCACACTCTTAGTGCAGTCTCTAGCTAAATGTTCAGGCGACTGGCAAGCCCAACAAAGCCTCACCTGTCTCTCCTCTCTCGCTGTCCTCCAATCCCCGACAGCTTCTTGACATTCTCTGGCTAAATGTCCCATCGCGCCGCATGCCCAGCAGGCTCCCTGCTGTCCATGTCGTTGTCCCGCATACCCGGTCCGTCTCCCGGGCTCGCCTCGGCACCACCTCGCCACGTGGCCCGGTTCTCCACAGCTCCAACACAGTCTATTTTGTGGCTCCTCCGTCCGCTTCTCTCCGTGCTGCGCGACCTCTCGTAGCAGCTCCATAAGCCCCTCTGCCCAGGCTGGTATCGTCTCCAACAGCCGTCTGACTTCTTTCAACACACGGGCTTCCATGCCCGCCAGCATCGAGCTGATCTCTGTCGTCAGCCCCTCTTTTCTCCCGTTTGCCGACAGGCTTTCTTCTAGGCGCACCATCACACGTGGCGCTCCTAGCAGCTAGCTCACACAGCTAGCTCGCCACCGCTAGGTCGCTCGAGCCTTTGATCTCCAACTTTTCCTCCGCCGTTCCTCCTCACTCTCTCCCCTCTCGACCGAAATCAGGCGTTACCGCTTCACTTCTGACACCAATGTAACGTATCGGTGATACGCCAAGAACGGAGAGTTGTAGTTGGTACAGGGTCTTTATTCACAGGCTTCTTTAGCTCCTAGCAGCTAGCTTCACACCGCTAGCTCTAGACACCACACCCGGTCTCGCTCACTCCATAGCTTGACTGACCACCGGCACCCCGGCCGCTGGTCCTATATACCCCGTTTCCCCTAGGAACACACCCACACACATTAGTTCCTAGCTACAGTCCAGACACTTATGTTGCACATCACATTACAGGTAATACCTGGATTACCCGAACACGTTACAATACATAATTATAATGATAATAATATAAAAGAAAATTAATGTTAATAAACCCGTTTGTACTCTTTTTTTTTTCCCTTGCCCAATGAGAATCGATAAGAGAATCGATAAGGAATCGGATCGATAAGCAGAATCGAAAATGGAATCGGAATCGCTAAAATCTTATCAATTCCCATCCCTATCGAGCACAGGTTACCTAGGCGACCAGCCGCATATCTGAGCTGGGAACGGCTACGAGAGAGCACAACAGCCAATGACGCAACGATCAGCAAATGGCTGTATGATTGTAGCTTAGGAAGACAGTGTATCAAGCTTGGCCCATGCAGCATGATGACGTATCTATCATACTGTAGGTGAATTTTGAGACAGAGTGCACAAGGCTCAAACTAATTTTTTTTAAGTGCCCCCAAAATCGTGTAAATGCCCCCATTTTTAGACAGTGAGGGGGGGGGGGGGGGGGGGGCAAAGGAGGAGGAGGCTGCTCACTGCTGCTGTAACCTCTTTTAAAAATCAGGTCATAGGCAGGTTGGTTTCTTTTCCCTTTTTTATGGTGATTTTATTCTCTTAATTCTTTTTATTCTTACTCTTGTTTTTATATTGTGTTACTGGTTTTATTTAGTTGAGTACCCCACTGCTCTTGAGGAGGGGTCTGTACCTCCTAAAATTGTATTTATTTTATCTTATTATTCTTTTACATTATCATATGGGAAGAAATTGCAATGAGGGTTGTGCAATAAACCCATGATGACTTTGTGCAATATGCTTACGAGCAATTAGGATGAAGTGTTGAACCAATTACATTTTCTGTCTTTATTTTTATACTACACCGCTTGCACAACTTCCCAGTGGAAGTTTAGTGTGCATGTTAGTCAGGGACTACACTGTATGTTCTGTATGTTTTTTCTGTCTGTTGTATGTATCGTGTCAAAACCTCTATGTACTTGCGATATGTGGCTGTGTATGGCACTATCTATGCCCAAGACAATTTTCCCCTCGGGGACAATAAAGTTCATCTCATCTCATTACAACTTAAAGTGCCATATTTACAGAGCTAGACTGTATATAAATACACAACGCACTGTGCGCATTCTAGAAACAGCAGCTCTACATAGAAAGTTCAGAGGGGCGGGGAGCCCACAGAGCTAGGTTCTAAATCAACGGAGCTACTGCGCAGACTCTGGTTCACTGATCTGGCAGGATTTTGGCTTCAATATCTGGTATCTTAGATAGGTAGGAAGCCATCTTTAGTTAGGTGTTTATATTTGTAATCATATGCTTATTTGCACCCTTAACTTGTACATGTGTGTTTTATGTTCTATGTCTTTACGTTTTATGGTGTGCTGACTGTGCACAATGTGTCTCTATGGGAAGAGAAGCCAAAGGAAAATGTCCACCATGGTGGACAATAAAGTATCATATCATATCATATCATATCATATCATATCATATCATATATCATATAATTATCATAGACCATACAGGGAGGAGATAGGGACACTCCCTCCATTCATATTATATCACAATGATCAGCAGCCTACAGCAACTCCTGGCTTTTGCATTCAGACAAACCTCTAAGGAGAAAAGTGTCCTTGAGTGACCTGAAAGGCGCTTTTGAATAAAATGCATTATTATTATTATTATTATTATTATTATTATTAAAAGCAGAGCAGCAACCACATGAGAAACCATAGTATTCACTATTACTATTTAATGTACATCATGTATTTATTGCTAAGCTGTGTAATATGATGTAATGAACTTAGAAAGCAGTGTTGGGCAAGTTACTTTCAAAATGTAATATAGCCTACTACATATTACTAGTTACTTTCATTTGAAAGTAATACGTTACTTTACAATATGACTGTCTGTGTAGAGTAACTCGTTACTTATTACACTACTTCTGCATTACTTTCACCAAAACAACAGCAGCAGCAGAATGACATCGCCACCCCGGACCATCCCAAAAAATCTTGTCAACCGCCTTGAAGTCAGTGTAAACAATCCAAAATTCGAAATGTTATTCTTTTCCTTTGTTATTGTCATCTGTAGTGGTTATTTGCATAAAAACACAGTTTGATTAGGAAATGATTGTATCTTTTTTAAATATGTGCTTTGATAAAAAAAAAAAAATACTCAATTTGTAACTTGAGTTACTTGACAAAGTAACTGGTATAATATTACTGAAATCCTATAAATAATAAGTTATATTACTGAGTTACTGCTAAATTAGTTACCCCCAACACTGTTAGAAAATGGAATGCCAAAGACACTTTAGAGACTTACCCCAACAACCGAGCAGTAGAGAGATGGGCTTATGGTAGTCTATGGATGGGACACCTCCGTGAAAGCAGCCAGCATCAATTTATCACACTTCTACTTCCGGTTTAGTGATGCTGCCTTCAAAATAAAAGCACGATAAAGTTCGGTTTTTAGAATAATAAAAAAAATTGGAGGGATCAGCCGAGCAGCATTTTGGTAAACAATGTAAACTCTGTTTACATTTAAAAAACTGCGACAGTTCACGCAACTTTAACATGGCATGCATATATTATACATCAAACTCTTGAGCTAATTCTGCTCTCACTCAGAATGTCAAAATATAAGCGATGTCATGTATAGTTTTTGAGATATTAACGTTTGTTTGGCACAACTCATACACTATATTAACTGACGCAGGGTTCCGCATTTCTGGGTGGCAAGTGACGTCACGCTGATTCGTCCTATAGTAATCTCACTATGAGACCCAGCATAATGAACATAATAAACACTACGGGGAACCTCTAGTTTAATGTTTGAATGAAAATAGACCAGCAGAACAAATACAAAGGAGACGGTGTGTTATTTGTTGAAATGCTTTCTAGGGTAATTTGGGGAAGTGTTAAAAAATATTAATTGGCTTAAATGGTCGATTCATAGCATACTTCTTTATTTATTTGGAAACCTTATTTCCTTATTTAAAGAGAAACTGTTGTTTTATAAGGCATAAGACATAAGCACATTGTGGTGTGCAGAATGACCCCTGCAATAGTAGTAGCCTACCTCTCACTTGATTATGGCCTCTCGGAAGACATCAAGAGAAGAGATGTTGGTATAGGTGATACCCACTGCAAAATGGATGATGTGGTTATGTGAAAAGTAGCTACTTCTGCAGATATAAGGCTTGAGAAATGTCTGCACATATGAATGAGGTGCCACCCCCCCCCCCCCCCCCCACACACACACACACACACACACCACTGAAATTAGCCAATTGAAAAAAGGTTTATTTAAAAAAAAAACTCAACTGTTGCTAATCAAATTTAGTATGTAAAGTACATAAATGTACAAGCCAAATGTGTGTAAATTTTACTGTTGGCATTTCTGACCATGACCATGACTCGTTAGTGTGAGTGTAATGTTGTGTAGTCCCCTCCCCTGCAGCTGGGGATTGAACCGGTGACCTGCGGCATGGGAGTGAGTCTTTAAAGCTCTAGCATCTGTCACTATAGAGCGTCTCGTGAGGCCATGAAGAGTGAGGTTTACTCAGGCTACATCTTCACTAAGCCGTTTTCAAAGACCCCGTAGTTGAAGCCTTCCCAGTCTACACTAGAGCAGGCTCCGAGCAGTCTCCGTCCATATTAGCTCATGCGAGATGCCCGCAATGCGATGGTTCACATACACTGGGCATGCGCACGCCTCTGTTTAGTACTGGAGTCCACAACGAGAGGGCAGCAACTATGCACGTCTACGTTCAAGTCGAAGAAAAGAAGAAGCAAAGCAAACAATTAGCAGAAGATGGAGCAAACAGAACAAATAATCTTCAAATAGCCTAATTATAAAACATGAAGTGCAAAGTAACAGTGATACATAATGGGGGCGGGGGGGGGGGTGTAGGATAATGACCGTGGGATAATGTCCATGTAACATGTCCATGTAAAATGTCCACTAAAGTCCTTTAATATAATTGGGGAGGAGGGGGAGGATAGTGTCCGTGGGATAATGTCCATTAAAATGTTCATGTAAATGTCCATGTAATATGTCAAATAAAGTCCTTTAAGTGGCCATGGGGGGACCCCAAAAGAACATCCTCTGTTGTGCTTTCATGTTCGACTCCCATTTCAGGTCCCAGCAGATTGTTGAGCCCAGGAAGCGAAAGGACTTCACAGTGTTGACTGCAGAGTCACCCAGGGTGGTGGGGGAAGTTGGGGCTGCGTTCTTCCTGTAGTCCACAATCATCTCCACTGTCTTTTGGGCATTGAGCTCCAGGTTGTTTCGACCAGGGCCGGTTCCAGAACAAGATGACTAGGGATGCATCCTAGATAGGAAGGGGTGCAGATGCCCGGCCAAAGGCCGGCCACCCGAAAAATTTGACATGTTATTTTACTAAAAATAATGCATTTTACCATCATTTCAAGTAGAATGATACCAGCCAAGCAAGAATATTTCAAGTGTTTCAAGTGCTTTACTGAAATATTTGGACCATATAATGATAATACAATTATCTCAACCTTAAAAGGTTACATATAGGTGCCAAAAAGCCATAAATTCACATCAAAGAACAAAGAAAAACAACAATTATAATTCAAGTTTAAACAGTAAGTGTGCAGCTGCAGCATTTATTATTATTATTATTATTATTATTACCATTATTATTATTACCTTTATTATTATTATTTTTTTTTACTTTTCAACTGAGCATGCAGACACGTAAAATAAGGGTGCAATGCGTGCTTTTGCACCCCCGTAGAACCGGGCCTGGTTTCGACTGCACCAGGACCTCAGGTGGGCAATGTCCTGTCTGTACACAGACTCGCCACCAGTAGAGATGAGCCCTATGATGAGAGTGGTGTCATCTGCGAATTTCAGGAGCTTGATGGACTGATGGCTGGAGGTGCAGCTGTTGGTGTACAGGAAGAAGTACGGAGAGAGGAGGACGCCATCCGGGAGTCGGTGACATGACACAAAAAAGAGGCCAGTCAACATGGTTATCCTGAATTCCAGTAATAAAAATAGTCCGCACCCTCGCAGGGGTCAACTGACACATCATGTGATACATAGAATTAAACATACAGTGCACTTGTTCGACCAGTATACACAATAATCAAATAGCAACTGGCAATATCAAAACGTAATTGTCTCAAAGGACAAGTAATATAATCAAAGTTTTCAGAACAACTTGAATATCACATAAACTAGGGTTATCGGGTATAAACCGTCATAATGAAATGTAATATTTAAGAAGAAAGTGTGATGTAACTATTACACGGTGGTCTCTACTACTTTGAAATTGTGGTAGTGGTGAAAAAGTATATGAAGATACCACAGCTGTGAAGAGAATGACACAGGACAGAGATAACTAGACAGAGCAATATTCTTTACAATGTGGACATAATGAGATTAACACACACAAGCACACCTGCAAAAGGACTACAAAAATGACTACAAAAATGGCCGCAAGTCAAAATCTTCGTTCAGCCCTTTTGGGGCTCGAGTGTCCAGGGTGAAAATCCAAAAGGCCTCTCTTTTAAGTAGTAGAGAGTAGGGTTGTCAAAAGTATCGATACTACTGAAAAGTATAAATACTGACATTTTGAAACGGATACAATACTCATTTGCAATAAGTATCGATAGTATCGATAAGTATCAATACTAAAAAATTGAAAGGGATACAATACTCATTTGCAACAGTTTCGATACCAGCAGTGCTTTCATTTAATGAAAAATCACTCAAGCTAAATGATGAGTAATCTGCTGTCAGTACAAAGTTTTTAATGAGTTTTAGATTATGAAGAAGTGTGCATCTGTCCGTCCATCTGTCTAACTTTATTTTTGATGTGTCATTACATGGTATCGAAAATGGTATCGAGTATCGATATTTTCCTGGGTATCGGTATCGAAGTAAAAATTCTAGTATCGTGACATCCCTAGTAGAGAGTTGATGTCACCTCCACTACAGGGTGTTTAACAAGTTCAATGCCAGAATATCTAAGAAAAGAAACATTGTGAGAAGCTTGTGTGAAGTGGACAGCCACTGGGCTTCTGATGTCATTGTTATGGATGTTGGATCTGTGTTCTGAGATTCTGGTCTTAAGTGGTCTGGTGGTTTTGCCTATGTAGGCGAGGCCACATGGACATTTGAACATATAGATGACATTATTACTTTAATCACTCCTTTGATGTTAAAGGGTTTTCCTGTACGTGGATGAGTAAAAGTGGTGGCTTTGTGTGTGAAGTTACACTGAGTGCAGTTGCCGCATCTGTAGTTACTGCGAGGAATAGACTGTAAGAAGTGGGGCTGGGTTGAAGGTGGGGGATCATAAAAATGAACTGGTTAAGGAAATCACTGCCTCCAAATAGAAGAAGTTTGAGCGAGACGCTGGCTGCAGACTATGCCAGTGGGAGAGTCTATCAATGGAGAAACCCGACTCTGTGGAAGAAACCACCGAGATCCAGGACTTACAACAGCAGACAGGCCCGAGGAGGTAAGTAACCATAGATCCGCCAAGCGTTACCACCAGTGTTGGGCAAGTTACTTTCAAAATGTAATATACTACATATTACTAGTTACTTCCATTTGAAAGTAATAAGTTACTTTACAATATTACTGTCTGTGTAGAGTAACTCGTTACTTATTACACTACTTTTGCATTACTTTTACCAAAACAACAGCAGCAGCAGAATGACATCGCCGCCCCCGGAACCATCCCAAAAAATAATTTCAACAGCCTTGAAGTCAGTGTAAACAATCCAAAATTCTAAATGTTATTCTTTTCCTTTGTTATTGTCATCTATAGTGGTTATTTGCATAAAAACACACAGTTTGATTAGGAAATGATTGTATCTTTTTTAAATATGTGCTTTGATTTAAAAAAATGTAACTCAATTTGTAACTTGAGTTACTTGACAAAGTAACTGGTATAATATTACTGAAATTCAATCTCCTAAGTAATAAGTTATATTACTGAGTTACTGCTAAAAGTAATATATTACATGTAATATGTTACTTTTGTAATGAGTTACCCCCAACACTGGTTACCACGCATACCAATCCACTGACTATGACTCTGAATCCAGTGCCCATTCTTACACTAGTGGCTCTTTTTTAGACGGGAACAGATACGAACTCCCAGCTCGAGGCGGGAGAGGCTGAGGAAGAGGTGTAGGCGAGGGAGGGGCTCCTCTCATAAGGGAGCCATACGAGACTCGCCAGAGACTCAACAGGTATTAAACGTCATTAATCTTTCCACTAAACCATTATCTGATACCTGCTTGACTGCTCTAAGTAAAGGACTATCATTTGTTCCCACCACACATTGCCCAGATTTCAACACCATTGTTGATTTTCACAAGTTTTTTTGCTCTTTGAGGCTAAAATAATTTTTCAGTGCTAATGACAGTTCTTCCTCCAACTCTGTTGCTGTCACTCAAGGTAATGAGGTCCCAGCTGACCCACAAGTGGCTGTGGACCAGGTGGACGTTTTAAACCCTAGCCCTCTACTTTCTGCTGGACCACGGACTCCGTTCAGAGGTAAAAGCACCTTCATTCCCCCCAACAAGAGAAATGCATCAATAGATACATACTGCAGACTAGTGGAGAAGGATGTTTCCCTCCTTCTAGGTAAAAAGAGAGAATATATAGGTGGCTAACAACCTAACAAAGGAGCAAAGAATGGAACTTAAGTTGTTAAAAGATGACAAGTCTGTGGTGATCCAGAGTGCAGATAAGGGTGGAGCAATTGTCGTCATGGATCGCTCAGCTTATGACAGTGAAATTCAAAGACAATTGGGCAAAACCACTTTTTACAGAACACTAAGTCAAAACCCTACATTGGATTTTAAACGACGCATCAGAAACAAGTTGGATCAGCTCCTCGAGATGGGGGAAATCACCAAACCAGAACATGCATTTATGGTGGTAGACTTTCCTGTTACACCGGTGCTCGGTGGCACAGTTGGTAGCGCTGTCGCCTCACAGCTAGAAGGTCCTGAGTTCGATTCTCGCCTGGGACGCTGGAGTTGTGTCCCCCCCATATCTTCAGTGCCTACTGCCCAGGTGGGTTATCTCGTCGAAAGGGCCTTTCTGTGTGGAGTTTGCATGTTCTCCCCGTGCTCCCCAGGGGGTTCCTCCGTACATAACCCCCCACTAAAAACATGCTGAAGGTCGTCATCCGACCAGTGACGACAACATCCGAAGTTGGTCCCCTGGCGCTGGAAAGAAAAAGCGACCACTGCTCCTGGCCAGACCCATAAGATCACAGACCTCTAAATGGTCGATACACAAATTTCCAAAAAGGACGGAATCAGTCCCCAACCAGATACAAGGGTTTCAAGAAATGACCAATGCATTTCACTGCATTTATTGCGAAAATATGAAACTGAACATTCTTATCCTGAGACATTTGAAAACAAACGGGATAATCTACAACCTTTAACTTTAAAGACATACAAGGAATTCAAGGCAGTAAAGTGAATGGAATTTTCTGTTTATGAATGGGATCATGACATAAGCAGAAGAGAGCAACACAAATGTTAAATGGACTGTATTTATAGTGCATTTTATACCCAAGGTGGGAGCAGTTGGGGGTTCAGTGCCTTGCTCAAGGACACTTCGACACACTACTGGGAGGAGACAGCCTCGAGCCGGGGACTTTCCGATTCCCAGGTAACAGCTCTACTGTACCTCCTGAGCTAATGCTAATGCTAATGCCGACCCCCCCCCCTCCCGCAAGGCATTGTGGGATTGGGTGCCTCGTAGAGAGACCGCGTAGCCTATACTTCGCAGAGGCAACCACCCTCCGCCATCATTCAACAATGTACATCTAGGAGTTGATTATCCCTTACGTGAATGAAACCTCTAAATGGTCGATACACAAATTTCCAAAAAGGACGGAATCCGTCCCCAACCAGATACAAGGGTTTCAAGAAATGACCAATGAATTTCACTGCATTTATTGCGAAAATATGAAACTGAACATTCTTATCCTGAGACATTTGAAAACAAACGGGATAATCTACAACCTTTAACCTTAAAGACATACAAGGAATTCAAGGCAGTAAAGTGAATGGAATTCACTTCACACTTTCATTCACACTGATGTAAACAAAGACATGTGCCACTAAATATGGCCATAACTACCCACAATGCAATGTGCGTGGTCACGTGGTCTCCCATTCTTATAGGGAATGATAATCATTATTATCGTCATAATAATCATACATTCCCATTAATTGTTGATTGTAGACTAATTCCTTGCTTGTCCCTGACTGGTTTCTCACTGATCACAGCTGTACCCTGACCAATTTGAGGGCCAGGGGCCAAATTTTGCCTACGCTCCGTTTGTTCTTGCTCATCATGAATTTTACAAAAAAACAAACTAACAAAACAAAAAAACACACAGACCTAACCCTAAACACACAGACCTAACCCTAACCCTAAACACACAGACCTAACCCTAACCCTAAACACACAGACCTAACCCTAAACACACAGACCTAACCCTAAACACACAGCCAGCTTTCAGAGGCTGTGATGGGCTCATTTTAGCATGATGATTTTAGCGTGATGATACTTATGCCATAATGAAAGAAAACCTAAGGAATCCCTTGGTACCAACCATGTCAAACTAGCTTGTCGGGAAGGTAAATAATGCTCCAAAGTTAAGGGAAAAACTGGTATGGCCATTTTCAAAGGGGTCCATTGACCTCTCACCTCAAGATATCTGAATGAGAATTGGTCCTATGGCTATGGGTAGCGTTAGGGCTACACACCCTGAGTTGCATTCACCTTCTGTCAGAAAGGTGTATTTCCCTTTACAGTACTGTACATATGTTTATGCTTTTCTTTTTACAATCAACTCTAAATAATTTGTAAAATTACTGTTAGTTTTTTTTTTTTTTTTTGAAAATGCATTTTAGATTTAGAATGTAAATTGTCTATGAAATAAAATACAATTTAATGCAATGTAATTCCACATAACAAACATTTATGTTTGACCCACGGCCCTCCATCCAGATACATTTTGGCTTCCCTTCATAGGAAACAATTTGGGCATCTCTGCTGTAGGACCTCCTCAGCATAATGACATAATGAGTTTCACATCATTATCCATTATCATTATTATTATCATCATCATTATTCATGTTGTTCTTCTGGACTGTGACAAAGTATTTTCACTTTATCAGAGACGTGTTAGAGAGCCTGCAGCTCCTCGGCCCTCTTCTCGTCCAGGAGGATTGGGGTTGTTAAAGCCTTCCCCCTCAGCAGTGGCTCCAGGCCCTGACAGACAGACAGACAGACAGACAGAGAGACAGACAGACAGACAGACAAGACAGACAGACAGACAGACAAGACAGACAGACAGACAGACAGACAGACAGACAGACAGACAGAAAGACGAGGCAGACAGACAGGCAGACAGACAGACAGACAAGACAGAGAGACAGACAAGACAGAGAGACAGACAGAGAGACAGACAGACAGACAGACAAGACAGACAGACAGACAGACAGACACACATTTTCATGGATAATGTCAAAACCTTTCCAGGACTTTTCAATGATCCATCATAGAATTTCCATGTAAAGTGAGGCGGTGACTTTAAATCAATACCAAATTATTACAAATAGAACACAATATGAATAGGAAAATATTTATAACAAATACAGTAGAAGAAGCACTAGAATCCAATATGAAGAGCAGGGCCCGAAATTAACAGTCACCAAGCGCCAAATGCTAATAGATTTTGTGAATGTGTGTGTGTGTGTGTGTGTGTGTGTGTGTGTGTGTGTGTGTGTGTGTGTGTGTGCGTGTGTGCCTGCGTGTGTGAATGTATGTGTGAATGGGTGAATGTAGGATGTGTTGTAAAGCACTTTGGATAAAAGTGCTATATAAATGCAGTCCATTTTTTTTTTCTTCCATTAGACAGGAAGAGAAGAAAAGCTGTCTCCCATCTAGACATTCAAGTCTTCTAGAAAGTTTGGAAAATAACCAAAATGTAACATGGTCAAATAAATTCTGGCTTGTATCATTAAGCACAACAAGCTTGCCACACTCAGGCTTAAACAATTATTTCTCTAAGACTCTAAGGCTACGTTCACACACAGGGCACCCAAGCCTTGCCTACGCCTTGCCTTTACCCACGCTTTTAAATATATCAGATTTATTTTACCTACCCATGATAATTCGGGACCATACGTGGGGAAAAAAAACACTCGGGAGAGAGGAGAGGCGCTTGTGACTCGGCTCAGGTTCAGCGTGGAATAGGCGTGCAGTGTGATCGCAAAAGCGTGTGATAGGTTCACGCCCAGCTCAAGGTATGTAGGCGTAGGTGTGGGTTGAGGGAAGGCGAGGCGTAGGTGCCCTGTGTGAACGAAGCCTAATGCTCTGTTTACATGACAACGTTCCCTGCATAAAACGACAAACTTTTTTTTGCGTTTGGGTCTTCGTTTCCATGGTAAAGGCGTTCTTTCGGCCTGAAAATGCAAAAAAGTGAAGAGGGGTCCCAGAGTGGAATTCTTTGATAACACCACCTTTACTTTTGCTGTGTGAAGATGCAAAACACAATTCATGTGACGACATGGCCCCTTTTCAATTCCTGTGACGACATGGCCCCTTTTCGCCATGGAAGACAATATAGGAGCATTCAACTAGCCCATCAATATAGCCTTATTGTACTAGTGAATCGCAATGGCATTCAACAAACATCCAAGTCTGATAACGAGTTGTTAAAAACACATAATGGGCCATGGGTGCCCGCTATTAACATTCGCCCATAATAATTGTTCGCATATTAATCCTCAAACTCATAGCCAGATACATCGATTTCCTCCGCCAGGGGCTGAGAAAAGTATTTTTTATACGGCTTTACTGGGTTTTTATTCTGTGATGCAACCAATCCGCAGCAGTTTATCACCATTACTGACTTCTGTGTCACTCTATGTGTGGAAAATTCATTTAAAGTTTAAAGCTAAATCAATCCCGTTAAAAAATTGACAATACAGGAAGCTAGGCATTTTCTACTTCAAAGTAAAAGCAGTAATTTATTACTGGGTAAATAAAAAACAGAACCGTCGACTCACTATGGGTTAAAATTTACTTTTAATTGTCAGCGTTCTATGTTCTATTATGTTCTATTATTATGTATTTCGTATCACACACACAAAAAAACATTGCAACGTGCATCAATATAAGGCTATTCGTTTATTTAATTGCCATTATTGTGAAGGTTCTAACCAGAAGTGTCCGTTTTTATTCTGGCTCACTTTACGCTGCTGGGAGCTGGTGCTGACATTTGCAGCTCCATCTGCATGCAAAGACTCTGAACGGTTATCAGAAATGCTATCTATAAACGCAGAATCAAAGTTTGCCATTTTATGCAGAGACCGTTGTCGTCTAAACGTGGCCTAAGAGGCACCGCAGGGTTTTTCATGTTCTCACCTCTCCGAAGTAGGAGACCAGCGGGGAAATCTCACACTGTGCCGGAGGAGCGTCCTGCCCAGTCAGCCTGTCAAAAACACAGCCTCGCATCAATCTCTCAAAAGGCTTAGTAGCAGCTGACAAACATTTAATACACTACCAAACCAAACCTCCTCATTTTATGCCTGAAATTACCTTATTTTTTCCATTTATTATCTATTAAAATAACATAGCTTTAAAAATGTAAGGTTAGTATCATCGGTTTATGTTAATATGGTTTATTTTATCTGTTAATCTTTTAATATTCTTTATATCTTATCTGTTTATATCTCGTATATTTGTTCTTATCAGATGTTACTTGAGCACCAATCACACCAAGTCAATTTCCTTGTTTGTGAAAAAATGTGGTTTAGGGCTTCTGTAGGTCACGCCTGGAATGCATTTCCATAGTGAGTCACCTCACTCATAATTATGATTCATAACCTTAAGTTTACTAACATGCTGAATCGTCCTATAAACAAAACAAATAAATCAAGGTTTCCTCCTACCTGGGAGTAGGAGGCAGGCTGTTCCCTTGGTCATCCAGCAGGGCGGCTCCAGCGGCCTGGGCCCAGCGGCAGTGCTGGGCCAGCAGGGCATGCCTGGCTGTGGTGGGGGTGTCCAGCTCTGCCCCGTCAGCATTCTTTAGGGGTGAAAACTCATCCTCCCTCACCACCTCAAACACCACAAAGTGTCTTCAGGGACACCCGGAAACATCCCAGATTTACCAAGTGAGGTATAGACACAGTATCATA
This sequence comes from Poromitra crassiceps, assembly GCF_964638095.1. NCBI lineage: Eukaryota > Metazoa > Chordata > Actinopteri > Beryciformes > Melamphaidae > Poromitra > Poromitra crassiceps. The sequence continues at coordinate 24,821,860 of NC_139629.1, read as the reverse complement.
AACATTCAATCAATCAGTCATCAAATCAAATAGAAAATAAAATAACCATCAATACCTTGAGAATGGAAAAACGTCAAAAACAAATTTTTCCATCTTGATGCCGTTGGGCTTGGTAGGTTTCACTTGGTTGCCACATTGGTCCACAAAGGGAACTTTCTTGAGGGCTACATGTTGCTTCAGTTGGCCTTCAAATTTCCTACGAGATGAAAACAGTGAGTGGGGCAGGGGACAGTGAGTAGACAATCAAAATTCCCAACTGCCATCAGGCCTCTTCCATGAGACCCGAAAGCCAGCACAACCCCCCCCCCCCCATTATATGGACATTATCCCATGGACACTGTTGGAGAAAATGGAACTTATATTTTTCTCCAACAGACACTATCCTACCCCCACCCCCACCCGATTATATGTCACTTTAAAATACTTTTTACTTTGCACTTTATAATTTAAGATTGTTTTCTGTATTGCACCATCTTCTGCTATTGATATTAGCCCTGTGCTTCAGTGGTTGCAGGTGTTTGAGTAGATCAGGCTCTTACTGTGTCACGTCCATCAGAAAGGCCCTTGTGAAGAAGTGGTTGCAGATGTTCCCGGCGCTGAACAGCAGCTCTCCGCCCGCTCCTCTGCGCTCTGCAGTCTCTGGTCGGATCTCACTGTACTCCACCACCTGATGGACCCCGCCCACCCTGCAGACCACACCCACGGGCTCCTTGGGGTACGCCTTCTCCACCACCTGACCCCAGACACAGTATAGAAAAAAACTGAAATATTTGTTTTTGGGCCAAAATGCAGATCAGAGAACGTGAAAGTGGAGTGGAGTGGAGTGGGTTCGCTCAGAGACTCGTCTGACTGTTTTATAAATGTAAAATCAATCTTAAATAGCCCACAGCAGATACAAAAAACATGAGCATACATATGTATTTAATGTACAGACTTTTGAAACACGCATTTAACGGGACAACTGCAAGCTACGTCACCGATTGGCTACGCCTAGTGACGTCAACAGGCGGGGAATTTTAAGCAGTTCAGCACCGTTCAATTCGAAGCTGCCCCACGAAAAATTGTAAATATTGAAATGGCTATATTTAGGATTTGGGTTGAAACTAATGTCTCAAACATTTTGAGGCTTATAATTACTCACATAAGACCCTAAATTACATAATTAGAAGGTTTTTGTGGATTTCGGTTTCCAGCGTCTTTTTAAAATTGAGACCTCGTCAAACACGGACTTGCGTCCCACTAATGTTTTGAGCTTCAACTTGAAAACACTAAGAGGGCGCTCCCAGTGGTTGTATGTGTAAGTTACACAGTACAGAACATTCAGTCAACCAAGAGGGGGCGCTGGTGGAACTCTATCTACAGATAAATGCTACGGTCAAGACATTTGGCATACCTTGGCTCCGCAGTCGGCCCCTTTGCTCACGCAGAATCCAATGAATGCAGGGTCGGCCATTTTGACCAGGATGTTGTCCACGCAGTACACATGGAGGTACTCCACACCCCTCTTCTCCATGTCCTGCAGCACCTCGTTGTCCACCAGAGCTCGGTACAGACCGCCATTGCCATCTAACAAAGAGTGCAGTGTTTTGGGAGAAGTAACTATGTTCAACTTTGCTATTTTTACTTGTGTACTCCAAATATTTGAAATGATTTTCCTTGTTGGATTAATGCAAGAGGTATTTCGAGAGGTGCAGACAGAATTCCCAAGCCGTAAATATGAATATTGTGGACAGCCTCCCAAAATATCTAAATGAAGTCATTGTTTTTAGAGATGGGGGGAAATGTATTCAGTCTAAATCACGGTAACACTTTATAATAATGTTCATTTGTAAGTCATTTATAGGCCTTTAGTTCACGATGAACTAATCATTTGCAAAACTTTTTCCCACTTTTATAGTTTTTATTGAGAGCCTCAGTGAATGATCAATCCAATTTTACACCAATCGTTACTCATCATATACTCTCATATTTTTCCAAGTATAGACATACGGGATAAAGAAAAAAAGTACAAAGTTAAATTAATAAAAAAGGAAAAGAAAAGAAAAGAAAAAAGAGGGTAGGTAGGGAGATGCTGGGAACAAATAAGGGCTGGATGATGACTTCATCGATGTCGACATCCACCTTATTTTTGAACGCCCCGCTGTAAAGATAATTATGGGTACAAGGTCCGGTTTAAGTGACCTGATTGTTGCAGCTTGCCATTTCCTAAAACGGTTGATTTGAAAACTCTCCAGGCAAGATGGCCGCCTATACTCCATTCTTTACCCTGGCAGAATACCTCCCCCATAAAGTAACACAACTTGACCAATAAGTATGTAACATACAAAATAAAACAAACGGTAATGTCTTCATTTGATGTAGAATGCAGAGGACATGTAACTGTTTAGTTAAACTCGCATTCCAGGAATATTGTATTTACTGCGCTGCTCCAGATAACGTAGTTGGCTCTAGCCTGTTTCGTCCTGGAACCTATGCCTGGAACCCACTCGCTTTGCGCCAGAACACAATCGATTTGGGGGTGGAACACGCCAGGATTGGCCAACGCCAATGCCAAGAACTGTCAAATCAAATCATCGACAGAGACGCTATGACCCGCCTCCCAGTATTTTCAGTGTATCAGAGTTAGATAGAGAACGTGACAAATATAGCCACGTTATGGTTATAAACAACAAACTAACGCTGGTGATACGTATGGAAATAGTGTTACTCGAAATGGTTAAAAGTTATATCAATTTGGTCATTCAGTGGCATAGCTAGCTAGCCGCTAACATTAGCCACAGTAGGCGATTACACATGATGCACTGCGCTCTTAAAGGGATATTTATCGACGAGATTTTTGCCAAGCTGGACCGGATTAGTGATTTGCTCCGTTCGCCCAGACAAGACGGGTGTCAAGCTGTCAGCAACAAGGCTGGGAGGATTACACCGGAAGAGAAATGCATAGGCATCATGGCAGCTAGAAATAAGGTGGATAGGGTCTATGCCAGCTTCAAAGTTTATTTGTTTATTAAAAGAATCCCCATTAGCTGCCCCCTGGATGACAGCTAGTCTTCCTGAGGTACTAGTGAAAGGTGTGTGTGTCAAAACACCATTTGAAATTAAATACAGTTGTGCTGCAGAGATGACCGGATGCACACAACATACTCCACAAATCCAAACAAACATCACCGTTTGGTACAGACCCCCGTAAAAACACACACCCGCATGCACGCACACACGCACAAAAAGTAATGCAAAGTAAGGCAAGTCAAATTGCAATTACAACACCAGTCCCAACAACCTAAATTTAAAAAAAAAATCCAAAATCGACTGGGTTGGGTACCGAAATCGGTACTTTTAAGGGTACCGACCAAACTACATCGGTACTACCGAGTACGGATTCAAGTCAAGTCTATCGGTAGCAAATTTCGGTAACTGCGGAGAGCGCATCTGTGTGTAAAATGTTCTAAATAAATAACGTTGAGATTGATGTTTGGACTTTTTACACAATTGAAATGACATGTTTGTAATTATGGAGAGAGTAAAGTATTGAAAAAAGGTTATCTGGTTCAAGGTCAAGACCTTGACACTGAGGATAGCCTACGGCTGAAACATTTGTCTTGTTGCTGCTGTGCAGAATAAACTTTGTGTGAATCTACTTGTGAGTGCTGCCGTGGTCTATTGACTATAGACTCCCATCACCTTCAGGTTAACATAGTACATTTTGTAAATGATTAATAAATACTTATAAACGACTTAGTTACGACTCAACGTTATTATAAAGTGTTACCCAAATCACATTTCCCAAGCTGGTGATGAGCTGGAAGTCCACAAACCAAAACGTTTCTCGATGTAAATGAACACCAAAGGACAGCATTAGGTGACAGCAACGCATCAGCGTTTTGAATTATGAACGATGTTAATGATCCACATACCCGGGGCCATGGCCAGCTTCCCTTTACTCTGCAGGATGACCTTTCCATCAAAGGTCACTGCTGGGATCATCCTCTGCTCGAACATGACGATGTTTGATGACTCCAGACCAAAGTAACGATTCTCCTTGAAGAACTTCTCAGTGGGATCCAGCGTGAACTCACTAGTCATGATGTACCTAATGGGAGAAGAATGGCAATGGTAGAGACACAGTTCAGTCACAGATGGGTTTTGAAGTTGACGTTTTTATCGCGTTGAGGAGAATCCATCTTACCAAGGGACAGTGCATTTTGAGCCATGCTTCAAATCTGCTAGCTCCTGTATTTTGTGGATGCGCTCTGCCTGGATCTGATACAAGGTTTTGCTGCTTGGGAGCCCGACGTCGTACATCCCTTTGGGATATGGCACACCCAGACGGGTCCCCTGGCCCCCGGCCAAGAGCAGCACTCCGACTCGATTCGTAGAGATTTGCAAAAGCCCTGTAAAAAGAATGGTAATAAGGACTTGGACAGAAAGTAGTATTTGGTTTTTTTTTAACTATAAGAACTTGGACATAAAGTATTTTGGTGGAATATGAATTTAAAACTATAAGTACAGTACTTGGACAGAAAGTAGTATGTGGGTGGAATATACCTTTAAAACCATAAGTACTTGGACAGAAAGTGGCATTTGGGTGGAATACAGCTTTATAACTATAAGTAGTTTAGACAGAATGTAGTATTTGTTCAATGATGTTCATCATGTCTTCATTTATAATTAGATGTTTTTGTTTTCTTGTGTTATAGGTTTATAGATGTTTTTTTACATCTATAACTTGTAAAACTGGAATAAATATAACGGAAGGACATTTTGTGTGCTGGCTCTCCTTCTCCTACAAAGTATTCTCCTGTGCCGTGCACCGAAACTTTAAAAACACCGGTGAGTGTGCTCGCTACTGGCTGATTGCCAGTTTGTTTGAACTTTTACATCTATAAACCTATGCCTGAAGACAAGAAAACAAAAACGTCTAAGAATGTAGTATTTGAGTGGAATAAACCTTAAAACTATCATTGGTCATCCAGTTCGGTAGCGAAAACCAGTGGCATGCACCTCACTGAGATGCTGGCATCTTTACCTGCACCTCACAGAGATGCTGGCATCTTTACCTGCACCTCACAGAGATGCTGGCATCTTTACCTGCACCTCACAGAGATGCTGGCATCTTTACCTGCACCTCACAGAGATGCTGACATCTTTACCTGCACCTCACAGAGATGCTGACATCTTTACCTGCACCTCACAGAGATGCTGACATCTTTACCTGCACCTCACAGAGATGCTGACATCTTTACCTGCACCTCACTGAGATGCTGACATCTTTACCTGCACCTCACAGAGATGCTGGCATCTTTACCTGCACCTCACTGAGATGCTGGCATCTTTACCTGCACCTCACAGAGATGCTGGCATCTTTACCTGCACCTCACAGAGATGCTGGCATCTTTACCTGCACCTCACAGAGATGCTGGCATCTTTACCTGCACCTCACAGAGATGCTGACATCTTTACCTGCACCTCACAGAGATGCTGACATCTTTACCTGCACCTCACAGAGATGCTGACATCTTTACATGCACCTCACAGAGATGCTGGCATCTTTACCTGCACCTCACAGAGATGCTGACATCTTTACCTGCACCTCACAGAGATGCTGGCATCTTTACCTGCACCTCACAGAGATGCTGACATCTTTACCTGCACCTCACAGAGATGCTGGCATCTTTACCTGCACCTCACAGAGATGCTGACATCTTTACCTGCACCTCACAGAGATGCTGACATCTTTACCTGCACCTCACAGAGATGCTGACATCTTTACCTGCACCTCACAGAGATGCTGGCATCTTTACCTGCACCTCACTGAGATGCTGACATCTTTACCTGCACCTCACTGAGATGTCGGCATCTTTACCTGCACCTCACTGAGATGCTGACATCTTTACCTGCACCTCACAGACATGCTGGCATCTTTACCTGCACCTCACAGAGATGCTGACATCTTTACCTGCACCTCACAGAGATGCTGACATCTTTACCTGCACCTCACTGAGATGCTGACATCTTTACCTGCACCTCACAGAGATGCTGGCATCTTTACCTGCACCTCACAGAGATGCTGGCATCTTTACCTGCACCTCACAGAGATGCTGGCATCTTTACCTGCACCTCACAGAGATGCTGGCATCTTTACCTGCACCTCACTGAGATGCTGACATCTTTACCTGCACCTCACAGAGATGCTGACATCTTTACCTGCACCTCACAGAGATGCTGACATCTTTACCTGCACCTCACAGAGATGCTGACATCTTTACCTGCACCTCACAGAGATGCTGACATCTTTACCTGCACCTCACAGAGATGTCAACATCTTTACCTGCACCTCACAGAGATGCTGACATCTTTACCTGCACCTCACAGAGATGTCAACATCTTTACCTGCACCTCACAGAGATGCTGGCATCTTTACCTGCACCTCACAGAGATGCTGGCATCTTTACCTGCACCTCACAGAGATGCTGACATCTTTACCTGCACCTCACAGAGATGCTGGCATCTTTACCTGCACCTCACAGAGATGCTGACATCTTTACCTGCACCTCACAGAGATGCTGGCATCTTTACCTGCACCTCACAGAGATGCTGACATCTTTACCTGCACCTCACAGACATGCTGACATCTTTACCTGCACCTCACAGAGATGCTGGCATCTTTACCTGCACCTCACAGAGATGCTGGCATCTTTACCTGCACCTCACAGAGATGCTGACATCTTTACCTGCACCTCACAGACATGCTGACATCTTTACCTGCACCTCACAGAGATGCTGGCATCTTTACCTGCACCTCACAGAGATGCTGGCATCTTTACCTGCACCTCACAGAGATGCTGACATCTTTACCTGCACCTCACAGAGATGCTGACATCTTTACCTGCACCTCACAGAGATGCTGGCATCTTTACCTGCACCTCACAGAGATGCTGGCATCTTTACCTGCACCTCACAGACATGCTGACATCTTTACCTGCACCTCACAGAGATGCTGGCATCTTTACCTGCACCTCACAGAGATGCTGACATCTTTACATGCACCTCACAGAGATGCTGACATCTTTACCTGCACCTCACAGAGATGCTGGCATCTTTACCTGCACCTCACAGAGATGCTGACATCTTTACCTGCACCTCACAGAGATGCTGACATCTTTACATGCACCTCACAGAGATGCTGACATCTTTACCTGCACCTCACAGAGATGCTGGCATCTTTACCTGCACCTCACAGAGATGCTGACATCTTTACCTGCACCTCACAGAGATGCTGGCATCTTTACATGCACCTCACAGAGATGCTGGCATCTTTACCTGCACCTCACAGAGATGCTGACATCTTTACCTGCACCTCACAGAGATGCTGGCATCTTTACCTGCACCTCACAGAGATGCTGGCATCTTTACCTGCACCTCACAGAGATGCTGACATCTTTACCTGCACCTCACAGACATGCTGACATCTTTACCTGCACCTCACAGAGATGCTGGCATCTTTACCTGCACCTCACAGAGATGCTGACATCTTTACCTGCACCTCACTGAGATGCTGGCATCTTTACCTGCACCTCACAGAGATGCTGACATCTTTACCTGCACCTCACAGAGATGCTGGCATCTTTACCTGCACCTCACAGAGATGCTGACATCTTTACCTGCACCTCACAGAGATGCTGACATCTTTACCTGCACCTCACAGAGATGCTGGCATCTTTACCTGCACCTCACAGAGATGCTGACATCTTTACCTGCACCTCACAGAGATGCTGGCATCTTTACCGGCATAGCCATTCATTTTTTCATCTACAGTTCGTAATATGCTGATAAAAATAGTTCCACTAGTACTTAACCAAGTGATTCAGCTATATTTATTTAACAAAATAATAATAATAATAATAATAAATAATAATAACTGTATAAGGACTCCCCTGATTCTAAATAACTATAGCTGAATCGCGTGGTTTGACGAAATAAAACTATATACTCATTTAGATGTAGATGGAAAAATCTTGAAGACGGAAGAGGGCGTGACTTTGGCTCTCTATTCCTCCTGGTTGACCAGAAAAAATGTATTTACACATTTCTCACAGCTGTATCGAGTTATTAGCTCAGCCTCAACTATGAGGCTTGATGTTTCACAGACTTATATGGAAACTCACCTTCATTGTCCCAGTCGGCCACGGTGTTTTTGTCACTTCTCCTCACGCTGCCCATGCACTCGGGCGCCACTGGCTCTATGTGCGGGTCCGGGTCCAGGCTGGTGTCCGGCGACGCTGCAGCCTGGGCGGCCCCCTCGCAGTGCTCTCTCAGCCCCTTCAGGTCCAGCTGGGACAGCTCCAGGAGCAAAGTAGCCCGCTGCTCCTCTGACAGCTCCGGCCAAAACTGCAGGAGGTGAGCCTGTCCCGCGGAGCCTAAACACAGCCTGGCCTCCTCCAAGGAGAGCATTATGTCTGCCTTCCAGTAAACGTGACACAGAACGTTCCTCCTCCTGCCTTCTGCAACATGCACACGCGTCCTTATCCCAGGCTGGAGTGAGCAGCAAAATAGGAAATGACTACTCCGTTTTCATGAACAACTCGTGACCGCGGTTTAGGGGCTAGGATCCAAACAAGGGTGTCTTGTGATGAAATTATGCACAAATAGCACGGTAACGGTACACAGCTGCCAAAGCAAATATGGCCTACTGCAGCTGAGCATAGCAAAAACACATAGGGGGGAATCAACTCAGAGTTTTGCGAAAACTGCTTTGAGGACTTCCTGTCCTGTGGGCTGACTCAGCATCTCCACAATCAGCTGATTGTGTTCGCCTGCACTCTGTGTGCGCTGGGCAGAAAACGTGAAGTATCCAGACTAGAAGGCCCAAAAGGCAACCTCGCGTCACCAGGCTGGCCCTCGTTTACAAGGGATTTTGTCACTCGGCCTGTTTCCGGCCTAGACAGGAAACAAGCAGCGGAAACTGAATAAGAAATGGACATACCGAACACAGTTTTTGAACAAGTTCTTGTAGAAATATCGCAGATTCACAATATAACATATTTTAAGCCAATACATAAGCTTTTTTATCAGGCTCTAGCTAACGTAACCTCGCCGCGTCAAGCTAACGGCAACAAAGACGATTTGTTTTTGGCGCACTTGTTTCCGGTTTCCTTGGTTTACACCCCCATGGCCAAAAGCGGCGTAAAGCGTGCCCAGAGTGACTACCCAAAAGGTGCGATAATATCTAGTTTTACGTGATATACGAACACATTTATTTTCTTCAGTCCCTTGCTGCAGATCAGAAGAGAAAATGTGAGATTTTTTTAAGCTAAGCTGCCAAGGGAGCGTCTGCAAAGTGCACACACTGAGACATACAAGTATCTTTAAATCTCTGCTCTTTATTTTTCTTCTGTATCATCAGTAAATGGGATCATAGTGGCCAAAATGAGTTAACACAGGTTCAGCACCACAGAGAGCTCCAGAGTGGAGGACATTGGTGGAGGAGCCCAGGTGAGTGGAGTTGGAATCAGCCATTGAAGTGGACTATGAAAACCCTCTGGGGAGAGTGAGGAGAGGCTGCTTGCCAACTCTGTGAGCAAGGCCTGACTAAATGGCCAGTCACACAGGGACGGGTATTTCACTAGTAAAGCTCAAGAGAATGAATAGCCTCTAACTTACTTGGGGATCTGACGGGTGTAGACCATTGAGCTATATTAAATATATATATTATATATATATATATATGTGTGTCGATGGTGTAGACAAACGCACATGAAGTGAAAAGCCAGGGATGGTCACAAAATATTGTTGTCTCCATGCAAGGTGCATCTTGAAAATTCTGTGAGGTTTTTGCCTATTGTTGCCTGACCTTCCATTATTGCATTTTATATAACGGTACAAATAAATGTAGCATTTATCGTGTCGTGTGGCATGAAATTCAGTGTGATTTCTATGTCCAAACTATGTCAAATCTTCAACCAGTTCAATGCAGAGCAAGTTTATTTAACAGTTGATCCCAAACAAGCATAAATATATATTTTTTAACTTTGACATTCTTTCAAATGGAGGCATGTACAGACAATATACAATTGTTTCCACAAACTCAAACTCATTCTTGCATCTATCAATACAGTACAGTTAGCATTTTAAAAAATAAAATAAAAATATATATACTGAATGCCTTTTGTAAACTATTCCACCATTATACATCATAGTATAACATGCAAGTCTTCAAGTATACCAAATGATCGCATACATTTTGAGCAAGACACACTCGTGTAGCACATTGGCCTTTAAAATGATAAATAAAATTATGCCAAGGGCCAAAACATAATTTGTCCCGAAGCACAGTTCCAATGTTAAAGAATGGGAAAGCGGGCATCTTTGACCATGTCACTCCGATGTGACCTCATAAAAAATCTTCTCTGAGGCACTTGTTAAGGACACGACCATATTGGCACCAAAGTACTTTGCAATGTGGACCATACTGATTCTCACTGGGGGTCATGCCCAGCAGAAGCTGAGTAGCATTTTCCTATTGTTGCTGATGTCACTCTACAATTCAAGACTCAAATGTGATTGCAAGAAAGTGATTGCCATAACTGCCCTGCCCAAACCTAACCTTTTGAATTGTGAGATAGAACGAAGCTTCTGAGCAATTCTAAAGTTCCAAATTTGAATTACTCATCATAAGAAATTATGATTTGACACCAAGATTATCCATATCAGACTACTCTACACAACTCTTTTTAGTGCAGTTACAATTTCCATAGGGTGCCAGTCTGTGGCCGCAAAAATAAAATAAAATAAAAAATAAAAAATTCATGGTGACTCCATATCCAATTCTTTTTGGAATGCCTTTGACTAGAAGTGTACCACATTATACGCTTTTATCATAAAATGCACAATTGTTATGGAAGTTTGTGCTAAGCTGCACCACTAGTAGAATGTTGTCAAATTTGCTAAATCATCGCTCTAGGGTTGGGTATTAGCCAAAATATTACTTTTGATAAGTATATACGTTTGTCACGGCACTTCAAGTGTTTCTCAATCCACAGTACTACTTGTAGCTGAATCTGAATGAAGCCAGGCCCACTTCATAGACTCCTTGGCACATGGTGGAACCAGCAAACTCCGCCATAATACATGGTAGATCTGCATGGTGTGACAGCTGGTGATCAGTGATCTGCATGGTGTGACAGCTGGTGATCAGGTTGGAGCAAGTTGTGCGCTTCAGGAACGGGACATTCTTTTGCGTGCCTGACACGACCACATCTTTTTTTAAGCCCCCTCCGGTCAGTGTTTCTACCTGTTTAATGGCTGATGTTCTTTTCCAAACATTCTATGAGCGCCTGCTGTATAATCGCACATCATTTGATTCTGTGCAGTTTACGGATAGGCGCGCATTACCTTGCTGAGATCTCAACACCCGGGCAACGGATTTCAAAATGAGTGGCCCCATTGAAATCAGCGTGACTCGTATACTTGTTAACGCTGGTGTGTCAGTCACGTCAGTGGTGTTTTGAGGCCGATGGAGCTTAGTACAGCAACAGGCAGCGGGCTTAGCTAATGTAGCTAACCGCTAGCGAGCTAGTTAACATGCTAGCTTGTCCCGAGTCAGAATCGAATTCCCATAACGTATACGACTATAGTTCCACTGATAGTCATACATTATCATCCCATTTTAGCAAGTACAATTTCTGAACTTGAGCACAAAATTAAGTTTATTTGTCCAAAAATATTTGGTGAACAGTGTGACTAATCAATATTGTTAGGACATGACTCAGAAACATAATGAAATATTTTAATAATGACTAAATACAGTGGAGGGGGGCTTTAAGACCAGCTGGAGTCTGCAGACATTACATCAACATTAGTTGTGTGCCGCAACCGCCCAAAAACTTAGGATGGGGTTCACGACCCCACCTCCTGCCGCTGCCAAACCCAACCCAACTTTAATACAGTACTAGTTATACATCTAGCAATCACCTGTCACTGTGCCACAGTCTGCGCTGGAGGAGACACACACCGATTTCACTCACTGAAATTGTATCGTTTTAGCAGTTTATATATAGTTTATATAGATTTATATAATACATTAAATAATTGGTACGGGAGATTTAATTGTCATGGGAGAAAAATAATTTTCTTTTTTTGGACAATCATCCCACGACCCCCCAAAATGATCTCGCGGCCCCCCTGGGGGTCCCAACCCCCAGGATGAGAACCACTGGGTTAGTGCACAAGTCTTCCAGGGAGACATGCTTTGTGACATGCCTGAGCAAAAGCCCTTCAAACGCATCACTCTTTCGCAAAAGCCCTTCAAACGCATTAGTCTCTCTCTCTCTCTCTCTCTCACACACACACACACACACACACACACACACACACACACACACACACACACACACACACACACACACACACACACACACACACACACACACACACACACACACACACACACACACACACACCTGCTACAGTGACACAGTGCTGAAGAGCATTGTTGGTCCCCAGATCAAGCAGGTTTGTTAAAGGAACACACCTACATTTTGGGAGATTGACCTATTCGCCATTTTCTTAGTAAGACGAGGAGATGCTTCTGTACGTGTAGCAGAAAGTACCTTTGCACAATGACTGGTAGTCTGCGGAACAGGCTAGCCTACCTACTCCCCTTAAGTCACCAAATACACATTCCAACAGCGCCAAAACGCTCTTATGTACATGTTGTGACTCGTGCATTCACCACGTTATGAAATAATAATGCAAAATTACGACATTGTAATTTTCGAAGAAAATACATAGTCTAAGAACTACTTTCCTGACAAAACTGGAAGTTCCGGCGGACTACCATTCATTGTGCTAAGCTAACTAGCAGGAAGGGCAGCGTCACTACTTTATACACAGAAACACATTTTACTATCGGGAATATGGCAATACGCCAATCTCCCAAGATGTTGGCGTGTTGCTTTAAAAGTGTCGTGGTCAGCCTCCGTTCTTTTCAGTTTCCTTCCAGTCTTCATTCTCTTCATCTGGCTGCTCCTCTCCTCCTCTCAGGTTTCTCCTTTAAACCCCAGAGTCAGATGGACCTCTGAATGGAGTCAGATGGACCTCCGAATGGAGTTAGATGGACCTCTAAGTTGAGATATTATATAAAACACACTCAGCTACTCAACTCAAGTCTCCCTCCAGCTTCAGCAGCTGCGTAGCTTGGCGTAGGGCCACACTGTCCGCTGTTCAAAGCTCTGCCCAAAAAACCACAAAGAAAAAAATTAATGTTTGGCCTCTTGCTACGCCTCCCTCCTCAGCGCGAGCGGACCCCAGGGGCCTGCCTCCCACCTCAGTGCGAGCGGACCCCAGGGGCCTGTCTCCCACCTCAGCGCGAGCGGACCCCAGGGGCCTGTCTCCCACCTCAGCGTGAGCGGACCCCAGGGGCCTGTCTCCCACCTCAGCGCGAGCGGACCCCAGGGGCCTGTCTCCCACCTCAGCATGAGCGGACCCCAGGGGCCTGTCTCCCACCTCAGCGTGAGTGGACCCCAGGGGCCTGTCTCCCACCTCAGCGCGAGCGGACCCCAGGGGCCTGTCTCCCACCTCAGCGTGAGCGGACCCCAGGGGCCTGTCTCCCACCTCAGCGCGAGCGGACCCCAGGGGCCTGTCTCCCACCTCAGCATGAGCGGACCCCAGGGGCCTGTCTCCCACCTCAGCGTGAGTGGACCCCAGGGGCCTGTCTCCCACCTCAGCGTGAGTGGACCCCAGGGGCCTGTCTCCCACCTCAGTGCGAGCGGACCCCAGGGGCCTGTCTCCCACCTCAGCGTGAGTGGACCCCAGGGGCCTGTCTCCCACCTCAGTGCGAGCGGACCCCAGGGGCCTGTCTCCCACCTCAGCGTGAGCGGACCCCAGGGGCCTGTCTCCCACCTCAGCGCGAGCGGACCCCCAGGGGCCTGTCTCCCACCTCAGCGCGAGCGGACCCCAGGAGCCTGTCTCCCTCCTCAGCGCGAGCGGACCCCCAGGGGCCTGCCTCCCACCTCAGCGCGAGCGGACCCCAGGGGCCTGTCTCCCACCTCAGCGCGAGCGGACCCCAGGGGCCTGTCTCCCACCTCAGCGCGAGCGGACCCCCAGGGGCCTGTCTCCCTCCTCAGCGTGAGCGGACCCCAGGGGCCTGTCTCCCTCCTCAGCGCGAGCGGACCCCCAGGCTGGTCTTGAGGTGCTCGTAGACCAGGTAGCTGATGCTGACGGAGGGCAGGACCTTCATGAAGTTGGGGGCCAGGCCTCGGTACAGCCCTGCCGCTCCCTCCGTCCGCACGATGTGTCTGAACAGACCCGTCATCGTCATCTGAGGGCCGCCTTCCACCGTCGCTGCACGCATAGGGAGGAACCACAGGCTGATCAAACACTAGAGACGGCTCATCACACCACAACTCAGATTAGTCAACTTAAAGCCCCAGACACACCGGGAGAATGAGAAAGCACTAGCGCCAACTAGAGGCCGACCGATGCGTCACCTCACATCTCACTAGCGCCAACTAGAGGCCGACCGATGCGTCACCTCACATCTCCTGTGTCGGGGCCAAAAAGGTGCATTTGAACACACCGCAAACACGGCAGCCGACGGGCAACCAGCACGTACGTTCTGCGCCTGTACGTTCTGCGCCTGTACGTTCTGCGCCTGCACGAGACCTGCTTCATGGAAACAAAGCAGCGTTTGCCGACCATTTCACTCACTTAAAACAGTTTTGTAATATAATATAGCTACTTCTAATTGAGAATTGTCTGATAAAAAGTTGCGAATGGCACTGGTGTTGTCAGCCCTTGTCTGGTCTTTTGCATGTGGAAGAAGAAAGGAAGAGGCGGAGGTGGAAAAATAGGGAGAACCTGCCCTAAATGGGTGATATCATGCAGAGACAGGCTCAAGGAACTTTCCCAAAGGCACATCGTCATGAAAATATCTGTGTTTTGGAATTATCAGATGAGGTTAAGTTGGAAAATGAGCAGAGGGTTTTGTGTGTGCCTTCTCTTCTCCTGCTCTGTTTCGCTACCCCTGACCAGCCAATCAGAGTGTTTTCTCTCACCCACGACCCAGCCGGAAAAGCCGCCGTCAAAGCAGACTAGAGCCAACCGCGACAGGACACACTGCAAATACTAGAGCGACAGACACCCAGACAACTTTCGGTTGCATTGCCGCCACCCACTGATCTGGAGTGTGCACTACAATCTATCCTCTCTGCGATTCTATGCACACCAACAATTACTTCCTATTGAACACTAAACACATTGCATTCTGATCCTCCTACGGGGGTACAGCGACTCACCTTGTGCCTGCATTCGAGTCCTCACGAGGGCCAGTGGGTAGCTGGCCAGCTGCCCGCAGGTGCTGGAGGTTGTGCAACAAGCCAGGAGCACAAACACCCCTGGGTCAGCGCTGTCTGTGGCAAAACGCTGCAGCCACCAGTTCTTCAGAGTCTGACAGAGCACAGAGAGACAGGTTCTTCAGAGTCTGACAGAGCACAGAGAGACGGGTTCTTCAGAGTCTGACAGAGCACAGAGAGACAGAGGAGTAGACCTCGGGCTGTCACCACACTAGAATTTCTAACTTAGCGGTCCACAATGGAAATAAGCCTATTGGCGTTATTGTGTTTTTAACCTTGATGATTTTTAATTGTATGTATTCCTGTTCTGCAGATGTATGCATATCTCTTTTTTATAATTGTCAAATCCAATCCAACTTTGATACCGATACCCAGGAAAATACCAATACCCGATAGCATTTTCAATACCATGGAGGGAGAAATGACAACACATCAGGAGGAGGCATACGAATAAAGGAAGACAGACGGACGGACAGACGCACGCTTCTCCATAATCTAGGCCTGATAAAACTCATTAAAAACTTTGACCGTACACAGCAGATTACCCCTGCTTTAGTCATCAGCCTATCACAACACAGCAGATTACCTCTGCTTTAGTCATCAGCCTATCACAACACAGCAACCCCTGCTCTAGCCATCAGCCTAACACAACACATTTAGCTTGTTGAAGCAAGATACACACCAATGACAGGGAGTGAAAAATTAGTATTATGTTTGATCTTTCATCAAGAGAAAGCACTGCTGGTATTGCTGTTGCAAATGAGTATTGTATCAGTTAATTCTTTTAGTTTAGATACTTATAGATACTATCGATACCTGTTGCGAATGAGTATTGTATCCATTAATTATTTTTAGTATTGATAGTACTTATTGATACTATCAATACTGTTTTAAATTAGTATTGTATCCGTTTCAAATTTTTAGTTTCAATACTTATCGATACCTGTTGCAAATGAGTATTGTGTCCGTTTCAATTTGTTGTATTGCTACTTATTGCTACTTTTGACAACCTTAGTTGGACCGCAGCCAAAGAACATAAGAGAACATAAGAACATAAGCCCTTATAGACTGACCTCAGATGGCCAGGTTGATGCCAGTGTAGGGGCTGATAGCCAGCATGTTGGGGACGTAGCCCTTAAAGGAACACTCTGCCCATTTTCAACCAGCTTTGTATCACTAGAACATCAGTAGTATATCAGAAAACTGTAAACTGTTTTGAAGTCTGTCATTTAATTTGACAGTTATTGAGAGTTGATTTGAGTTAATGAGTTATTAATTTGAGTTAGTGTGGACCAGTGATGTCACTGGTCCACACTTTAACACTCAATAACTGTCAAATTAAATGACAGACTTCAAAACAGTTTACAGTTTTCTGATATACTACTGATGTTCTAATGATACAAAGCTGGTTGAAAATGGGCGGAGTGTTCCTTTAAGCGCCCGGCATGGTTTTGCGCAGCCACGACTTGGAGCCTTGCCGCCGACGAGCGGCGACAGCGAGACTGTGCATACACGAACGCAACTCGTCCAAAACACGTCCAAAACGTTATCGTGTCGTTTACCAAGAACTTGCAATCATGTCGGTGGGGGAACATTTTATTGTCCCTCCATTTCAAAACGCATTCCGGTGAGCCTGCAGAAGACTTTGCTAGATGAGGGACAAGCACGTTAAATGAGGAAATGGCATTTCCTCATTCCTCACAACAAAGAGTTGACGGCGCTAGACAGCGCAGAGTGACATTTTCGAGACGACTTCCGGCTAAAAAAAAAAGAAAAAGAAAAAGGCTGGCTGCTCCAATATCATCTAACTCTGAATTAACTAATAATTTAGCCAATTGTATGTAACATACCAAATAAAAGCAAACGGCAATGTCTAAGAATGCAACGGCATGTAACTGGTTTGTTAATTCTCGCATTCCAGGGAATTACATCAACGTCTGCGGGTCTTATAGATCTAAGTGGCTCGCGCTGCGCTCGGAGGAGAGAAAACCATCTGAAGCTTTCTTTGTTGGAGTCCAGGTATGTTTTACAAGAAAGTGCTCGTCATTGTCGACGATAACGTTATCTGACCTGGCTAACAGTGGATACTCCGCTTGCTTGCTATGTACCGAGCTCAAAGTAGTAGGCTACGTTCTTTTTTTTACCCCCTCCACTGTCCGCTACAAAAACAACTCTCTTCTTCTGACGTTCTTTTGTATTTCGCGCCGTGACCGCCGGAAGTGTTAACACGACCCGGAAGAATTTGGCCCACCCCCGCGTCTGAACATGAGGTGAGTAGACTGACCTCATAGACGGCCAGGTCGATGCCAGCGTAGGGGATGATCCCCATCATGTTGGGGACGTAGCCCTTATAGAAGGCAGCCAGGCCCTCCCTCTGGAAGAGCTGTTTGGCACAATCCACGATGCCCGAAAACTGGCCAGTCCTCCTCAGAGCCATGCGAGTCTTCAGGACCTGAGGGAGAGAGGGAGCCATGACACATCTAATGTCATCTTCTGTAAAGAGGCATAACAATTATGTCTGTGGCAGACTGGACTGGTGTGTCCTGGATAGCATCCTAAATTCCTATAAAGTGAGATCTTGCATGAAAAATGGTGTTCATCATTTTGAGGAGGAGTCAGCGATCAGTGTAAGCAGATGTTCACAGCGAGCAGGTGTGTGGTCGTGCTCTCCTCACCTCCATGGGATAGATGATGCTCTGAGCGGTCACTCCAGCCAGAGAGCCTGCGACCAGTCTCTCCGTGATCCCCAACGTCTCCTGCTCACTCCCAATTAGCCGTTTAATCTGATAGAAACACACACAACATTCTGCTTTGGGGCAAGGAAGCCGGTGGGATATGAGTCCTGGTCGCTGCACTAGCGCCTTCTCTGGTCGGTCGGGGCCCCTGTTCGGGGGGGAGGGGAAGCGGAGGGAATAGCGTGATTCTCCCACATTCTACGTCCTGCTGGTAAAACTCCTCTCTGTCAGGTGAAAAGAAGCGGCTGGCGACTGCACGTGTATCGGAGGAAGCATGTGCTAGTCTACAACTCTCCCCAGATCAGCAGAGGGGGTGGACAGCAGGGGGAATTGCACACGTAGAATGGGAGAAAAATCCAGGAAAAAAAAAATAACATTCTGCTTTGTGACATGTGACAACACATGATGGCGGACTCAGAACACCTGTGAAAAAATTCTGGATTTATACATTGGGCACTATGGCCCCAAAAGGCCTCAATGAGGAATTCGATATGAGACCTTTTCTATAGAGAATTATGTTAATCCTATACTCCAATCTGTCACTAGGAGGTCCCTACTGTGAAGCTCTTTCTACTGTTCTGTTCTCTCTCCCCTCTAGGGGGGATCTCTCATACATAAGTGGTTTTTCTGTGTATATTTTTTAAAAACTTTTTGCTATTTATTTTAAGTATTAGACTAATAGACTAGGTCCCCATTTCTGTAAATGCAGTATGTTTTTTTGTGGTTAATGAAGTCGCCTCTAGGGATGTATTTGCATTTGCATGCATTTGCATTTATAGTTGTATTTGTTTTGGGCCTCGTCTAAACTTTACTGAACTACGTACTATAAAACAGAGCCCACAAACTACTCCTTCTTTGGTGGCATGTATAATTATAATTATATGTGTCCTGCTTGTCTACACCGTATATATATATACTGTTAGAATCTGTACATGTGTGTTTTGAATAACCTACGCTGCTTATGTGTATACACCTTTATTTTAACTTTACTAATTACTAATTGCTGAACACCTGTTGATCTGTGATGTATATTGATACGGGTATTTAAGACGGCGTCTCTCTGCCACTTCAGAAAGCGTCTTGAGGAAGGGCCAGTGTGGCCCGAAACGTCACGCTGTGTGCATAATTATTAAATAAAGAAACCTAACGGGAGCTCCTTTGGTGTGCGGACCATTATTTTTTCACTGTGAGTATCCTTTTTGATCCAGCACCCAGGCCCAGTGTGGCCAACCTTTGGATGTGCGTGTCCCTGTCTACCTTTTGGACTCAGAACACCTGACCTACTTTAGTTTAAAGGTTACCCCTCCCCTGCTGGTGCATACCTGTTCAGTTTAACCCCTCCTCTGCTGGAGCATACCTGTTCAGTTTAACCCCTCCCCTGCTGGTGCATACCTGTTCAGTTTAACCCCTCCCCTGCTGGTGCATACCTGTTCAGTTTAACCCCTCCTCTGCTGGAGCATACCTGTTCAGTTTAACCCCTCCTGCTGGTGCATACCTGTTCAGTTTAACCCCTCCTCTGCTGGAGCATACCTGTTCAGTTTAACCCCTCCTCTGCTGGAGCATACCTGTTCAGTTTAACCCCTCCTCTGCTGGAGCATACCTGTTCAGTTTAACCCCTCCTCTGCTGTTGCATACCTGCTCAGTTTAACCCCTCCCCTGCTGGTGCCTACCTGTTCAGTTTAACCCCTCCCCTGCTGGTGCATACCTGCTCAGTTTAACCCCTCCCCTGCTGGTGCCTACCTGTTCAGTTTAACCCCTCCTCTGCTGGAGCATACCTGTTCAGTTTAACCCCTCCTCTGCTGGTGCCTACCTGTTCAGTTTAACCCCTCCTCTGCTGTTGCATACCTGCTCAGTTTAACCCCTCCCCTGCTGGTGCCTACCTGTTCAGTTTAACCCCTCCCCTGCTGGTGCATACCTGTTCAGTTTAACCCCTCCTCTGCTGGTGCCTACGTGTTCAGTTTAACCCCTCCCCTGCTGGTGCATACCTGTTCAGTTTAACCCCTCCTCTGCTGGAGCATACCTGTTCAGTTTAACCCCTCCTCTGCTGGTGCCTACGTGTTCAGTTTAACCCCTTCCCTGCCAGTGCCTACCTGTTCAGTTTAACCCCTCCCCTGCTGGTGCCTACCTGTTCGTAGGCCATGAACTTGATGGCGGACTCAGGGGCGATCTTGATGACATTGATGCCGTTGCCTCTCCACAGCGACCTGACTCCGCCCTCGCGGATCATGTGGAGGAAGCCCCCAGCCATACGCATCCTGCTGCTTCTGGAGTCATGAACCTGCCAGGACAATATATATATATATATATATATATATATATATATATATATATATATATACCGTATATATATATATATATATATATATATATATGTATATATATATATATATATATATATATATATAAACTTCCAAATCATTGAATCATTATAGGTGTTGTTTTGGGTTTTCCCATTGCAGTTGCATGCATTTGACCAGCAGATGTCACCAGTGCACTGTGTTTCGACAGAAGCTACTGTTGGTTGAAAGCTTGAGAAAGCCTGGTTTCTCCCATCACTACCTGCATGAGCACTTTGAGCCTGTCCAGCGGCGCGGTGCAGGTTCGGGACACTGCACCAGCTCCTCCTCCGGCCACTAGGTGTCGCCACCACATGCCCGTCTTCTTCTCCTCTGCCGTGAACTCATCAGGCACCATCAAACTCTCCCCAACGTCAAAGATCTGCAGAGGGAGTGACATATAAGTTTATATTATTGGTAAGGGATAAGAAGTTAGTCGGGCGTTCTGCAGGTTTCAACAAGTTACATTTAAGACTTTCTAAAGGGGACCTATTATGCTTTTCATATTTTGTGTCATATACAGTACTGTTACAATGTTGGATCATATTAAACGTGGCCTAAGTTTTAAATAATGAGGTAAAAGTATGTGAAAGTTATCCCCATTAGCAACAATCGCGGGATTTGGACTGCTCTGAACGAGACGTTACGAGAGTTGAACGAGAACGGATGATCTCAGAACACGGGGTCTAGATTATGTACTTTTGACTAAATTCAC
This sequence comes from Poromitra crassiceps, assembly GCF_964638095.1. Lineage (NCBI taxonomy): Eukaryota > Metazoa > Chordata > Actinopteri > Beryciformes > Melamphaidae > Poromitra > Poromitra crassiceps. The sequence goes on along the minus strand of NC_139629.1, from coordinate 24,800,724 downwards.
ACATTTTAAAACGGAGCGTTTCAGACAGAGGCTGAACTGAGGGGCTGCATAAAGCACAAGATAAATAAGGATTATTTTTTTTAGCTGTGAATCATGCAAAGCTACTCTAGTGGAGTCCCAGAATAAAATCGTTTCTCTGGTGATCAGTGTTAATAACGGCTCTTCTGGATCCACTCTGGTATGACACATAATAATGATGATTGAACAGACCGGGGCCCGCGTATCTACAGTGAAATCATCAGGAATACATGGATTTTTTTCAGTGATAATTTAGCCCCTTAACTCATTGAGTGCCAGCCACTTTTGGAGAACGGACGCTCCCAGTGCCAGAGTTTCAGAGCGTTTTCAGTGATTTCTCGAGGCCCACAGAATATTGTGTGATATTACTATGTAAACACCGAACACGCAAAAAGAACAAGGAGACTCTATTGTATCATCAGCAAAAAAAAGTTTATTGATACCATTTTCCCTTCTTTAGTTATCAGCCGGAGAAGATAGGTCAAAAACAGCAAAAACAGGCATTTCCATCTAGAAGCTGAGATATTCAGCCTTTTGTGAAATGCAGCATTTCAAGCACATTCACTGACTCTAGCTAATATTTTCTGATGTAGTGACGTGGTGTAGTTGTGTGCTGCCCTGCGTGCCCCACCCCCCTGTCCCCCCCTCAGGTGCAAACTCCTCCCCACACTAGTAACACACAGCCTCACGCACCCAGCGTCTATTTTCGGAGTGCTTTTTGTGCGCCGCCTCCCAGGTAGCGCGACAAGGAAATGCCAACCCGGACTGCAGGGAAAGGTTTGGCACTTCGGCGTCGGGTGCTGCCTTTCTGGCGGCTAATCGTGTGAAGAAACTATGCAGACAGACAGACAGAGGCAGAGGAGCTCAGTTGTGTGCGCGGATTGACTGCTGTTGGCAGGCACCGTCAGAGTGCAGCCAGAGCAATCTACATGGCTCTGGCTGCAGCATGAGCAGTTTCTCTTTGATCACAGGGCTTTTTCAGGCTGTATTCCGGACATTTCTCTAATCTGGAGAGCACTGTCGCCACCTGATGAGTCCGTAAAATAGGTTATACAGCTTCAATAGCTACAATATTTGTACAGGACATACATAAGGCTTTGATCCACGTCCCACCGTCAAAAAAGGCAATTGACGACAGCTATCGTCTTTGGCACTCTACGTTACTAATTACTTTGACGACAGGCGTCGTCATTGGCACTCAATGAGTTAATACCGCTGCCTATGAATTTAGGCTTATTTAACTCAAAAAGTAAAATATGTACTGCAGTTCTACAAACACATTCAAACTAAAAGCCCAATTTTTGTCACAGCTTTAATTTGTAAGCTAAAGGGATCTATTTTCATAAATCAATGGTGCAAAGATTGGTTATAAATAATAAAAAATAAAATATGAATCATTACCCGACAGAATAGAGTGCAAAAGTCATGCCCTCTTCCGCGTTCACCAAGGAATTTCATCCACCATTCTTTTTTTTCCATCGATTCTTTGTAAAATGCTTATAAAATAGTTGTACTTGATCAAACCAGAGATTCAGCTACTTTTAGAATCAGGAGAGACCACACACACACACACATATAAAATATTTTTTTATTTTTGGTGAGGCACGTACCGTGGAGTGTTTCCAGTACAGGATGATGTCAGGGATGTTGTCGGCGGGGTGCAGCAGGTGGTAATCCCGCCACTCGTTCCAGTCGATGGTCATGGTGTCGTTCTGATCCATGCTAATGATGTCAAAGAACAGAAGAACAAACACAGACTGTTGGATATTTGTAGAGATGTTTGTGTTCTCAGCCCCTTCACGGTGGGCTGAAACAGAAAGCTATGTACTCACATCACATGCACTGTGTTTTTCTCAATGGATGGTGACTTGTGATTTGGTTGGTTTATTTCTTGATGAATTAATCGCCATTTTGTTGTAGAAGGATGCTGTCACTTGAGTAGCCTGGTTAAAACCATCCTGATTCGTGACCTCACATCCTGTTTGGCTCTACGTATCAACGTATCAGTATGGACTCCAATTTCAGTGGGCGGAGTACTTGCCTTGACAGACAACTCCTTCAGCCAATCAGCATTGACAAAATCCCCTTCCGCCTTCAGCGTCAAATCCAGTTAAATCCAAATCCACTCGTAAGAACAGCGAAAAACATCTCTTCCGCAGAGAAACTCCGCTGGACATACTCCTGTTCTTGTTTAATTGTCGTTATTGAGTCTATGTCTGCAATCACTGGACTTACGGCTCTGGGAACTCAGACAAACGTTAACGTTACTGCTCGTTGCTTCACGAGCTGGAGAGCCATCCGAGCCGCCATTACTATTTTGCCAGATTTCCCCTGATTGGCCAGTTACGATGTCAACTATGATGCCCTGATTGGCCCGTGCACTTTGTAGTTTCTGAAAAGGCCCAGCCCCCGGGCTGGAGGCCCAGCCCCCGGGCTGGAGGCCCGACGGTCTCGCCGAATGAAGCAAAATGTGAGTTCAGGTGAGCGGATGGTTTAGCAGGCTCTCACCGTGCCACCGTGTCTGCCACCTCATGTCTTTGTTATACTAATGAGACATTGATTTAGTTTGTCAACATGGGGCTTCCTTACAGACAGACAGACAAGCAGGCAGACAGACAGACAGAGACAGACAGACAGACATGTGACTTCCTTCTGAAAGCAAAGAGGAAATGAGGACGGTGCATTGGTGCTGGTGTGACAGGCTCAACAAGCAGACTATAGCCCCTTTTTGATTGACCAAAAAAGCCAGCAACATCCACAAGCTACTGGTTTTTTCTTCTGTCTAAAAGTGACCAAGCCGTTCAGTTTAGCCGATAGAGCGACCCTCGAAGCGACCCAGGTGATTAACGAATAAGCTGTTTACGGCAGGCGATATAAATTACACAGGGTGTTACAAAGCATTATTTTCTGCTTCTTCTTCTTCTTCTCCTCTCAATTTAATGTATTTGCCGCCTGATTTCCAGGGTGAAGGTACTCGACTGGCTGAATATAACCTGATTTCCAGGGTGAAGGTACTCGACTGGCTGAATATAACCTGATTTCCAGGGTGAAGGTACTCGACTGGCTGAATATAACCTGATTTCCAGGGTGAAGGTACTCGACTGGCTGAATATAACCTGATTTCCAGGGTGAAGGTACTCGACTGGCTGAATATAACCTGATTTCCAGGGTGAAGGTACTCGACTGGCTGAATATAACCTGATTTCCAGGGTGAAGGTACTCGACTGGCTGAATATAACCTGATTTCCAGGGTGAAGGTACTCGACTGGCTGAATATAACCTGATTTCCAGGGTGAAGGTACTCGACTGGCTGAATATAACCTGATTTCCAGGGTGAAGGTACTCGACTGGCTGAATATAACCTGATTTCCAGGGTGAAGGTACTCGACTGGCTGAATATAACCTGATTTCCAGGGTGAAGGTACTCGACTGGCTGAATATAACCTGATTTCCAGGGTGAAGGTACTCGACTGGCTGAATATAACCTGATTTCCAGGGTGAAGGTACTCGACTGGCTGAATATGATTTCCAGGGTGAAGGTACTCGACTGGCTGAATATGATTTCCAGGGTGAAGGTACTCGACTGGCTGAATATGATTTCCAGGGTGAAGGTACTCGACTGGCTGAATATAACCTGATTTCCAGGGTGAAGGTACTCGAATGGCTGAATATGCCAACAGAAACAAGAAGGGGGGAAAAGTTGCATTACAGCACTCCTAGGTTGAGACCAGTGTGTTTCGGACAGGCACGGGCGTCAAGTCGGCCAGAAAGTAAAAGTACGTCACCTGCTTTAAAGTCGAACTGAACCTGTTCCTCACGTGCATATGAGTCCGTTTCAGACTGAAAACATAGTTTGTCTAAGATGACAGGTTGAGAGGCGGGTCATAGTATCATGTCGATGATTTTATTTGACAATTCTGGGGACTGGATTGGGCTTTGGCCAATCCTGGCGTGTTCCGCCTCCAAATCGAGTGGGATTCAGTGTGTTGTGGCGCTCCCCTCGGGAAGAGCCTTTTGACGGGAGGAGTAGAGCTCAGCGAGCCACAGGCAGCCAGCTGCCTTCGTGTTGCCGAGCGGAGAGTGCAGCATGTCGGCCTGGAATCTCCGAAGTGCGACCCCTGACAACCAAGCTCTCGGATGCGCGCGCCATTATCGCTGCTGTAACGATACGTTATCCCTGGAATGCGCGTTTTAACAAGCCAGTTACATTTCTTTGGATTCTTAGAGATTATAGTTTTTGTTTTTTGTTCGTGTTTCTAACAATTGGCCAAGTTAGTAGTTAGTTTATGGGATAGGAATTCTGCCAGATGACAGGCACTAGGCACCATTTTTGACTTCATTTGGAAGAGAAAATTATCCTGAAATGAAGATTTGATTGACAGCTGCATGTCGTGATATGATTGGTTGAAATGGGGTAGAAATGTGATAGTACTAGGTGACGTCAGCAAACTGTACATTACTGTTATCAATGAAATCTTGAAAAATGAACTTTTGATGTGAAAAAGTGTGAAAAACTAAAGAAATTAGATTGTTGTGATTTTGTTTGCATACATTATTAAATAGGTGCACTGCATACCCAGATATTTGAACTAAAAGAAAAGAAAAGTCATTTTTGGGTTCAGCTCGACTTTAAAGCTTTCAAAATAAAAGCCTTATTTTAACATTAACATTAATATTAATTTTGAGTGGACGGACATGATCTGTTGTAAGGATGGAGAGGCTCAGCTCAGATCCCTGAGAACCAACTCACTTAAAAAGTTTCTAACTATTTGGGACCCGTTTCTAGTCTACTTCGACAAAGTTAGGGGCGGTGGGTGACTTGCCCGGCTGGTTTCTGTTGGACGCCTTGCGTCGACCCCATGCGCGACATCTCTTACAAGTATATAAGCACCCTATATGAATGGTAGCACCACATTATAATAAGTGTTGATATATGTATGTTTTTTTCCTTTACTGTGTACATTTTTGTTCATATATATTTAAAATTGAAGGACAAAAATAAAAATAAAATAATTTTGAGTAATGCTTTACAGCCACAGTCTCACTCCATAGCCCTTTTCCCACATGCGCTTTGTACCGCAAAATGACCGGAACGTGGTCAAATGCCTGCATGTGGGAAAGGCGCCGTGCCGGTATAAGCGCGACCCCGTCGTCGTGGCCATTTCACCAGTTTTGAGCAAGTCAGAAGAGCGGTATGCCGCGATAGACAGACAGGTGAGAAAGGGGTCCAGTCATTTTCCGCTATCAGTGGGCTGTGACTTCGCGGACCAGGTTGCACACAGTAGACAGTCCAACACCAAATACACAGCTGATTGTTCGATATTCCCCTGGTGTTGCGTACCACCAAAGGACTATTGCCAGTCGCAAACGCGCTTCCAGTGGTTTTCGCCACCGGGTGATCTTGCGTGCGGGTCGGACCAGACTCAGCACGTAGTCGAACACACCGGGACATGCGAAAATGACGCTTCCATTCCACGTCGTCAAAATTGTTCAGAGCATCTTCCCAAAATAAATTCCCTCCTGGTCTCTCTCGCTTCCAGACGGCTCTAGTCTCACGCAGCAGCGCAGAGGTACATAACACTGTCATGATCTGTCCCCGGTTGTCTATCTTCATATTCTGCACGATGTTGAGCAGAGAAGACTGCGAACATGAATCTGTTTCTGTTCGCACGTATATCCCTTTCCATTTTCGCCTTAATTTGTCTGCGTCGCTGTCTACGTTTGAGGAAAAAGCGCGTCAGCAATATTATCAAAAGAGTGGACGCCGGCTCCATGTGTGTTTGTTGTTTTTTTTGACTGGCCTCAGTGGCCTGCAGCACAGACCCCAGGCCACTCTCCTCCGCCCCCCGCCCCCCGCCCCCCGCCCGCTCCGCCGCACCCCACCCCACCCCCCAACATACCGGCTATTTGACGACTAGATTCTCACTTGCGAACGCTGAGGTGTGAAGGGAAATTCAGGGAAATGTCCGATATTGACTTACAGGTAATTTTCCGGTAGGCATGTGGGAAAAGGGCTCATGTGTAATCTTAACATCATGAGTATTTTGATACAAGGTTTGTTGAAAAATACCCTTTTCTCCTTCAACATGCATCAATAGGCTATTTACTTTTGTTTAAATCACAACATTATTATTGAAAGTTTTAACTGGAAGTTTATTTTTTTGGCTGACCTGACGATGGGCAGCCGTGTGAGGAAACTGCTCAGGGAGGAGGGAGAGGCAAGAGAGAGCCCGCTGAGAGAGAGCAGCTGACCGGGGTGGGAGGTGATGCGAAAGTTTAAATGGCCAACATTACCCCATGCTGCTTAAATGTGTAAAAAAAAACTGTATAAGCAGAACTTTTGATGTAAAAAAGGTATATGGAGGCTACTACTTACTACATGATAGGGGCCGAGAGAAGACCCCTCCTTATTCTGAGAGCAGCCAGAGAGAAGGAGAAAGAGACAGACAGACAACAGACAGACAGACACACACACAGACAGACAGACACACACACACAGCAGGTGACACATCAGCCCATAGCTTGGAAATCCACTCAAAGGTCGACAAGAAATACAGTCACTTTAACAAAAGGTCTTAATTATTATCATGTAGATATATGCACCATGGCGGTGATTTTTTGGGGGGATGATGAATTCTGGGGGAGTGTGTGTAGAGGAATGTGGGATGGAATTCACCATGATGGACAGTGCCCTTTAACACTGTGGGTTGTGGGAGGTGATATGGTGGGTGTGTATATGAGACTGTTACCTGGTGGTGGTGGTTGTTGTGTGTTTGGAATAAACGGCGTGAGTGCCAAATCAAGCTCCTTCGTCCTGCCTGTTCTCTGAGCCTCTAAAATCACTTGTTTTATTATTATCCCAAAAAGCACGATGATTGAAAATTCCTAATGCTATTATGATCAATATTCGTGAAGGAAATAAATAACCGGAGGGAGGACGTATTTTTGTAGGCTTACCCAGAAGTCAGTTAGAAAGCAAGTACCCCCGAAGGACCCAAAGCAGTGTAAACAAATAGCCATGTGTCCACGTTTGATGGGGATCTCCCTGCTCTTACTCCTTATATGGTCAATGATGTCACCAGAACGTCAAACAGGAGTCTCCACTGAAGACACGTTGGAAGAGAAGACGCACTCGTATCGTTTTCCCATACAGGTCAATCCAGTCTTGATCTAAACTTAAAGCTATAGCATTAGCCTAGTATGCTACATGGGCAAGTGCTGGACTGGATTATAATACAGCATGGAAGTTTATTTGGAGTGGACTGCAGCGATCGCACCGATGGCAGCAGAAAACAGTAAGTTCATCTACCCAAATTGCTCATTTATAGCGTTGTGAAATGCATGGCGGGCAGGGATCTATAAATAGTACGAAATAATTTGCGCGGATTTATGGTGGGTCGGACGGTTCATGCATACACGCGGATTCGGGTGGCATAAAAGCTCAACCGTGCATCTCTACTCTCTAGGACCTTCATATCCCTAGCCACAGCCCCTTTTCCCCAGCCCCGCCCCCCCTTCCTTAACCCACACCCCCTCCATGTCTAAGCCCCGCCTAATGCGCTTTTTCTATTTTTCTACTTATATTACCAGTTTATATCGCCATGACCTAATTGATGATTCATTCAATGAGTGATGTCAGACTGTCTGATTGCTCCACGTAGGTCTACCAACCTATTTAACAGGGTCTCTCCTCTGGTCCTGTCTGGTCTGTGTACCAAAACGTTGTCCTCATTAAACTGTTAATTGCAAGTGAAGTAGACAATGTGCTGGAGTTCTTTGTTTCAATTGAGTCCGTTTTCCCCCCATTCAAAATGGTCCAAACAATTAATAAAAAATAGTTGGCGTTAAAAAATAGTCTGGGATTAATTTTCTGTCAATCAACTAATCACCTATTGGTTGCAGCTCTAATTCAGGCCAGCAGGGGGAAGTGAGGAGCACTCTATTAGCCTCACCTTTTGAGGATCTTCTCAGCTTGCTGCTCAGAGATGTTCACTCCCAGGTCACGGAGGGACTGCATGATTTCTTGGGAGTCGATGTGGCCTGTGCAACAGAACCAGAGAAAGTAGTCATAGTGAGTATCCCATCCAACAGACAGACAGACAGACAGAAGGCAGGTAGGCAGACAGACAGACACACTAAGACTTTGGCAAATTGATTGGCCTCGGTCCCCTCCATCCCCGATACTCCTCGTCATTACTCACCGTCGTTCTTCTTGTCCAGACTCTTGAAGACCAGTCGGAGCTTCTTCTCATGGTCTCGGAGATAATGCACAAACTCCTCAAAGTCCAACTGCCCATCCATGTCCTTGTCTCCTGCTTTCACGATTTTCTGGGACAAGAGAAGAGACAGCTGAAGGCTTTGAAACACAATCAAGTGAGGGGAGACCACCAGGCGCTCTCGCAACGCGCCTGGCTGGCTTGCTGCAAAGTTGTCAACAGAGCTGGTTTGACAGTTGACAGCTGAGAGCCCGGCTTCTGTCAGCTGACTAACATAAACACCAGATCTCCGAAAACGAAAATCAGATTTCTAAACGGCCATTATTTTTGATAAACTGAGCAGACAGGGGTAATCTAAAAAGTTACTTTGACAACAATTTTTTTTTAACTTATAAAAGTGCCATATTAAACCCTTAACGGTGGTATAGAGCTCAAACGGCTCTGTCGTGATCCTGACTCATTGATATGAACGGTGAACAGACTATTTGACTGGAACTACTTAGCTAGGTGAAAATAGTGGACACCCTGCAGCCAATCAGAATCGAGTATTCACCCAGACCATGGTACTGTATAAAAGATGTTAACTCACTATTTGCCATCTAGCGCATGTTTCAGTTTCAGTAAGCACGGTGGATGGTGGAGCATAGACCCTAACACATACCTTCTAACAGAGAAGTGTTCGATTAACTCCTTCTTTTTACAGACTGCTGTATTTGTGGACATGTGAGAAGGTCAGAGAGTGGAAGCTTCCACCATTTTGCGGCCATCTGTGTGTTGTTGACTCAGCCTGCAGTTCAGACCACTTTACAGCCAAATAGACAGCTGCTTTCTGCCAATATGTCAGGCCAAGCCTAGTGGAAGGATTTCTACATTTCTAAAGTCGAGCTGAAGTGAAAAATTACTTTTTTTTTTACTATTTTACATCACATCCCTGGTCATCATGGAGTGCACCTATTTAACAATGTATGTAAAAAGAAAATCACAAAAATAAAAACATTTGGTGGATTTTTACATCAAAATTCATCCATGTTTCTTTTCCATGTACTACCCAATTTCGACCAATAATACCATGACATGACAGCTGTCAATCTTCATGGTCAGAAGAAAGTTCTACGCAGGAATGCTTGCAACATGGCTGCCTACATTGGCAAACTTTGCTAGCCCATAAATGTTAATACAACTTAGCAAACATAAAAATAAAATGAACAGTAATGTCTTCATTTAATGTACCGTAAATTCCGGACTATAAGCCGCACCTTTTTTCCCGTTTTTTGGCCTTTTTTGGCCCCTGCGGCTTATATAACGGTGCGGCTTATCTATGGATTTTTTCAAAAAAAAAAAAAATATATATATATATATATATCTCTTTTTTAGCACTCTTTCTAACTATAAATCCACTTCTGTTTTAATTTCCTCTCTTGCCCTCTTTTCACCACACTGTATGACACTGTATGACACTGTATGACACTGTGTGCACTGTAAATAACAACACAGGTGGTGTTGTGTTATGTTGTTTTGTTGAAATGTTAATAAATGGGAGCATTACATATGGTAATTAAACATTAAAACACAATAAAAAAAAAAAAAAAACATTAAAACACCCGCGGCTTATAGTCCGGTGCGGCTTATATAAGAAAAAAATAGTCAACTTTGAAGGTGCGGCTTATACACCGGTGCGCCTTATAGTCCGGAATTTACGGTAGATGCAAAGGACATGTAATTGGCTAATTAACTCAGGAAGTAATCCAGGAATATTGCTGTTGACCGCGGCTCATGGCTTTAAGACCGGCAGCCAGCTCTCTCCCTCGGGGAGGAGGAGGCTGGTGATCTAGTGCAGCTATTCATTTTCTCCCATAAAAGCCGACATTTCTTGTTCTTTAGTTATTCCAGTGTTCAAACTGCCCAACAGACTTCAAAAAGTACAAGCAGAAATGGGGGAAATAGAGAAACATGTTGTATATTGCCAAATGTTTTAGTGGGAAAACTAGTGGTAGTATCAGTTCAATCAATTGTAATTGGTGAATTCCAGATCTCAGATCTCTTCACATTTGACATTTGGAAGTGGAACAACAGAATTGCAGCCAGCTGCCTTCTCCTACCTGCTGAAAATCCATAGGAGGTGCCACCATAATTAACACTGTGCTCTTCCTCTGAGGAACATGACTCCCGCTGATGTCTCCTTTATTGTCAGAGGAGTGGGAGGTCTTTTCCCGGGGAGTCGCTTCATCCCCGGAGTGTTCAGTCCCCTCGGTCTTCTCCTCTGGCTGCTTTTCAACAAGCACACAGTCCGTCCTGGCAACAAGTCTCTGGAGCAGGAAACTCAACATCTCCAGCAGCATCTCCTCAAACCGCAATGTGTCGGGTGTCTGGGTAAGTGTGGAGGTTAAAGCAGCCTCCTACCACCGCGGAGACGCGGGTTCGAGTCCCGGTACAGTAGCACTTCCAGTTTGGTCAGACGTTCCTGCAGACACAATCGGCCGTGTCTGCGGGTGGGAAGCCGGTCCTGGTCGCTGCACTAGTGCTTCCTCTGGTCGGTCGGGCGCCTCATCAGGGAGAAGGGGAACTGGAGGGAATAGCGTGATCCTGCCGCGCCCTACTACGTCCTGCCGGTGAAACTCCTCGCTGTCAGGTGAAAAGAAGCGGCTGGCGATTGCACATGTATCGGAGGAAGCATGTGCTCGTCTCTACAACTCTCCACAGATTGGCAGAGGGGGGTGGAGCAGCAGGGGGGATTGGCAAAGTACAATTGGGGAGTAAATAAGAGAAAATCAGGGGAGGGGAGGGGAGGGGAGGGGAGGGGAGGGGAGAGGAGGGGGCGACAGGAAAAGCTGTGTGTCAGCAGAGGTAAAGTGTAGCACTAGCACGAGTGTAAAAAGGTCCGGTGAGAACAGACTGCAGAGTCACTGATCCAGCTCAACATCTCGTTCTGGATCCGCTTCCTCATTAAAAACAGCTGAGAGATCTCTCCTGCTGACAAAAAGACGTCCGGTTCGACTGGAATCAGTTAAAAAAAAATGCAGAAATGAAATTCTCCTTTTACAACAAAGGTAACTGTGTAACTTTGGCTTGAGACTGATGCGTGGCTACTAGCTCTCCACACATCCAGACTGATGCGTGGCTAATGTAGCTCTCCACACATCCAGCAGGCTAGATTAATGACACTATTTGTGAACGTCCCCATGCTGTAGTATCAGATGCTCATATGCCGGGGTCTCCCACTCCATCAGTCCTGCAGCAAAAAGAGCCTCCCGAAAGCTGCATCCTCACTGCAGCCGTGCTCCCACCAATCACAGCAGCCCATACTGGCAGGTCTTACTGTACACGAGCTCCCCAGCCAATGGGGAAGAAGATAGCAGCAGGCAGCTGATTTATGCCTTCATTCGTCACTGTGCCTAGAGAGGGGGGGGGGCAGGGTTTCCCTCCGTCAGGAGAAACTGGGCTGAGTGATGCTCTCTCCCTCCTCCTCCTCCCTCTCTCCCCCCTCCCTCCTCCTCCCTCCCCCCTCCCTCCTCCTCCCTCCTCATCCCTCCCCCCTCTCTCCCCCCCTCCCTCCTCATCCCTCCCCCCTCCCTCCTCCTCCCTCCCCCCTCCCTCTCCCCCCTCCCTCCTCCTCCCTCCCTCCCTCTCTTCCCCCCTCCCTCCTCCTCTCTCCCTCCTCCCTTCACATCTCTTCCTCACAAAAACCAGGGGCCGTTCAAAGAGAAGGGTACAACACTCACGTCACAGCGTTTGAATTTTGCACAGAGTAGTGCAGGGATGAGGTAGTCCGCTGCTGCTGGTTCGTAGGGGAAAGGCAATGGGATTTTTGTATGGGGATTTTGGTTAAATGCATGAAATAGGGTCTGTGGTTCACAAAAGTTTCTGAAACAGTGAAGATAAACAGCAAGATAATCTTCACAAATGAGGAACACTGTTATGACTTTTGAAGTGTAAATGCCAGTGTTTCCTCTGGGGGGTGGGGGGGGCCCTACAGCCCAAACAATCGCCGCCCCATAATTTTGGTGATTTATTATACATCTATATATATACAATTGAGTATGTGGACTTTGTCTGTTTGTCTGTTTGTTTGTTTGTCTGTTTGTTTCAAGTTCTGTGTTCGGCCACAGCTATGCTAGCTTTTACGTGCGATCGGGCTGAAACCTTCAGGGAGCGTAAAGGGCACCCGTGTCGCTGGATTTCTAAATTAGGCTAATTAGCTAATGATGTGATGTCATCAGTGATGATGCCAAAAATTATGTCATAAGGGCGCACACACACGCACACGCACACACACACACACACACACACACACACGGAGGCATTGTGACAAGACTGATCAGTGATGATCAGTGATGTCATAGGAGGTGAGTTGACATGGGTGTTGTTGGCCATCAGAAAGTCATAACAACAACAACAACAACAACAACAACAACAAAGGCAGACAGCAGTAAGAAACAAAAGAACAGTGATGCTAATACCGCATTCATGACAACTCGGACCGCCGTAAGTTTCAACACGGACCCTCCGCCTCGGACATATTTGCGTTCACGCTGCACTTCCCACTCGGGGGGAACCAAACACAGGCTATAGGTTGCTATAGGTTGCTATAGCAACCTATAGCCTGTGTTGTAGCATTGTAGCTACCTACTAGCTAACAATGCTAACCGAATGCTGAATTCCACATATTGCTCTAATCAGAGTGAAACATAGATGACACCAACACATTAACGTTAACATTACATAATTGAGACGTCAAATTTTGTGTTAAAACATTAACAAACGTCTTTATAATAATTCTGTGATTACCATTAACCATACAAGTCAGCATTTTGATGTGGCTGTGGCGTCAACTCGGACAAAGCGGAGCTCTGGATGATACCCGAATTTCCGAGCTGTAATTCCGGCCTGGAACCAATTTTTTCCGGTGGTCCGAGTTGTCTTGAACGGGGTATTAGTCCTGCTTTCAAGTAAAAAGCGCTGTGGGAACACATTATTTGGCCTCCGTACTGTTTACGGTCGGATGTGGGCCGCCAACAACATTTTGAGATTTTCAAGTGGGCCACGAACCGGAAAAGCTTTCGACTGAAGAGGGAAAATGACAGATTTATATGAGAGTGACAGCGAGTCTTTTGTTGTCTACCAGGACTAGAAACGTTTTGCAAGTAAACTCATAGGCAAGTTGTGCAGCATCCCAGAGCCTACAGGTATCTCCAGATAGACTGTAGTGAGAGCAGCTACAGATGGACCAGTGCTTGCGTTCCTACCAAGATATTGACTGTATAACATTCCTAAAACAAATGAAACCGTATTGGAATCAATAAAAGTCAAACACAAATTCTCAAATGATTTAACAGTAATCAAGGATGCTGAAATGCATAATGTCATAGATGAGATGATGCATGAGTACCTTCGCATAGTCATTATTGGTGCACAATCCACATATAAAACATCTATTTTTATTCCAGCAAAAGAAAAATCACTATATCAGCCGCCTATCGGTAAGCAGTGAATTTGTCCCCACTAAAATCAGTATCGGTCTCAAAAGTCCCATATTAAGATTCAAAATAAGTGATTGCCATAACCGCACAAACCTAACCTCTGGAATTGTGAGATAGAAGGAAGCTTCTGAGTTCCAAATTTCCAAAATGAGTACAAAGTCTAAAGTTCCCAATTTGAATTCCTCATCATAAAATAATTATTTTACATCAAGATCATCCATATCAGACTAGTCTACACAACTTTATTGCAGTTACACTTTCCATAGGCTGGAGTCCGTAGCCGCAAAAAGATTGGCAATTTCTTTTCCCTCCAAATTGATGATGGCATTGCCTCCTATACAATTATTTTTTGAGTGCATTTGACTAGAAGTGTACCAAATTATATTGCAAAATGCACAATTGTTATGGAATTTTAGCTACAGTAAGCTGCCACACTACTCTTTTTTATATATTTTTTCCCAGATTTTTTATTAATTTTTTTTTATCCCCAGTTAGTGCTCATTTTAATTTATTTATCCTGGTTGCTGCTCCACCCTCTGCCGATCTGGGGAGAGCCGAAACTGGCTCCATGCTTCCTCCGAGACATGGGCAGTTTAGCCAGCCGCTTCTTTTCACCTGACAGGAGAAGGTAGGACACATAGCACGTGGGAGGATCACGCTATTCCAACGAGTTCCCCTCCCTCCGAACAGGCGCCCCGACCGACCAGAGGAGGCACCACTTCAGCGACCAGGATATTGCATGTTTTGGTGAGGGGTTCCTATATGAAGGAAACCCCTAGGCTCAGCATTCTGTCATCCTCTACGTAATGTGAATCTAAACATAACCAATCTCCACTCACCATGAGCTCATGCTGGGTGCGATGGACCCCTAGTTTCTTCAGCCCTATGGTCAGGTCGTTGAGGCAGATGCCTCCGTCCCCGTTCACATCCAGCACCTGGAACAGCACCTTCAGTCGGTGGTCCTGCTCGGGGCCTCCACACAGCTCACACGGCCCAGACGGGTCTGGGTCTGACCCCGGCACCATCTGACAGGGAGAAGAATACAATGGATTTATTTTTAACATGTTAAAAAAGATATGAAAGTTAATAGAAATGGTGTGCTGCTCAACTCAAAGCCTTCAAATGCACCGGGTGCCGGCCCAACAGAGCATGAAGTGTCAGGTGAAATGGCAGCACTCACAGATAAAGTTTTCAAAAAGTTGAATCCGCACAAACGGACACGTTTCAGCCTTCGGCTTTCATGGAAGTCAACTTGTTAACTTAAGTTCGGGAGCAGGGCCACGCCTCCTCAACCCCTCCTCTAACCACTAACCAATCACCTGACAAGCTTACTTATATCTGGCGAACCCATTCTGCCCTCCTGTTTGTCTCAGAGCTCTCGACAGACATCAACAGCACGGGTCAACGCTGTTCCACATTAGCAAACTTCGACAAACGCTGGGCACAACATGTTGTGGGATTTATGACATCTCTGATGATGTCACGATTTGCATCACAAACCACTGATGATGTCACGATTTGCGTCGACATGTGTTGTTTGTGTCAACATTTCTACTCTGGAAACGATGCGCCATGAGCGCCGCGCAACATGTTATGGGATTTATGACATCACTGATGATGATGTCACTGATGATGTCACGATATGCGTCACAAAATCACTGATGATGTCACAATTTGCGTTACGTTAAAATCCAACTAACACCGCAAAATTGTGACTAACGCCCCAAACGCTGGGAGCATCTGACGCTCGCGTTTTGAAGTCCACCCGTGGTTTCTTAAATGGCGGCCAAACGCACACCAAGAGCGTGTGTGCGTTCTGACGCGCGTCAAACTGCCTTGATGCCCGTACTCCGAACCTGTTCCGATTTTGGAGTGTACACACACACTCCAAATTTGTGCCTGTTGTCGATGATGCTCCTAAATGTGTTCTATAACTGTGTAATATGCAGACGTACAAGTAAATCCATACAAAAAATGATTTTTTTTCACTGAAATGCCAGTGTGTGCCGTGGGCATGGCCTCTTTTTTTCCTTTTGTCACCAGGCTCCCCTAAAGCTGAATCTGGTGTGACAACTGGACGTTTTCGAGTCATTTATCAGTAATGTACCAGTTGACACGTGTCGGGGGGAACTAGTTATGGCGTGCACAATGGGATTATGAAATGACTTTTGAAATTAGCCACCCCCCCCACGATCATTTTGGAAATACATTGTAATCCCAAATCTTCCCAGGTACCCCCTGCAAGCTGTTCAAGTGGCCTACCCCTAGGGGTACACGTAACCCTGGTTGGGAATCACTGCTATACTTTATACATTCCATGGTCTTTATACAGAAGGCTACATCCATACCGTGTGTTGTGTGGGAGGGGGGCAGGGGGGCGCCCCTCGGCACTGGCAGAACACCCCGCTGAGTAACGGGAGCGAGTCCTGCGCGTGCATCGTGCACAGCCTGCACGGGCACGCGCCAGGCTCTGGGGCACGCTGGAGCTGCCTACCGCCAGTCAGACAGGCTACCACCACGTCACATGGCCCGAGTTTACAACCACAACTAGCAGCTGGAGCGTGACGTCAGCTCGTCCGTTCCATCAGGACACTCACACGGCGCAGTAGGCAAAAAAGAAAAGAAAAGAAAAACTCACTAAAACTCTGGTTAACTCAGGTTACACTCGGGGGTTAACTCGGGTAACATTCCGCTTGGCACAAATCATACCCGATCCCGCCGGTTATGAAGCTCCTGAGCTGAGCTGTCAGCGCCGTGACTGTCCAGATACAATAACAGTGGCAAAACAAAACAAAATCCGATGTGAGTAGCGGTGGTATTTAGCCTACTGCCGGCTGGTACCGTCCCGTTCACTTCACTCGCCGAAAAAGTCCGCCTGGCTGTCAATAAAAATCGAAATACTCTCCGGAACTGCTCCGGAACCGGCTAACGTTAGGTAAGTCTCGGTGTATAACGCGAGATTTGAGCGGGACTAAAAAGCACAAGGGACTTCGTGCCAAAGACACGCCCTCTTCTGCATTCAGCATACGAACCAATGGATTTCATCCGCCATTCATTGTTCCATCTACATTTCGTAAAAATGCTTATAAAAAAAATAGTTGTACTTAGCGATTCACTATATTTAGAATCAGGAGAGACCAGAGAACATTTCACTTGAACCAAAAGTTAAAAAAAAAAGTTTTCTTAATCCACATTTTTCTTTAAAGTTTTGGTGCGACTGAAATGTTCTATGGTCTCTCCTGATTCTAAATATAGCTGAATCGTTTGACAAAGTAAACCTACTTTTTATACTTATTTATTTACAAAAAATCTACGGAAAAAATAATGGAGGATGAAATCCATTGGTTCGTATGCCTAAACCAGAAGAGGGCGTGACTTTGGCACTCGAAAGTTTGCTTGGCTCGCTGGGTGATTGGTACCTGGCTCAGCCAATCGCAGTGGGGAATATAGTATAACTGTGACAGAGCCAACCAATAGCGTGCTAGGGGGCGGGCCTTCAGGCACAGCTAACGTAAGCGTTGTTAGTAGGAAGAAGAAGCCGATTCTGGAAGCCATTACGTTGCGCACATCAATTGAGTAAATCCTACTATTTGTGCGTACAATACGCACAATTACCTTTCCAAAACAGGACTTTATGCAATTATGGCATCGCTCGCGAAGAAGAGAAAAATGAATTTCTCTGAGAGAGAGGTGGAAATTATTGTGGAAGAAATAGAGAAACAAAAGCACACACTGGTTAACCACTTCAATGCTGGAGTCACCCACATCGCAAAGAACAACGCATGGCTGGAGATCCTGAAGAAGGTGAACGCAGTGACCACGTGTCCCAGAGAGCTGGCCGAAGTCAAGAAGAAGTGGTCCGACATGAAGACCGAGGTTCGGCGGAAGGTGGCCCAGGCCCGGGCCCAGTGTGAGGGGACAGAGGGGGCAGACTGCCCCCCTGTGGCCGTCATCCTCACTGCCATGCAACAGAGGATCTGTAACCTCCTGGGAGAAGCTACCATCATCAGCCTGCCTGCTACAGACTCTGACCAGGAGATGGCGCTGCCTGTCACCGTCAACACAGCCACCGTCACGCTCACACAGAGTAAGTTCAGTTCACCCACTTTACAGGGTAGACAGGGCTCTCTCTGGAAACTGTAAACAGCAGGCATTCATTTAGTTAAGTTGTGGACCAGTGATGTTATGTCATTAAATTATATCACTGGTTGAATATTAGATTCTGATTGGTCAATCACAATCTGTTATTTTTTTCTGTAAGACCGTTGCTAGGTTTAACAGACCGTTGCTAGGTATAACCAGAGCCGTATAATAGAAGAGTTCCGACATCTCCATTCACTCCAATGGACCAGTTTTTTTCCAGGAAGTAGAAAGTGGAACTCTTCAGTAAAAAAAGCAGCACTGTCGAGTTGCATCAAAATAGACAGTGTTGTACTTTGAAAGGGTTTTTCATCCCTTGAAATGAATCAAATTGTACATTATCAGCTTTATTTTAACATGCAAAAGTAGCGCGAGACCCATTCCTGGCTGTTCATTGGCTAATGATTCTTGCATTTTGGTCCTCCGCTGACGCCACTCTCTCTCTAGAGGACACTAGGTATAACCAGAGCCGTATAATAGAAGAGTTCCGACATCTCCATTCACTCCAATGGACCAGTTTTTTTCCAGGAAGTAGAAAGTGGAACTCTTGAGTAAAAAAAGCAGCACTGTCGAGTTGCAACAAAATAGACAGTGTTGTACTTTGAAAGGGTTTTTCATCCCTTGAAATGAATCAAATTGTACATTATCAGCTTTATTTTAGCATTCAAAAGTAGCGCGAGACCCATTCCTGGCTGTTCATTGGCTAATGAGTCTCGCATTTTGGTCCTCCGCTGACGCCACTCTCTTACTAGAGGACACTAGGTATAACTAGTGGCCAACCCCCCCGGCTTTCTTCTGATGACACGGTAGTGAATTGAAAAGCTGTAGTTCCTCGAATGGCCACTAGGCGTCGGGAGCAGTAGGCATTTCCCCCATGTTAAAATACCCGACTTTGTAACAGGATTAAACATCTTTCCAGGCAGGGGCAAAACATAACAACCTTCTCATACCAACTGTATGGGGGTAATTTTTTATATAACTCGCCCGTTTGGAGTAAAATAGATGATAGAAAAGGGGGCGGTGATTGACAGATCGCCTGTCCAGTGATCACACAGCTTGCCGATCACAGACCAATAGCAGGCGGAGCTGCGGCTCTGGAAAACCCCCAGCTCAAGTGAGCTGCGGAAGGACTCAACCCATTCCCTCCCACCCTGCTGACGAAAAATCAAGATGGCGACGGCCAACGTTTCAACTTTAAATGGGAGACCAAGATCAATGGGATAGCTCTGTCCATATTATTTAGGTCAGTGGGTATAACAGACCGCTGCTATGCACGCCATTCTGAAAGACTGGAGGACAACTGTGAGTCATATCAACTTGCAGAAAGAATTCAGGTAAATTTAGCGGTTAATTTAGCTCATTCACGACAACTGGTGGCATTTTTTTAACCATAGCTTTCATCAGTGATGTCATCAGTGATGTCATTCTTCTCGGCTGAGGCTATACTAATAAGAATATACGTTTCTGTGTGTGTGAGTGTGAGTGAGCAGAATTTTGTTCGGCCACAGCTACAGTATGTACGCTGAAGCCACGCTCACGCCTTGCTCAATCGATCGTTCAGGATTCAGTCCTATTTTCCAAGCGTGACGCGTGAAGCTTGAAGCTGCCAGGCATGAAGTCAATGGGAGTTGTGGGCGGGTTCAAGGCACGCCGAGGAGGCGCTGAGAGGAAAAGAGAAGGCTTCTTGTGTGAACGGTGAGGCATCAGTTCAGCTTGTGCCTGCCTCGAGCTTCAGCTCTGCTACATTCAGCATCCTGTGTGAACATGAACAAGGGCTAAGACCATTCTTTGTCGGGCTTAAGCCCCGCCCTAGCCCCACCCTAGCCCTGCCCTAGCAGAGAAACATGTTACTTTAATTTATAACATCATGTATTATTTTTCCTCTTTTTTTTTTTAGCTCTTCCAACTGGCTCAGGAACAGTTTGTGATGAAGCAAAACCACTGAATGGTAAGTTTTTCCTCCACAAATCGTTGAATTTAATGTCATTGATTAAGACCGATCAGTCAGTGCAGTACATTTAAAGGGATAGTTCACATTTGTTTGAAGTCTAGCCCTATTTGACAATTTTTTTTTTTTTTACCCAAATCCCATTATATATTATATACCCCTCCCACATATGAATGCAATGTGGTCTCCAACCTGCACCATGCTCTTTAAGCCCGCTACAGCCTCTGAAAGACAGTAACGGGAGCACTTACCAATGGGGAGCACAGCGGGAGTCGAAAGGGTTAACGATAAGGAGAGATATTGTGAATGAAACCCTGCAGCCTCTCGGGCCTCAGCGGACTCTTTTCTGTCCCTCCCGCCCATCAGAGACCACGTACCACACGCTGGAGGAGGGGGGCGTGGTGGAGTACTGCACCACCACCGTGGGCGATGCCGCCCCCACCGTGGTGACGGCCGTGGAGGTGCTGGCCTCCCCCTCGCTGGCCCAGGGCCAGGCCTCGTCGTCCTCCTCCCCCCCGCCGCCCGGCCAGGCCAAGCCCCAGGAACTCAAGAGCCGCATCGCCCTGAACTCCGCCCGCCTGCTTCAGGAGACGCGAGTCACCAACCTGCACGTGAGACAGATCGCCCAGCATCTGGAGGGCCAGGTTGGTAAATATAGTTTTAATGTCTTGTATCAAATTGTGTATTTTTGTTATTTCTTTTTTATTATTTAATTTTTAATCTCTTAGTATGTGCAATAATAGTTTTAGTACTAGTTGCAATCGTGATTTCGTTTCTGCTGTGCCTTGTGTATAGCTT
This sequence comes from Poromitra crassiceps, assembly GCF_964638095.1. Classification (NCBI taxonomy): domain Eukaryota; kingdom Metazoa; phylum Chordata; class Actinopteri; order Beryciformes; family Melamphaidae; genus Poromitra; species Poromitra crassiceps. The sequence continues at coordinate 24,780,127 of NC_139629.1, read as the reverse complement.
GAATGACGACAAAGTTGAACTTGAACTTGAACAGAACGAGCTGCTGCAGATGATGAGGCGCTCGCAGGAGGCCCAGGCCTACGCCCAGGAGAGGCAGGCCCAGGCGCTGGAGGGCACCCAGGCCGCACTGCTCGCCCTGGTCACCATGCTCCGGCCGGCACTCAAAGACTTACGCAAGTTCCTGCAGAGCGGGACAGAGGGAGCCACCTCGGGGGGCACGTTCCTGGGGACAGTTCCCGGGACAGAGGGGGCCACCTCGGGGGGCACGTTCCTGGGGACAGTTCCCGCGACAGAGGGGGCCACCTCGGGGGGCACGTTCCTGGGGACAGTTCCCGGGACAGAGGGGGCCACCTCGGGGGGCACGTTCCTGGGGACAGTTCCCGGGACAGAGGGGGCCACTTCCAGCGGGACAGCGGCAGCAGGGACGACAGACGGGTTGGGAGCAGAGGAGCAGACCAGGCCCAAAACCCCACAGCCAGCAGAGGACACACAATAGAGTACCTTCTACCGCAGGGATGACGTATTTTTGTAGGCCAACCGAGAAGTCGGAAGTTCTGGTTCCCTCGTCTCAAAGTCAGTGGGATTTTTAAAAAGTTTTCTGAGAATTGCCATTTTTTTTAAATCACATTTACGCTTCAAAAGTCATAAACAGTGGTCCTCATTTGTGCAGATTATTTTTCTGAACACAAAGTTCGCCATTTCATAAACTTTTTTTAACCACAGACATCATTTCAGGCATTTAACCAAAATTCCCATACAAAAATCCCATTGACTTTGAGACGAGGGAACCGGAAGTCCTAACATCCAGGTCTTAAGGACTCATTCCTGTGGTACTCTATAGATTCCACAGTGTCCATTCCCCCTCGGTCTAATGTTCAAATGTGCTCATAACATGATAAAAGTATCACAAATCTGAAAGTGTTTCTTGATGAGAGTCTAGGCCCCCCTTGGTAATCTAGCCCAGATTTGAAAGGTCTAAGTGTCAAGTCAAGTCAAGTTTATTTGTATAGCACATTTCATACACAGAGGCAATTCAAAGTGCTTCACATAAAATGGTTGAGAGGAAAATAAAAGAATAAAAGAAGAGAATAAAATGGACATTTAAAAGCATCACAACAAAACTTTAGAAAAGAGTATAAAAAGTGCATTAAGCAACAGGCGCAGCATTTGCAAAAAGAGCTAAAAACTTATAGAGGACTCATTGGGTTTGCATAATAGCTGTCAGCAGTTAAAAGCGACGGTAAACATAAAAGTCTTTAGTCTATTTTTAAAAGTAAGTAACGTTGGGGCAGATCTGAGGTCTTCAGGCAATTTGTTCCAGCTAGCAGAAGCATAGTGGGTAAATGCGGCCTTCCCATGATTTGATTTGATCCTAGGGACAGTTAATAAGCTGGACCCTGCTGACCTAAGAGTTCTAGACGGTTCGTGGCATGGGAGCAATTCAGCTATGTATTTTGGGCCTAGGCCATTAAGTGGTTTATAGACTAATAACAGTATTTTAAAATCTATTCTATGACACACTGGCAACCAGTGTAAGGACTTAAGAACTGGAGTGATATGATCAGCTTTCTTAGTCTTCGTTAGAACTCTAGCAGCAGCATTCTGAATGAGCTGAAGTTGCCTAAGTTCTTTTTTGGAGAGACCAGAGAAAAGGCTATTGCAGTAGTCTAACCTAATATAGATGAAGGCGTGAATTAGTTTTTCTAGATCCTGTCTGGACATGTATCCCCTAATTCTTGCTATATTTTTAAGATGATAAAAAGCTGATTTTCTGATTGACTTAATGTGGGAGTTAAAGTTGAGATCGGAATCAATAATAACACCAAGATTTTTGACTTGATCCTTAGGCTTCAGGGATCAAGACTCAAGGCATGCAGTGATTTTAAGCCTTTGTTCTTTGGGACCAAAGACGATCACCTCTGTTTTGTCTTTGTTTAGCTGTAGGAAATTCTGGCACATCCAGTTATTTATTTGATCAATGCAGTGTAGTGGTCTTTGAACTGGACCTGGTCTACTGTGGTCTGACTGGGGGAAAACAGTAAAGTTTTCCTAAATTGCACATGTGTATTATACCATTGCCTTATCACTATGTGAGAAATGTCATCCTTTGAAGCAGTGCACAATTGTTATGAACATTAGACCCGGGGAAATGGTGGCCATCTTGGATTTTAGGTCAAATCTGACTTCCCTCCCCATCTGAAAATAAACCTTATGGTATTCACTAACTATGTGAGAAATGTCATGCTTTTCTCAAAAAGTGTACAACTTTTATAAGCACATTTGAACATTAGACCCGGGGGAATGGTGGCCATCTTGGATTTGAGATCAAATCTGACTTCCCTCCAAATCTGAAAATAAACCTTATGGTATTCACTATGTGAGAAATGTCATGCTTTTCTCAAAAAGTGCACGATTATTGTATCCGCTCTACTAAAACAAATATGAAAATAGGGTCCAGGTTGAAAAATACAGAAATTCTCCTTAAGACTGACCCCGCTACAGCCTTTGAAAGACTTTTTTTTTTTTTTTTTTTTTTACCAAAATTACCATTCGGGAGCACAATGGGAGAAAGGGTTAAAAATAGGGAGACTCCCGTGAAAATCAGGAGTGGTGGCGGCCTTTCTGTCTACATCACTCAAGTCCACGGACACACTTCGGAAAACCACAGAGAAACCCCATCATGAGTGGCCTTAGGAAGAGCATGTAGAGAACTTTAGGTAACCATATTTAGGATTCATCACAAACTCACGGAAATGGTCAATGCTCATGTTGAGAACATTCTTTCACCATTTGTCATTTGACAATGATTTGCCTCTGGATTTCGCTGCTTAAGCCATGCTTCCAATGCTTGCACCTAATTGTGCACGTACACAGCAAGAGACAAGACTTCATCCTGATCTGAACATTTGATGGCGACTTTCTCCAAGTCATCTTGCAGTTTACCCAGAGTACTCTTTCTTTCTTTCTTTCTTTTTATTTATTTTATTTTTTATTTTTAAGACAGGTGCCAACTGGATGATTTGGTTTGTGTGCATTCTGTTCACCATGTCTTCAGAATTTAATAAAATCTGAAGAAAAAAAACTGACAATTTTTTATTTTGCCAAGTATGCTACATTCTCCTCAACCACAAGAGGTTGCTCTGTGCCACAAACTATGCAAGTTTCTTCATCATTGTGTTACACTGGGACCAATGTACTTGCATATTTCCCTTCCTCTTGAATACTACAGTCGTCTATAGCCTGATTTAGTGATTTTTCGAATTAAGTAATACAATTCGATTGAACTGACTAGCTGTGTGATTTCATATTGTTGTTGTGGTTGTTGCTAGGGAGCAGTTTGAAACCTATTTCCTGTGAGCTATTGTTCTAGCATCAGACTGCAACAGGAAGTTAGCTAGGGGCAATTTAGAATGTTTATGTTGTCAAGTTGAAACCTTCTATAGACCAAATCAGCGGGATGTTTACATTTACTTCCGGGTACCCCTGGGTCCACACATTATAATGGCGGTGAACGGCACAAACTGACGTGTTGAAGACAAAAACAGACAAAGAAGACAAAAATGGTTCGTCCGTGTTGTGTTGTTGTTTAATATCATTCATAACAACACTTTCACTAACGTTAGTGGAGACCAGACTAGCTAATTTACCTGTTGGACCAGACCAGAGTAGACTTGACGCTAAATTAAATTAACGTGGCGTCGGTAGCTCTGTCTGTAACGTTAACGAGTCTGCTCTCGCCGAGAAGAGCCTGGTGACGCGAGGTTACGAGTCTGCAAAAAAACAGCGAGTTTGACAGACAAACAAACATTATTAGCTAGCTAACACTACATCAAACAAACACAGAAGAAAGGCTAGATACGTCGGACAAGCATGTTTACCAACCGTTTAACCATTTAAATTGAAAGTAGTCGGCCGAAAACAACGAGAGGGTTTGACAGCATTTATTTGACAACACGCACATTTAAACCTGCCGCCTTCCCCAAGTGGTACCCGGAAGTAAATTTGTTTACATGGTGACGTCACGGTGATTTGGTCTATAGGTACTGACTAAACACAGCCGGAATATTTCATAGGCCATATGCAGTAGTAGCATTCATATTTCTTTCAATATTCTATTTTAATTTTTTTATAGAACAATAACAAATAGGCTCAGACAAAAGAAAAGAGAAAAATACATCATCGACATTCAGCACTAACGTCGTGCCACCGGCTGCATAAGGTGCTTATGTGCTTCTAGGAGATATTGTGCATGGAGTCCATGGGAAACCAGCCGGGCAAGCAATCTGTCATCCCTAACCTCAGTCACTAGTCATTCTTAACATCGTCAGAGTAGGCCAAAAACGGGTCCCAGATGGTTGAGAACCTTTTAAATGAGTTGGCTCTCAGGAACCCGAGTCTCTCCATCTGTATAACAGAGATCATGTGCATCAACCACACCTGAAATGAAGGTGAAGAGGAGGACTTCCATTCCTTCAGGATGAGTCTTTTGGTTATCCCCAGTGTCAGAGATTGTTGCACAGCTGTAAGGAAGTTCAGAGGGGACTCCAAGCAGCTGAAGATGGCGAGTTCTGCCTCTGGCTGCAGGGTTATTTTGTAGGCCTTAGAGTACCAATCAAATATTTTGGCCCAGAATCCCGTTAGTGAAGGGCAGAACCAGAAGGCATGAGATAGTGTGCCCTCTGTCGCCTGACACTTGTCACACAGTGGTAAGACAGAAGGGAAGATCTTGTGTAATTTATTTATTTTTCGAAAAAACTTGCGTTTAATTGCGAATTGCTTCACGAAACCCTTAGCAAAGTCATAGCACCCCTGTCATCAATGAGCCGCACGTTTTGAGGTCTGGCATGTCTATGTGGTGTGAAAAATTATGCGCCAAACTTTTGTGGCAAATATAATAAATATATTAGTATGGCGGATTTCATACATTGTGCCTTGCTTTCAGCAAGCACAATAATAATAGTTTAGGATCTCTGGGTATGGTCAAGCCAAGATAAGGGAGGCGATCATTTGCCAATTTGAATGGGAGATTTTCCAGGAAACCGGGAGTGAAGACATCAGAGAGAGGCATAAAGTCACTCTCTTTGTCCAGTTTATGAGTGCACTTCTAGTTGTAATATGAAATCTGGTTTACAGCTCTTTCCAAGGCAGGTATAATCCAACCCAAGGCAGGCTTAATCCAACCGAAGGCAGGCTTAATCCAACCCAAGGCAGGTTTAATCCAAACCAAGGCAGGTACAGTATATTCCAACCAACCCAATTTAATCACATTGGAATTTACTACAGCATGGAGGCATGATTTTGGCATAAACACTCCTGTATGGCACGCAGCAACAAAGAGTGAATGATCAAGAGGGGAAGAAAGAACAAAGGCATCTACAATTAGATATTTTAATGGAGCAAATCATTTTGGATTATTCATGATCTTTTTCAACATATCTTGTTGGTTTTCATATATAACCAACAATATTGCCATATCTAATGGCAGGTGAAAACATACATAGGCTACTAGGGCATTTCACGACGACTGAATTTTAGTAGTCATCGACTACTCCCCCAAATTAAGTTAAAACCAGTGAGCATGTGTAGGCCACACATTCATATAGGCACAAGGGTAATAATTTGAACAATGTATTCCATGTTTAGGCCTACTAGTCATAATGTAGCCTACTCAGAGGTGTAGTAGCCTTATTTGACGAAGGAAAGCCTCGCCATAAATCCCTTTGACTGGAGCCTAAATGTCTGGAAGCCCAATATAGCTCTGGTGCCAAATGAAGCTGTCATCAAGATACAACAGCAGCCAGTTATTAGACAATGTTGTCACTCAGTCTGAAGAGTTTTCAAGCTCAGACATCTGTCAGCCTGTGAAAAAATGTTTCTGTTATCCAAAGTCAGTTTGCATCCACCAGCCCCACATCCGAAATTAATGTTGGGCGGTAATAATATATTACTAAAGTAATACATTAGATACTATATTACTTTTGCCTAGTAACGAGTAGTCTAAAGCAGTGGTTCTCAAATGGGGGTCCGGGGACCCCCAGGGGTCCGTGGCACTTTGCAAGGGGGTCCGCGAAAAGTTTTCAGGAAAATAAAAATCACTTTTTTGTTGTTGCAAAAGCTTCATAGTTCAATGAAAATATTTTATGCTTTAAATCTAAAATGGTTCATGGATTATATTCTAATCTAACAAACCTATCAATTAAAAAGTCAAGCACGTTAGCGTGGAAACAATTAAGCTTGGCCCAAAATCACAAATCAGAATGAGGGGGTCCCCGGTATTTTCTATCTTGTAAGGGGTCCTTGGCTGAAAAACATTTGAGAACCTCTGGTCTAACGGATTACAATGTCCAAAATAATAATACGTAATATTATTACAGTTACTAATCCATTACTTTCTCCAGCACATGTTGCAGGGCTATTTGTGACGCAAACTTGTTATGCAAACATGTACAATGCGTATTGATAGAATGCTTTGGGCCTCTTTTTCATTTTGCCAACATTTTGTTTGGGTACAGCAGCAACATACCTGTTTTACCCCACTCGCGCACCAGCCGTTTAACATTTTGTGGGCGTTCCCAGACATGCGGACTGTCTCTATAGGCTACACATGCAAACTTTGCATTGCAAAGTCTGAATTTTGATGAGAAAGGATGCAGTTTTGTGGGGTGTAACGGAAAAATAATATAACAAGTAGTGTAACGAATTACTGTTGGCAGGGAGTAATAAGTGGCTAATTACTAGTTACTTTAGGATGTGAAATAGTGGACATGTTAGGATGCTATGCTAAGCTAGTTTGGTTTGTACCCAAGTGCGCACAAAGGAGGACTAGGAGACAGGTTAACAATGAACAAGAGGAATTAATAGAACCAGGAGAATCATTCATCTGATCAACTTCAAACTTGGGGAGTGCGCTGCTGGGGACCAGGCGGAGTGCAGTGCCAAATTCCGTGCAATTCGGACATGTGCATAGTCTCATAGCATCAGCTACTGGCAACACACACAAAAAATTATCTTGAGAACCGTTGGTCCGATCTACTTCAAACTTGGTGGGTGTGCTGCTGGGGACCCAAGAAATTGCAGTCTTGAATTTTGTCCAATTCGACCAATCAGAACATGGCTTTACACGTAGCCTATCTAAAGGACATTTTTTGTCCGATTGACTTGAAACTTGGGTTGGGGCGTGCACTACTGGAGACACGACAAAGTAAAGTGCAGAATTTTGGCATGAGTTTGGTCACTTCCCCAATAAATGAGCACTAATTTCTAGTTTGTTTGAACTCATACGCTGGTGTGATCCCATTGCAAGATGGTCTCTATTTCTTTGTCAGAAGGTCCAATAAAGTTTATTGGGACCTTTCAAATTCTGGAGTGTTTAAACACTCAGTTCACACACAGTTTCAAAGAATTAGAATTTTCTGGAAATTGTTTGATGCTTCAGCCTTTACAGGGCTAATCTATTCTATTCTACTCTCAACAACTTTCAGCAACTTCTGCTAAGGGGTTAAATGATGTGTCTAGCAGAGCACTTCAGTGAGGGAGCTCATAGAAAAGGTGTCATTCTGAGGAGAACAAAGAAACCCGGCCGGGTATAAAAACTCCTCCCAACGCTACCTCCAACATTCACACCTGCCTCTGTCTGCTCTGCTCTGCTCTGCTCTGTCTGCTCTGTGTGTATGGAGAAGATGCAGGGGGTGGTGTTTTGCAGCAGCGTTTTCCTTCTGCACCTTCTGCTCTACGTCTGTTCTCTGCCGCTACACGACCGGAGGAGCGCCGCACCCCGCTACAAACAGGTGAGACCTATGTGTTTGACCCAGCTAGAAACAGGTGAGACACACACAGACCCAGCTACAAACAGGTGAGGCACATAGCCTGCTGTGGAAGGAATCAGGTTTCCTAGTGTAGCGATCCTGGGTCTCAATCTATAAAGCGGTATTGGTCCTTCGCCAAAGGAAGGATTGTCCCTTTGGTCTGATGGTTAACGTGTTGCGCTTGTAAATTACAGATCCCGGGTTCGATACCAGCCTCGCCTGTGCTGTTACACTATTAGAGGTAGACCGATTAATCGGTCGATGAATTGAATATCTCTGCGAATAGTTAAATATCTGCATGTCTGCTCTTAACTGGGACTGGGACTAAAAGAGATGCTGCTACGTGTGTACACCAACATTATTTATTTATTTTTTAATAATATAAATGCTGTTGTTAAAGTGCCCTAAAACTATTTATTTTTCATCCATACGTTTTTTTTTAACGGTTTCGTTTTTTGATGACCTGTGGACGTTTTTTTTAATAAGTGCACTGCAGACAGTCGCCAGTGCATGTGAGAATTGTTTCAATTATTGGGTCTAAAATAAAGAGCCTGGTCTTCCACCTGCTCTATTTGTAAAGCATCTTGAGATACTCTTGTTTTACGATTTGGCACTATATAAATATAAAATTGCTTGATTGCTTGATTGATTGATTGATTGATTGATTGATTGATTGATTGATTGATTGATTGATTGATCGATTGATTGATTGATTGATTGATTGAGACAGAGTGCAGATCTAGTTACAGTAAGGAAACAGAGACAATGCAGACAATATTAGTGTTAAATACATTTTTAGTTCAGCAATTTTATGTCTAATTTTTTATTATTAAATTGTTTTTATCACATGCAAAAAAGATATTACATATTGGCCATCAGCCACCCTGCTCTCTAAATATCTGCATCGGCCATTGAAAAACAAAAAATATCAGTCAACCCCGTTCCTATGCAGGTCTGGAAATTTTGGAAAAAAGTATTAAAAAGTAATTACCGGTAGATCATTTCTAGGTCTTGAATAGTTTGGGAATTTTAAAACATGTTTGCAGAAGTCTGGAAAATGTTGTGGCTCAGGTCCGATACACACATAATTCTAGCTTTGATGTTGTTTTGAGCCACTTTGAGTCCACAGTTTGTGTTGATGATCAGATAGAGGGATGCTCTTATGACTCAGCCACTGTTAGCATGCATTATATCAAATACCCTGCACCAAAATCACATCCAGTCAAGAACATACTGTAGGGTCTGCTCCAAAATCACATCCAGTCAAAAACATACTGTAGGGTCTGCACCAAAATCACATCCAGTCCAGAACATACTGTAGGGTCTGCACCAAAATCACATCCAGTCAAGAACATACTGTAGGGTCTGCACCAAAATCACATCCAGTCCAGAACATAGGGTCTGCACCAAAATCACATCCAGTCAAGAACATAGGGCCTGCACCAAAATCACATCCAGTCAAGAACATAGGGAGTCTGCACCAAAATCACATCCAGTCAAGAACATAGGGTCTGCACCAAAATCACATACAGTCCAGAACATAGGGAGTCTGCACCAAAATCACATCTAGTCAAGAACATAGGGAGTCTGCACCAAAATCACATACAGTCCAGAACATAGGGTCTGCACCAAAATCACATCCAGTCAAGAACATAGGGCCTGCACCAAAATCACATCCAGTCAAGAACTGGGGTCTGCACCAAAATCACATCTAGTCAAGAACATAGGGAGTCTGCACCAAAATCACATCCAGTAAAGAACTGGGGTCTGCACCAAAATCACATCTAGTCAAGAACATAGGGCCTGCACCAAAATCACATCCAGTCAAGAACTGGGGTCTGCACCAAAATCACATCTAGTCAAGAACATAGGGAGTCTGCACCAAAATCACATACAGTCGCAATGAATTGCGCGCATACAGACGATATCATAAGGCAAGCATTTTGCACAGAAACGCTTGGTTTAGCATAAGGCACGCCCACAGCTGCGCTAGCGCACAAACCCAGTCGCAAAACTGGCTGCTATCGTGGCCGGCACGCAAAAAGCCAGTTGTGCAGGGCGGACGATAGGACAAGACGTGCGGACAATAGGACAAGACACACGTAAGGGCACGCAAATTGGCCCGCAAGCACAAAACGCAAATAGCGCGTGTGCGAGAATAGGGCCCGGGGTCTTTTAATACAATTTTAGACAAATGAAACACATTACGCTACCTTACAATACGTTGCGTTACCTTACGACAATAGAGAAAAAACAAAAACCTGTTTATTACGCCATATTGTATTTCCAAAGGAAAGAGCATTCCTCTCAAACCTCGGGAGCGTAATGGGAGCCAAGTTCAGTGCTGTCAATTTGTTCCATACTGTTGACAAAGTGAGTGAGAGTAAGATTATGCAGGCTGAGACAAGTCATCTGGCATCTGTGCAGAATAACAAGCCCACTGGCTGCTGACGCAGGGGAATCCAGGGAAATCACCAGGTAGGTAGGCTAGACAGACATCCAGAGAGAGAGAGAGAAAGACATCCAGAGAGAGAGAAAGAGGGAGAGACATCCAGAGAGACAGACATCCAGAGAGAGAGAGAGAGAGAGAGAGAGAGACATCCAGTGAGAGGGAGAGATCCAGAGAGAGAGACATCCAGAGAAAGAGAGAGAGAGACATCCAGAGAGAGAGAAAGAGGGAGAGACATCCAGAGAGAGAAAGAGGGAGAGACATCCAGAGAGAGAGAGAGAGAGAGAGACATCCAGTGAGAGGGAGAGATCCAGAGAGAGAGACATCCAGAGAAAGAGAGAGAGAGACATCCAGAGAGAGAGAGAGAGAGGGAGAGACATCCAGAGAAAGAGAGAGAGAGACATCCAGAGAGAGAGAGGGAGAGACATCCAGAGAAAGAGAGAGAGAGAGAGAGAGAGAGAGAGAGGGAGAGACATCCAGAGAAAGATAGAGAGAGACATATACCAGTCCATCACTTATTGGAAAGACACCACAAAAACGCAAAGTAAAATGGAATGTTATTTGCTGTATGTTTGACACCCCTGTTCTAGATACTTTTGTTGGGTAACTTTGGTTGGTCTCCCAAATAGCATTTGATGTCAAAGACTGTTAGAAATCTCTGAAAACAAAGTTACATGTGAAATGTGTTATTAGAGTTTAAAGCTTAGTGAGAGCTAGTGACGGACCTGTTGCTCACACCAATTCCTCGTCAGCCTCCAAACATGCTCTCCACTTACCATCATCTGTCCGCTGTGTGCTGAATACTGTGGATATCTCAGGCTCTTTGTGCTTAAAGATTTACCCTGGAGGGATTCCACTTAACTGTGCACATCATTTATCTCAAGTATGGACTACTTTTGATCTGCCAGAAGATGTCTGTTGGTGTGGGAATAGAGTTCATCACATTTATCTGCCAGAGGGTGTCTGTTGGTGTGGGAATAGATCACATCATTGAGCTCACAAAATTAATTCTGGGGTAAAATATTAATTTTGACAATAGAGATACAGGCCTGGAGAGAGTTGGGAAGACTAGTCCACCTGTCCAAGTCTTCCTGAATAGTTGTGGGTCACCATACAGTTGAATAATTTGTATCCCAAGGTATTTGAATTGCTGAACGACTGGGATTGTATAGGCAGCCAAATTCCTCACAAATGGATAGCAGCCTAGGTAACGATTGTGCTGGGTTCTCCATAAAGACTAAAACATCATCAGCGTATACAGTAAGGCCAGATGGTGGTAGGTGTCACACACTAAAATGGGTCATTTGTGGCGTTCCACAGGGCTTCTAGGGAGAATGAAAAGAGCTCCCAACAAGGTCTGTGGCTTATCTTGAGTAACCAGGTCATGATTTCTGGAAAGGACATCGCTGTAGAGTTTTTCTTTTTTTTCTTCTTCTTTTTTATGTAACACATACATAAAATATGTATTTTTGATTTTGGGGTGAACCTTCTCTTTAATAAATCCAATTGAGTAAATTAGCATAGCGCTGCTGTCGGGTGGAAACCTTGTATCTCCAAATTTGGCCATTTTCTTTTTATTTCATAAATGGATTTAGGGGGTACCAAAAAATAACCTGTGAAAGTTTCAGGTACTTTGGACGAGTGAAAGATGTTATATTACTGGTTATTAATGTTGTTATTACTATTACACTGTATATTAAAATGTGAATGTTTTTTCTTCCAAGTGAAAAATAGCTTTTTTGGAGATACAAGGTTTCTGCATGACAGCAGCGATAGTTACATTTAACATTCTGTACCGCCAGCCCATTTTTTAGCCCAGCCTTTTTATTGCTTAGTGTGAGTAACAAAGTAAGTCATTGAAAAATAATGTAGCGTCAGCATCCTTAAACACTTTCATGACACACACACACACACACACACACACACAAACACACACACACACACACACACACACACACACACACACACTGTTATGGCACAGAGTCCCTGATGTCATGGGCGAGGAGGGAATTTCCAGACATCTGCTCACTGTGTGTAAAACAACTTTGTGGTCGGTTTTAAGGATACATCTGTGTGTGTGTGTGTGTACGTGTGTGTGTCTGTCGTGTGTGTGTGTGTCGTGTGTGTGTGTGTGGTGTGTGTGTGTGCGTGCGTGCGCGTGCGTGCGTGCGTGCGTGTGTGTGTGTGTGCGCGCACGCTCACGCTCATTCGTGCGTGCATCTTTGTCCAGGCATGTGTGCATGTTGATGTGTAGATTCATGCATGTAGGCTTTGTATTTGGCTGTTTGAAGCAGCCTAACAAAGACTCCCCAGTGTAGCAGATCAGATGCCACCTGGAAGATAAAGCAACCATAAGCAGCTTGTGTTCATCACAGGGTTATTAGGGGCTGGGCTGGCTGGGGCATGTCGCTGTGGGTGAGACACAGGCACCAACCACAATAGAGAGCCAGAGTCACGCGACTCACACCCACTTCCGCTTTAGGCATAGGCACCAGAGCATACCAGAGCCATTCATCCACCATTCTTTTTATGCCACCGCCGGTGATAGCCAGGCCAGTGATAGCCAGGCCGGTGATAGCCAGGCCGGTGATAGCCAGGCCGGTGATAGCCAGGCCGGTGGCATTATGGTTTCGGGTCCCCTCCGTCCGTCCGTCCGTCCCATGTTCGTTAACACGATATCTGAGGGACGTCTTGACAGAATCCTTTATATAAAAGGAAGTAAGTGGGTCCTGTCTCCGTTTTTGGTCCGCAATCTTTGTCCGTGATGATTTTGGTCAGTAATAATGTCACTGATGACGTCATCAGTGATGACACTTGAGAGCAATTGTGATGTCATCATGTCTATGACATCATCAGTGATGTCACTCGAGCACTTGATGATGTCATCAGTGATGGTCACATCACCTATGCTGATGTCATCGGTGATGAGAAGTTGGGCAATTGTGCATTGAGTGATGTCACTCGAGCACTCCATGATGTGATCAGTGATGGTCACTGCAGCAATTGTGATGTCATCAGTGAGTGATGTCATCAGTGATGCAGGCGAGGCCACGCAGCAGCTGAGCTGCGGGCGAGGCTGATCTGGCGAGCCCGGGCAGCCGGCGAGCCTAGGAATCTCTGCCTCAAACGTCCAGTTGGACTCAAGGATGAACTGATTAGATTTTGGTGGTCAAAGGTCAAAGTTCAAAGTCACTGTGACCTCATGACCACCCCGTTTCAGGTTCGTTAACACGGTATCTCATCAACGCCTTGAGGGAATTTCTTCAAATTTGGCTCAAACATCCACATCGACTCGAGAATGAACTTATAACTTATGTTGATTGGCAGAGTTCTTTCTCAGCACAATCCATCGTTTGTCATAGTAGCTCTGGGAAAGTTGGGAATAAACAAATGCAAGGTAAATGGGGTCACGCTCCTGTATGTACAAGCTGCTTGATGCTCACTAAAACTTAATCCACACATAGTGCACGCACACGCACTGACGCACACACACACACACACACACACACACACACACACACACACACACACACACACACACACACACAAAGTACATTTCAGTGAGCTTCAGTCAGCTTGTACATACAGGAGCGTGACCCCATTGACCCCGTAACTAGGGATAGGAAGGTCGTACAGAGTTGTGATTCGAGGGGTGTGTAGGGGGGTGGCTAGGGGGTGTGTAGGGGGGTGGCTAGGGGGTGTGTAGGGGGTGGCTAGGAGGTGTGGGTGGTGGGAAGGGGCAAGGGAAAGGGAAAGGGTGGAAGAGTTAAGTCTGGACAGACATGGATGTCGACTGCTCACTTGTTGTCGGAGGCATACTGTATATCCGCGGTGCGGTCATTCTAGTTTCCATCGACATTTCATACAATGCTTATAAAAATAGTTTTACTTGGGAAAACCAAGCGATTCAACTATTTCTAGAATCAGGAGAGACCATAGAACATTTCACATTTCACAAAACGTAAAAACAAAATGTAAAAAAAGGGGGGGGGGTTAAAAAAAAAAGTAAATTAAAAAATGTGTACACAAAAAAGCTACTCAATTACAGTAATTTGAGTACTTTATTTTATATAATTAATATAATCATTAATAATCATTAATAATATAATTTATATTAATTATTTACTTAGGTTACTTAACACCTCTGGTATGGGGTGGGGTGGATTGAGAGCCCTTTATTAAATGATCAAGCCTATTCAGTCACATTTCCTCTGAGGAGAATATGTCGTTGCAGAAGCTCAGTTCCTTTGACTTTGATGGTGGAGTTGTTTCAGGTGTGCGTTTTTGTATGAAGACTTGAATGGATGTGCCTGTGTTTGCAGGGATGGCCTCAGAAGAACCATCACCTCGGTCTGAAGAAGAGGGGCAGACTTGAACAGGACACACCTAACAAAGAGTACCATGTGACGTCTCTAGCGCCCCCTGGAAATGACAGCGTGTCCTGGAAACGTCCCCGCTGCGGGGTCCCGGACTACCCCGCCTCGAAGCAGATGGGCCTCTCCTACTACAACATGAAGAAGGAGGCACGGCTCAGCAGTCAACAGCGCAGCAAACGCTTTGCGCTCTTTGGAGGCCGTTGGGAAAATACTGACCTCACTTACAAGTATGACGCCTCTTTCATTGGCCTTGGTGTAGTTAATGCTGTAAGAACACTGCTTTATTCACTCATTCAGTTGTCTTACTACTGTTTTGGTCATTTTACGTATAAATGCAGAAGTCAATCTCTCGTCTGATGAGCCCCAACACAAATGTTTTGAATCTTGATCTGCCTTAAAGCTAAATTGTAGAAGTTCTGTGACCCAGGTCTGAATATCTAACACCTAAAAGGGCAAAGCTACGTATGTATGTGAAGGCAAGAGACTAAGTTTAGCTTTTTTGACAACAGCGCTGCAGCCATGATGAAAAACATTAGTTCTGCAT
>NC_139629.1:24757453-24762453 GCF_964638095.1 Poromitra crassiceps | reverse complement strand
ATCATCTGATATGTACTGCAGATGCTCATGCAACACTTGGGCCTATGAAAGTACTGTATGAGGCTACTACAACTGATCATTTCCCCATTGAGATCACACTTGACACTGGCAGCCTCCCTGAGATAATGAGGGAGGACAATAGTGCAAGTGAGGCTAAGATAGGCTGGTCTAAACTCTCCTCAGAGGATGTATTATTTTATTGTGGGAAATCAGATGCACTCTTGAGCAAAATACATTTACCTATGAATGCCATTCTCTGCTCCAATGTCAACTGTAATGACACCTCTCACTGTGATGACCTCTGTGAAATGTACAATTGTATTGTGTATGCCTTATTAGAGGCCAGCAGACCTCTACTCACTCACCTTGGTAAAGCTAAAAACACCAAGCCTGGGTGGAACAGATAATGTAGCTAGCCCCCATGCAGAAGCTAAGGCGGCCCATAAGGCCTGGGTTATTGCTGGCAGACCTAGACAGGGGCCTGTTCTAGAGCATAAAAAGCTAACCAATGCTAGATACAAATATGCAGTGCGCTTTGTTGGCAAGCATGAGCAAGCCTTGAGAGCTGACTCTATGGCTGGAAAACTGCTTGACAGCAATGTCACTGGCTTCTGGAAAGAAGTTAAAAATATAAATAGGGGTAAAACAGCACTGCCATGTAACATTGAGGGTGTATCTGGTGGAGAAAATATAACTGAACTATGGAGGCAGCACTATGCTGCTCTGTTCAACTGTGTCAGAAGCGAGCCCTACTGTACAGGCAACATAGAGGAGGAAGTGGTACACATCAGCCCCTATGAGATTTCCCAAGCCATAAGGCAACTAGCGGATAACAAAGCATGTGGCAAGGATAACATTACTGCAGAGCACCTGAAGCTAGCCAGCCCTAGGGTTGCTGTGTTGCTGTCCATCTGTCTTAGAGGGTTGGTAACACATGGCATCCTGCCAGATGCTATGCTGACAGTTGTCTTAGTACCTATCATTAAAGGAACACTCCGCCCATTTTCAACCAGCTTTGTATCATTAGAACATCAGTAGTATATCAGAAAACTGTAAACGGTTTTGAAGTCTGTCATTTAATTTGACCGTTATTGAGTGTTAAAGTGTGGACCAGTGACATCACTGGTCCACACTAACTCAAATGAATAACTCATTAACTCAAATCAACTCTCAATAACTGTCAAACTATTCATCATTCATCTAGTTTGACAGTTATTGAGAGTTGATTTGAGTTAATGAGTTATTAATTTGAGTTAGTGTGGACCAGTGATGTCACTGGTCCACACTTTAACACTCAATAACTCTCAAATTAAATGACAGACTTCAAAACCGTTTACAGTTTTCTGATATACTACTGATGTTCTAATGATACAAAGCTGGTTGAAAATGGGCAGAGTGTTCCTTTAAAGACAAGGCTGGGAAGGTAGGGAGTATGGATAACTATCGACCCATCGCCCTAGCCAGCATACTGTCTAAGGTGCTAGAAAGTGTAATAATAGACAGAGTTGGGGATCTTATCTGCACCACAGACAACCAATTCGGTTTTAAGAGCAAGCACAGTACTGATTTGTGTATTTATGCATTAAAAGAAGCAGTAGAAAAGTACAGAGGGCAGGGCTCAACAATGTTGTTAGGCTTTATTGATGCCTCTAAGGCGTTTGACAGAGTCAACCATCACAAGCTCTTCACCAAGCTGAAGCATAGGGGTGTTCCGGGTAGCATCATACGTATCCTGGCATATTGGTACGACAGGCAGACTATGCAGGTTAAATGGGGGAGTATCTCATCCTCTCCCTTCAGAGTTGGCAATGGGGTACGGCAGGGTGGGCTTCTATCCCCAGGCCTATTCAGCCTGTACATGGACGACCTGTCAAGGCAGTTGAGAGGTTGTAGAACAGGGTGCATAATGGGTAACACCTTAATCAACCATTTCATGTACGCTGATGATCTGGCCATTATATCTCCCAGTAGTGCAGGGTTCCAACAGCTTCTCAACATATGCTCAGACTATGGGGTCAAGTTTGACATCAAGTATAATGCCAAAAAGAGTGTAATAATGATATGTAGGACCAAGGCGGATCAACATCTTAATTTCCCAGGTTTCTATTTGTCTGGTCAAACCCTGTCTGTGTGTACCAATGTAAAATATCTAGGCCACATCATCAATGATAAGATGGAGGATGATGCTGACATGCTAGAGAAGAATGCTATATGTCCAAGCCAATGTGTTAGTGAGAAAATTTCACTACTGCTCTGATGAAGTGAAGGTGAACTTGTTTAGAGCTTACTGCACCCCTATGTACACAGCCCCTCTCTGGGTGAGATATAAGAAAGAGAGCTTGCGCAAACTCAAGGTTGCTTATAATGACTGTCTCAGAATCCTGCTCAAGGAGCCCAGGGGTAGTAGTGCCAGCAAGCTTTTTTGTGACTTAGGGATAAACACCTTCCAGGCCACCCTGAGAAGACTGATGTATAAGTTCATATGTAGACTGCAGGGGTCCCAGAATGATCTCATTATACAGTTGACCAACCCAAGGTGTATTTATTAGATGCCTTTTACTGAATTTGCATAAGCACTTTTTAATATGTGATATATCGCCTTTTATAGTGTTTTTTTGTTGTTGTTGTTGTTGTTGTTGTGTGTGTTTTATTTCTATTTACTATATGTGATTGTATGTCTATTTGGACGGTGGAGTCTGCAATAAAGTTTGATTGATTATTGCCACAATGACCCACAGCATCAATCAGTTCAATCATCAATCTCTCTCTCTCTCTCTCTCTCTCTCTCTATCTCTCTCTCTCTCTCTCTCGCTCTCTCTCTCTCTCTCTCTCTCCCTCTCTGACACATGCTTGTATAGATTCTGGCATGGGGATAACTTACCGTTTGATGGACCTGGAGGGATCCTCGCCCACGCCTTTTTCCCCCGGACGCACCGAGAAGGGGAAATCCACTTTGACTATGACGAGCACTGGACAGTGGGCAACCATGTGGGTGAGTATTGATGTAGTAACCATGTGGGTGATTTGCAAAAACAAAAACAAACAAAAACACCTCTTAAAAATCATCAAAGTGGTGTTCATTTGTGAAGATAAGTTTATGTTAAGTATCATAAACTTTTGTAAACCACAGACCTTATTTCAGACCTCTATGCGGGGCTTTAGGACTCACTCTGTTGCTGTCCTGTCCAGGCACAGATCTCTTACAGGTGGCAGCTCATGAGTTTGGCCATGTGCTGGGTCTCCAGCACTCCCTGGTGCCCGGGGCTGTGATGTCACCTTTCTACACCTTCTCCTACCCACTGGAGCTGAGCGACGATGACAAGAGGGGCATCCAGTACCTCTACGGCCCCCGCCAGGTCCGGCCCCACATCACAGAGACCAATGAGATCGACACTGGAGTGGTGAGTAGTAGAGCAAAAAAGAGTTTGATTAAAACAAATTGGTGTATGAACAGAAATATCTGGTATACTCAAAACGCTCTTAACCTGGCCTACGTTTTTCACAACAAAACTTAAATTTGCTAAAGCCCCGGTCCTCTCTAGCTTAGAAATAACATTGCTGACAGGGAGGAGTTTATATTTCCAGATTTATCAATCTTTTTCTGTATATATTTCCCAATTGTTTATTTAGCTATTTATTTATAATTATGGCACTTTCAGTGTTCTATATTCAAGGGGTGTCTGCATCATCTGTGGGGGATGTCATTTTAACTGTTGCCTTTTTATTGTATCTATTTGCCCCATCACCCCTGCCCTTGGTGTTTGCCCCTCACCCCTGCCCCTGGTGTTTGCCCCCTTACCCCTGCCCCTGGTGTTTGCCCCCTTACCCCTGCCCCTTGGTGTTTGCCCCCTTACCCCTGCCCCTTGGTGTTTGCCCCCTTACCCCTGCCCTTGGTGTTTGCCCCCTTACCCCTGCCCTTGGTGTTTGCCCCCTTACCCCTGCCCCTTGGTGTTTGCCCCCTTACCCCTGCCCCTTGGTGTTTGCCCCCTTACCCCTGCCCTTGGTGTTTGCCCCCTTACCCCTGCCCCTTGGTGTTTGCCCCCTTACCCCTGCCCCTGGTGTTTGCCCCCTTACCCCTGCCCTTGGTGTTTGCCCCCTTACCCCTGCCCCTGGTGTTTGCCCCCTTACCCCTGCCCCTTGGTGTTTGCCCCCTTACCCCTGCCCTTGGTGTTTGCCCCCTTACCCCTGCCCCTTGGTGTTTGCCCCCTTACCCCTGCCCCTGGTGTTTGCCCCCTTACCCCTGCCCCTTGGTGTTTGCCCCCTTACCCCTGCCCCTTGGTGTTTGCCCCCTTACCCCTGCCCCTTGGTGTTTGCCCCCTTACCCCTGCCCTTGGTGTTTGCCCCCTTACCCCTGCCCTTGGTGTTTGCCCCCTTACCCCTGCCCCTTGGTGTTTGCCCCCTTACCCCTGCCCCTTGGTGTTTGCCCCCTTACCCCTGCCCTTGGTGTTTGCCCCCTTACCCCTGCCCTTGGTGTTTGCCCCCTTACCCCTGCCCCTTGGTGTTTGCCCCCTTACCCCTGCCCCTTGGTGTTTGCCCCCTTACCCCTGCCCTTGGTGTTTGCCCCCTTACCCCTGCCCTTGGTGTTTGCCCCCTTACCCCTGCCCTTGGTGTTTGCCCCCTTACCCCTGCCCCTGGTGTTTGCCCCCTTACCCCTGCCCCTTGGTGTTTGCCCCCTTACCCCTGCCCCTTGGTGTTTGCCCCCTTACCCCTGCCCCTTGGTGTTTGCCCCCTTACCCCTGCCCTTGGTGTTTGCCCCCTTACCCCTGCCCCTGGTGTTTGCCCCCTTACCCCTGCCCCTTGGTGTTTGCCCCCTTACCCCTGCCCCTGGTGTTTGCCCCCTTACCCCTGCCCCTTGGTGTTTGCCCCCTTACCCCTGCCCTTGGTGTTTGCCCCCTTACCCCTGCCCTTGGTGTTTGCCCCCTTACCCCTGCCCTTGGTGTTTGCCCCCTTACCCCTGCCCTTGGTGTTTGCCCCCTTACCCCTGCCCTTGGTGTTTGCCC
>NC_139629.1:24727453-24754953 GCF_964638095.1 Poromitra crassiceps | reverse complement strand
AGGTGTTAAAGGGGAATTTAGATTTTTTTTTTTTTACAACCTGGACTTATTTTCAGCTTAGTTTATGTTAAACTTGTCACCCAGGACAGAAATTTCTCAGATTGATGCAGTATTGAGCTGGAAACATGGCGGCTTGATCCACTGCAGCTGAACTCAACTCTTGTGAGACTCTCGCGAGACTCAGGTCCCACACACAGTCCTGATCTGGGATCAGCAGGCAGACTCAGGTCCCACACACAGTCCTGATCTGGGATCAGCAGGCAGACTCAGGTCCCACACGCAGTCCTGATCTGGGATCAGCAGGCAAACTCAGGTCCCACACACAGTCCTGATCTGGGATCAGCAGGCAGACTCAGGTCCCACACACAGTCCTGATCTGGGATCAGCAGGCAGACTCAGGTCCCACACGCAGTCCTGATCTGGGATCAGCAGGCAGACTCAGGTCCCACACACAGTCCTGATCTGGGATCAGCAGGCAGACTCAGGTCCCACACACAGTCCTGATCATGGGATCAGCAGGCAGACTCAGGTCCCACACACAGTCCTGATCTGGGATCAGCAGGCAGACTCGGGTCCCACACAGTCCTGATCTGAGATCAGCAGGCAAACTCAGGTCCCACACACAGTCCTGATCTGGGATCAGCAGGCAGACTCAGGTCCCACACACAGTCCTGATCTGGGATCCGCAGGCAGACTCAGGTCCCACACACAGTCCTGATCTGGGATCAGCAGGCAGACTCAGGTCCCACACACAGTCCTGATCTGGGATCAGCAGGCAGATGGAGGTCAATAGAGGCACTCCCAGTTCTTTCTCTAGTCGGATCTCCACAGTTTTGGGTACAGAGCCTTCTCTCGGGCAGCTCCCAGGCTTTGGAACTCCCTTCCTCAAGACATCAGAACCTTGCACTCAGGCCTCAAGACCCATCTCTTCTCCACCGCCTTCTCTTAGTCCCCCACTGTGTAGTATTTAGTGCATAGTGTCATCTTTGTCCGCTATTCGTTCACTAACATCACCCCTCCTCCCCCCAGTGTTTAGTATATTGTGTCAAGTGTCTTTGAGATCTGGAAAAGCGCTATACAAGCTCCATTTATTATAATAAGGATTTGAGCTGGTGAGTGGCAGACAATAAGCTTTTTACAGGACGTACATGCACGGCTGCCACATGCCCCTATGGCCTCTGTTCCAAGGTGTTGCACAGCGTGTTCTAGCTCAATACTGCATCAATCTGAGAAATGTCTGTTCTGGTTGACTAGTCTCAATGTGATTTTACCTGTTTAAATAAAGGCTAAATAAATGAATAAATTAATTAACATAAACTAAGATGAAAATATGGTTGTTTTTTTGTTTTAAATAAAAAAATAGTTGTCTTAAGATGCAAGAATGTGTGGTTGGTGCTAAAGAAAATAGCTTCGAATTTGTCTTCTGAAGAGCGAGAAGAGAACCTCATTAAAAGTGTTCATTTAAGTATGTTAAGACAGTGACCATTGTATAAATTAATGTATAGTTTCCTCCACACTTATTAATGAGAGGCTGACAAATGTACATGTTGTGATATTAATGGTAATTAAATAATTCATTCCAGTTTGATGCAATGTCCTGTTCAGAGAAATGAGACAGAGCAACAAGATGGTTTGACGTATTTGTATGAATTCATGCATATTATGACATAATGTTGATTTAGATTCAGGCGCTGTAATCAGTGCAGGACACTGATACCACTGACTTGTAAAATACACTGTGATGAGACCTGCTAAATAGAATTCCAGCATGACTGGCAGCAGTTAGTTATTACTTTAACAATGTCAACATTTATTTTTATGTATCGTCAATATACTTAACCGTTTGCATTCAATGTTTTTAAAGGAACACTCCGCCCATTTTCTACCAGCTTTGTATCATTAGAACATCAGTAGTATATCAGAAAACTGTAAACGGTTTTGAAGTCTGTCATTTAATTTGACAGTTATTGAGTGTTAAAGACTAACTCGAATTAATAACTCATTAACTCAAATCAACTCTCAATAACTGTCAAACTATTCATCATTCATCTAGTTTGACAGTTATTGAGAGTTGATTTGAGTTAATGAGTTATTAATTTGAGTTAGTGTGGACCAGTGATGTCACTGGTCCACACTTTAACACTCAATAACTGTCAAACTAAATGACAGACTTCAAAACAGTTTACAGTTTTCTGATATACTACTGATGTTCTAATGATACAAAGCTGGTTGAAAATGGGCAGAGTGTTCCTTTAATTGAAATATGTATTTCCCGTGTAAATAATTTTGTGTAAGATCCCGTTTCATTCTTTATTTGAAATAAAACCATAAACGAGCCCTTTGTTCCTATTTCTGCAACTAATGATGTGTAGACCTTCACATTGGCCTGTATCTAAGCCTGGCTTAGCTAAGTCAGGACCTGGACGGCTGGAGATTGTTGTTGATTGTTTTCAGACAGAACAAATTGATAGTGAGCAGGGAGCAGTTTCTAGACCTCATCATGGTTTGACGGTTGAAATAAAATCCATTTGCTTTTAAGTTTTCTTGCATTCCTCAACTTTCTCCTGTAAAAAAAGTCAAACTGGGTTCAACACCGATTTGAAAATTGGACTGCTTTATATACAGTAGCGCTATTATCCAAGTGCTTTACAATGTTCTGAGAGGGAGAGAAAAGGAGAGAGGGGGAGGGAGAGAGAATTAACACATCGGGAAGACCGAACACATACTTTTTTTTTTTGGAGGGGGGGGGGGTCAAGAAGACCAACTGTGCCCAGGTAGGCTAGGCCTACTCTTGGGAAATAAAGATAATTGCCCCATGATAAATATGCTTGTTTTTAAAGCACTACATGGTTTAGCACCCTCATACCTATCTGATTGCTTGTCTGAATATGTTCCAAGCCGCTCCCTCAGGTCCTCTGGTGCTAGCCTGCTTAACATAAAGTCAACTACAAAAAGTATGCATTCTGTTTTTATGCACCCACGGCTTGGAATATAAGAGAAGCACAAACTAGTTTGTAAGAAGCAGTAGGAGTATCAGTATTATACAACGTTGACTTGAAACAGGTATGATATACGTTATGTGGTTTTGTTTATTACTACAGCGAAATTATTAGATGGCAACTCACAATCTGTCAAAAAGTAAAGTAACAAATCAAAACCTAAGTTACTCATCAACCTATTGAAGGGAAATCACAAAATATCTTAATTAAAAGCAGTTAAGGGAGTTCTAGAACTTGTTGCCTTTCATTAGCACATTTCACATGATATTAAGAAAGTCATACACAGATTTTGCACAGATGCAGGGACATTTTGTGATTCTGATTAATTTGACAAAAAGTACTGATATACAGATATGTGTAATTCTACTGCTATTCTGTTATGTGTATCTCCATAGTGTTGTGTACTGGTTTGTTGACGTGGTTTCTGTTGTTGGGAGTGCGGTTTATTAAGTATGTTTTCTGTATGTGTCTAATGTACCGCCGTCTCCTCCCGCCCAGTGACAGATGCAAATGAGCTACTAGGCATTTCTGGTGCAATATATTTCTTGTGCATTGTCCCTGTCAAATAAACAATAACGATAAAGATTAGAGAAAGAACCGCCACACATTTTCCACAACTATTTCATTTATTTTTTTTAAAAACAGGTCCACTAAAAAGTTAACGGCATTTTACAAAAAACAAAACAGGAAGCAACAACAAATATGTTTACATCGTTCTCAAGAGTATAGTCATGATCAGTGTGTGTGTGTGTTTCCCGCTTACAGGAATGTCGCAATAGAGTACCACAGGAATGAGTCCTTAAGACCTGGGGCCGGTTGCACAAAGGACCTTAAGTTAAGATTTTCCTTAAGAGTCCGAGTTAAGGTGTCCATAAAATAAAATCGGTTGCACAAAACACCCTTAGATCTTGTGCTTACGTTTTCCTTCAAATGTTTAACCTTAAGGAGAAGATTTAAGGGTGTTTTGTGTAACCGATTTAATTTTATGTACACCTTAAATCGGACCTAAGGAAAATGCTTTGTGCAACTGGCCCCTGGATTTGAGCACTTCCGGTTCCCTTTGTCTCAAAGTTAATGGGATTCCTGTGGTACTGTGTGTGTGTTTAAAGCCCAATCCAAATGTGTACCCTCCAGTCTGGTGCACTGAGCGCTCACAGACCTCAGTGGTAAGTACCGTGATGTGTTCAGTGTCATCACGTGACGTCAAGTACCGTGATGTGTTCAGTGTCATCACGTGACGTCAAGTTTGCAAGGGCCAGACAGGCTAGAAATATGAGCGCTGACAGACCGGCCTAAAGACTGCCCTCTGTGGCCTAAAGACTGCCCTCTGTAGCCTGTACTTCTCTCTGTCATGATGTGGTTGAATATTCTTTCTGGCCTACATGATTCAAGTAACGTTTTTCATAAAGTCATTGTTTTACACATTCATAAATAAGAAGATCTTTTTTTCGCTTTTGTTGTTCGGCAAGTGGAAAACCTACGTCATGTGTGTATTGCAATGAATTGTGGGTCATTAAATCAGTGACATGGTGAAGTCTGCAGCCCAAGCGGACAGTATGAAGTCTGCAGAAGCTCTGCTTGAGGCCCCTTGAATTGTAGATTTAGAGCCCTCAGCACTCGCACACCTCCGGCGAACGAGCCCACAAAGTCCACTAATGGCTCATTTCCACCACATTTTACTGCCCTGTACAGCTCGTCACCACTCGGCTCTAATCGTATCAGCCCTATTGACGTTTTGCTTCCACCGCGGATCATGTGCCCCCACCCACCCCCGCCCACAGCTGGTCGTCTAAAAATAGCGACCGCATATCTGTCCTTTGGCTATAACATAACGTTACAATTAAATCCATCCACAGAACTTTTAAACTGTTTATGAAATACTGGTGCCTCTAAATGACCTACAGTGTACATGGGCAAATGTGACAATCGGCCAAGAGAATGATATCACAGGCATGTGCTGTGCTGTGCGGGGACGGGAGAGGCGCAACAGAGTGAAGCCTCTACCCCGCAGCCTCTCACCAGGCAAGACCGGGGCTTCCAAACACCCGCTGCGGCCTAGCGGAGCGCTGCAGCCTCCTCTCAGCTACAGAGCTCCCTGAGCGAGCAGCGGACTTTTTTCTCAGACAATTGAACACCCGCCACGATTTTATTTCACCGGAGGTGAAGGCAGCGACACAAAATACTGATGGAAATATACATAACAGAAGATAAGGTAAGACCACTAAACTGGTATGCAGCCGCCAGCATTGCATTGACAGTCAGTAGACAGAGTAAACACGATTCTCTCTGACCAATCAGTAGCCATCAGAGTTTTACGTCACCATTTGGGACCTACTCGCCAGCCCGAAGTACCCCGACGAGGCAGGGACCAAAAGTAGCACGACTCGGCCTAAAATCAAACCGAGCTGGGCCGGTTTTTGACGGTGGGATGAGACCAAAAGTCGAGTCGAGCGGAGCGGGACCGCGCTACTAGCTGCTGTGGAATTGGGCCATAAGAGTCTGCAAGTGTGACGAAGACGGGACCTTTGGATTGAGCCTAACTGTGCGTTCACACCGGGGCAAGAAAAAAAGATGAATTATTCGCTCCAGGTGACATTTTCTAGCAATGAGGTGGAATCGCGTCACTCGCGCCTTTGTGTTTCTCGTCACGTGAATTGGCCCTGGTGTGAACACACAGTAAGTCTTTAAGTGTATAATTGGACTGAGCCTAAGGGCCTGTGTCCACCTAGCGTCTTTTTCCGACGTTAAACGTTGGGAGTGCGCTGGGGAGCGCTGATCCCAGCGCACAATATACAAGGAAGCAGTCTCAAACTAACGTTAGTTCAGTGCGGTAGTAGCTTGACAGCTGACAGCTAGCAAGCTAACAACACAGGTAGGCCACGCTATTAAAAGCAGTAAGCACAACACTCACCAGAAATATTAAGTGTCTAGCCAATCTGCTCCCACAATTGAGCCTTTCTGTCTCTGTTGCGATAGTTTCTCCATATGATTAGTTGCCAGAAAAGGAGCACCCGACACCAGCGTCTTTCTGAAAAGTTAAATTATTCTCAGCTGGGAGCGGGCGCACAAAAACGCCGGAGCGCTCTGAAAATAGACGCTGGGCGCAGCGCACTTTCTATAGAGGGTCGTGTGCGCTCGCATACGCTCTCCCCCCATTGGAAACAACTGAAAAAAGACGCTGGACCTGAGGAAAAGACGCTAGGTGGACACAGGCCCTTAGTCTGTAGTTTAGTTTAGTTTGTAGGTGTATAGTTGGACTGAGCCTAAGTTTGTTGGTGTATAGTTGGACTGAGCCTAAGTTTGTATAGTTCTTGCTTATTTCATAGTAACAGCAGTCTCCAGGAGAACCATCACCAACAGCCCATGGAGGCCCGATGCAGCTGAACGCCTCTTTCTACCAGGAGGGGGCGGTGTTGGCCAGTCGTCTCATGCGCCTGAAAATAAGTAGAAATTTCAATGTCAATCAAATAATTTCAGAAATAATATCCACTGAGTCAGTCACTATCTAACACCTGTCTCACCTGGTATTCCTGTCTTGATCTCGGATCTTCTTCTCCATTTCGGCATCTGTGAGGGTCTCCAGCAGGGGGCACCACTGGTCGGCATCGCCTGTGTTGCGGATGGCGATCTCCACTGTGGGGAGTGGGTTCTCACTGTGGGAAATCACAGGCATGGCAATATAGCATCAGTCCACCGGAGAGCACTGAAGAGCAGGTCATGATGTGTCAGAGAGGGCACAATAAGCCAGAGAGGGATGAGAAAAGTCGGTAACACTTTCATGAAGGTCATGTCGATAATGCATTACAGTATGAGCACATTCATCAGATATTATGGTGCATTTATTAGGCTTTAAATGTTTATAATCATGCATGGCATGGAAACTTGTAACAAGGTTTATAAAGTATTATGTGGTGGACATAATATTAGAAGTTCAGCATTCATTATGCTTTTAGCGAGAATTATGCTTGACGTATGGACTGTCGCAATGAGAAATGAGAGACACGGAATCCTGACAAGAAAACGTTTAGAGCTTTTATACTTCGTGTGGGTTTCTCCTCGCGGAAGTGACTGTTATTTTTGAAAACTCCACTTTGTCCACATAGTCGCACGTCCGCATAGTTAGACAATCTGGGGTGTGCACGGACAGGCGAAAACCGTCCGGACGGGAGCCTCGCAGAGGGCCGTGTTTGCTGATTTGAAGTCACTTGTCCGTACGGACACGGATGCGTTCGGTATCATTCAAGCTTTATACCTCCGTGCCAGTGTGACAACAGTGTGTGAAAGAAGAATCTTTTTTGTTTTACACTTTACTTGCAGCCAGCAAATACTGCTCATAAGTCCTCATAACTGTGTTATAGTATCATACAATGTGCTAATAACCTTATAGTGATGTGACTTAAAGCTCACCAAGTCATGCTATAGCACAGAGGTTTTCAAAGTGTGGGAGGGTGTGCCTCCCCTCAGGGAACATATAGACAGACCCCCCCCCCCTCCCATTATTACTATTATTGTTTGCATGCTCCACTCGGGCATAAAACTGAGTTCCAAAAATGTTGTAAACATCTTTATCCTATATTCTTTAAGATCTTATTAAAACATCTTTATCCTTCTTTTTTCAAATATCTTCTTTTAAACATTTTAAACATCTTTATCCACTTTGGAGGACTTTTAATCTTTTTTTTTCTCCCACATTCATGTTTAAATTGTGGTTAAATAATGTAACCCTGCAGTCCAATAACTAAATTGAAAACAGTCTCACCCAACAAAATCATCACTGCACTGTCTCAAAATTGTGCGTAAATCCTCGCAGCAATGCCCTGCACACTGCACAACACTGTGCATAGATCCTTTATCTGGCAATAATCGGATCAATTTTGCCTCTTTCATTTGCTCACCCCTCCTGTGGTGGGAACAATAGTTGGGCTTCCATCCGAAGATATCGCAAATTTTTATTGCATTTTCAGAAAGTCGGCAAAAGAAAATGCGAAATAATGCGTGCTTCCATCCGCTGCTATTATGTTTGAGTTTGTAGTTTGAGGCTGTGTGCCTCTGCTGATCTGCTGCTAGACCTGATACGTGTCGTCTTGCAGGCAGGCAGGGACCAAGCTCTATTAAACACATTTACGTTATTAATTTAAGGTTTGTTGATGATCTACAAAGGTACATAGACCATAAGATGCAATTTATGGATTACCAGGTGCCACTCTTCAACTGCAAGCGTAACGTTATAATCCACGGAGCAGCGAGAAGTGAGTCACATTAACATTAATCCCAGTCTTCTGTTTAAAGAGGTGGTCTAAAAATTGTACCGCCTATTTACCATTATTTACCTTACAAGTATAGCCCTATTTAGTGTAGGCTACACTGACATGAAACTGCGTGGTTTTGGAAGGGAGAGACGACCGAAGACTCGCTTAATGTGTTTCCACTACATTTATCGCATTACCTTTTATCAATATACACCAACTTTTCCATCTCCCCCAAGCGTGAAAACTTAATTTTTTGTTTCTCCCAAGATACAGCAGAGCAGGACTGAGCTACAGCAGAGCAGGACTGAGCCACAGGAATATTTGGAACAGCGCTAACAACACTTTGAACAAGCTTATGCAATTTCAAAACGACTGCTCTTCTCTTCTTCATTAAACTACTGTTGTTGACCATCTTGTCCGTTTGGTTGCGATGAAGAGCTAAATGAAAAAGTCTCGGATGTTATTTGGAGGGGAACACAGATCGAGGCGACTACACTGCAAGAACAAGACATATGAAAGGCTCTATTGGTGCTTATCTCGACTTGGCCAGTTTAATGTAATGTAGTGTCTGACTTCATTACAAAATCAGTAGTACATAGGAAAACTGTAAGCCGTTTTGCAGTCGTTCATTTAGTTTGACAGTTATTGAGAGTTGATTTGAGTGAATTTGTGGACCAGTGATGTCATTTGTGCATGAATGACGTCAAACAACTTAACTACAAACAACTCTCAATAACTGTCAAACTAAATGAATGCCTGCAAAACTACTTACAGTTTTCTGATATACTACCGAGTTTGTAATGATACAAAGCTGGATGAAAATTGGCGGAGTGTTCCTTGAATGTAATGTCTGTAATGACTTCCATACTGAAGGGGTGGGCGGTTCAAAATGAAGAGATGAAGGAGAGAAGTGTAAATGTACTCAGCTCAGTGCAGGTGGTAAGAGAAGGTGGAAGAGGGGTAAGCTTTTGGGGTAGAGGGGAAGTAATTGGTAAGCATATTGACCTGAAATCAGACCTAGAGGGAACAAGACAGTGGGGAGAGAGAGAGAGAGCAAAACACATTAGCGACACAAAAAGCCATGGATATGATGCTTTCAAAAGACATTAGCAACACAAAAAGCCATGGATATTATGCTTTAAAAGACATTAGCAACACAAAAAGCCATGGATATTATGCTTTAAAAAGACATTAGCAACACAAAAAGCCACGGATATTATGCTTTAAAAGACATTAGCAACACAAAAAGCCATGGAGATTATGCTTTCAAAAGACATTAGCAACACAAAAAGCCATGGAGATTATGCTTTAAAAAGACATTAGCAACACAAAAAGCCATGGAGATGATGCTTTAAAAGACATTAGCAACACAAAAAGCCATGGAGATTATGCTTTAAAAAGACATTAGCAACACAAAAAGCCATGGATATTATTATGCTTTCAAAAGACATTAGCGACACAAAAAGCCATGGAGATTATGCATTCAAAAGACATTAGCAACACAAAAAGCCATGGAGATTATGCTTTCAAAAGACATTAGCGACACAAAAAGCCATGGAGATTATGGGCCCTATTCTCCCACAAGCCTTCGGCGCTAAAACGGGCCTTAAACGCAAAAAAACGTGCCTTGCGCCTGTTTTGGGACGATATCAATATGGCTTTAGGCTGCCAAATGCGCTTTAGGCCGAATGGGCGTGGCGCAGTCCCAGAATGGGCCAAAGTGGGCGTGCCGGCGCTAAATACCGGCGTACTGCTATCTTCCGACCTGGCGTTAATTTAGCGCCTTGCGCCTTTGAAAAGCAGGTCTATTCAGTGGGCCAGTTGCGCGGAGCGCTCCCCTCTGGCTCTCTCCCTCCCCTCTGGCTCTCTCCTCTTTCACCCTTCTCTGTGTCACCTCTCCCTCTCTCCTCAGTCTGACAGGCACAATACCGACTCCATTTCGCTACTAAATAGCAACTAAATGAGCCGAAAACCTATATTAAGGGAGGATCTAAATAATGTGCAATGGTAAGACAACCTCCAATTGTAGAACATTTCAATATTGGACCAAATAAAACATCGAAATGAAAACACCACCCTATGTGAAACATATATGTCCTACTGGGGCTATAAATATCCCTTGTCGATTTAACGTGATTTAGATAAGTGACAGCGGAACGCGCTTCGGAAGCTTCTACTGTCATCTGCTATACTGTGATGTCCACTCCAATAACTTGGCCCTACTCCACATTTAGTTTTACAATAAAAACACATTTATGCAATGACTTTACATAATGTAGGCTATATTTATGTGCATCATCCTTCCTGCAGCAGGCGAGAGAAAATGATATCTTTCTGGACAAACTTTCACCAATCTAATAGGCTATATTTTTCTAGCTGATGCGTTTAGAACATTATTTTCACTTTGATCTTGCTATAGTGTAGCGTTTTTACATGCTTGCAGTATTTCAACTGCAGTTATATTGGTTTGAGAAGCATCATAATATGGAATAATAGCCGATATATGGAGACAGACGGGATGAAGGGAGGTGTGGGGGGGGGGGGGGGGGGGATCAGAGGCTTGGGTTTCGTCTGGTTTTGCTGGACCACTGGAATGGAGCTTAAAAGGCAAGCATGCGATTCGTTTATTGCACTTATCCAATGAACTGACGGTGCATAATTTTACGCTTAAAAGGCGTGGTTGTAATGGTTGAGGCTGCGTCTAGCGCCAAGACCAAGATATCAAGTGCGCTGGTCCACACCCACTGATTTGGGCTGCGCCAGGCGCTCGGCCTAGAAACAGCGCCGATGCAACGATAGGGACCTATGCTTTCAAAAGACATTAGCGACACAAAAAGCCATGGAGATTATGCTTTCAAAAGACATTAGCGACACAAAAAGCCATGGAGATTATGCTTTCAAAAGACATTAGCAACACAAAAAGCCATGGAGATTATGCATTCAAAAGACATTAGCAACACAAAAAGCCATGGAGATTATGCTTTCAAAAGACATTAGCAACACAAAAAGCCATGGAGATTATGCTTTCAAAAGACATTAGCAACACAAAAAGCCATGGAGATTATGCATTCAAAAGACATTAGCAACACAAAAAGCCATGGAGATTATGCTTTCGAAAGACATTAGCAACACAAAAAGCCATGGAGATTATGCTTTCAAAAGACATTAGCAACACAAAAAGCCATGGAGATTATGCTTTCAAAAGACATTAGCAACACAAAAAGCCATGGAGATTATGCTTTCAAAAGACATTAGCGACACAAAAAGCCATGGATATTATGCTTTCAAAAGACATTAGCAACACAAAAAGCCATGGATATTATGCTTTAAAAAGACATTAGCAACACAAAAAGCCATGGATATTATTATGCTTTCAAAAGACATTAGCAACACAAAAAGCCATGGAGATTATGCTTTCAAAAGACATTAGCAACACAAAAAGCCATGGAGATTATGCTTTCAAAAGACATTAGCAACACAAAAAGCCATGGAGATTATGCTTTCAAAATACATTAGCAACACAAAAAGCCATGGAGATTATGCTTTAAAAAGACATTAGCAACACAAAAAGCCATGGAGATGATGCTTTAAAAGACATTAGCAACACAAAAAGCCATGGAGATTATGCTTTAAAAGACATTAGCAACACCAAAAGCCATGGATATTATGCTTTCAAAAGACATTAGCAACACAAAAAGCCATGGAGATTATGCTTTCAAAAGACATTAGCAACACAAAAAGCCATGGAGATTATGCTTTAAAAGACATTAGCAACACAAAAAGCCATGGATATTATGCTTTCAAAAGACATTAGCAACACAAAAAGCCATGGATATTATGCTTTCAAAAGACATTAGCAACACAAAAAGCCATGGATATTATGCTTTCAAAAGACATTAGCGACACAAAAACCAATGGAGATTATGCTTTAAAAAGACATTAGCAACACAAAAAGCCATGGAGATTATGCTTTAAAAAGACATTAGCAACACAAAAAGCCATGGATATTATTATGCTTTCAAAAGACATTAGCGACACAAAAAGCCATGGAGATTATGCTTTAAAAAGACATTAGCGACACAAAAAGCCATGGAGATGATGCTTTAAAAACACATTAGCAACACAAAAAGCCATGGAGATGATGCTTTCAAAATACATTAGCAACACAAAAAGCCATGGATATTATTATGCTTTCAAAAGACATTAGCAACACAAAAAGCCATGGAGATTATGCTTTAAAAAGACATTAGCGACACAAAAAGCCATGGAGATGATGCTTTAAAAACACATTAGCAACACAAAAAGCCATGGAGATTATGCTTTCAAAATACATTAGCAACACAAAAAGCCATGGAGATTATGCTTTCAAAAGACATTAGCAACACAAAAAGCCATGGATATTATGCTTTCAAAAGACATTAGCAACACAAAAAGCCATGGAGCAGATGCTTTCAAAACACTTCCTCTCTGACTTGAGGTGAGAACCAAAACAAACACCAATGACTAAAGAGGAACTAAGTCAAACTGAATGGTAAGCCATAGTAGGAAGATGGTTTGACCTAAATATGCAAAGCAAATTGAAAACTGAAAACAAATGGCATTTGGAAACGTATGTATAGGGCTGGACCCAAACATTAGACTATTTGGATATCGGTTGGTTGGGTATGTATTGGGAGACGGACTCAAGGTCATATCTCTTGTTCTTGTGTGGTAAAAAGGCAGTTATTGTGTCTCCCTGCGGGGAGGAGAACCTCTTGTCTTGTTCTGAGTATTTTCCTATCTCTCTCTCTCGTACTAACCAGTGGGCTAGCTCTATCTCTCTCTCTCTCGTATTAACCAGTGGGCTAGCTCTATCTCTCTCTCTCGTACTAAGCAGTGGGCTAGCTCTATCTCTCTCTCTCGTACTAAGCAGTGGGCTAGCTCGGGCTCTGACAAGAGGATGCCACGGATGCGATACTGAAAGCTGTAGTTCCGCGAATGGCCACTTGGCTCCAAAAGGGAGTCGTTCGGCGCCACCATAGGCAAAGTTTGCGTTAGTTCAGGGGGTTCACTCAACCCCCTACGTGGCCATAACCAAAATGCATGTAGCCTATTTAAGTAGGCTATTAACTATATCTTTTTTTATTATAACACCTGCTCGTTATTAGGCTACTTAGTTTGCTCCTCTCTCCCTTGCGCCCTCGCTCTCTCTCCATGCATCCTCCAAGTCCAAGCGGACTTCAGAACTAGCCTACTCGCCCGTGGTGTCCGCAGCTTTCCGTGTAGTGTAACATTACGCCTCCACTCGGGAGTATATGGGGGAGGCACGCGCTTCACACCACGGAATTGACCTATAGGAAAAGCACATCTTATTATTTCGGCAAACCTGAGCGCCCAGGACTGCAGACGGTTACAGAGGGCTGTGAAAGCAGCAGATAAAATCATGGGCACAGAGCTGCCACAACTCCATAACATCTACACCACTCGCTGTAAGAAGAAAGCTTAGAACATCATCAAAGACACCAGCCACCCCCGCCCATAACCTGTTCTCACTCCTCCCATCCAAACAACATTACCGGAGCATCAAATCACACACCACCCGCCTCAGTAATAGTTTCTTCCCCCAGGCAGTCAGGTTGCTGAACAGCTGAACCATACGTACTGCAATGCACTTGTCACTTTGATTGTGTTGTATATTATATAATATTATATTGTATTGTATTGTATTGTATTGTATTTTCGGACTGTGGTTATGTATATACACTGAGTCAGGTGTATAGCCCTGTATAGATGTGACTGTGCCTACATAGTTATGTAGGCTTACGCCTACTTTTCTTTTTCTTTTCTGTCGGGATTTTGTGATTATGTCCTTGTGTGTTTAGGCAGAGGGAGCTCAGAGCATAAGAATTTTATTGTATTTATAAATATGACAATAGAGTTGAACTTGATTTTGCGCACAGAATGGCTCCGACAAGAAGCGAATATCGAATATAAAAATTAAAAGGGGGTGTGACAATGGGCGTGTCCAATCACAGAAAGATGCTTAACTTCCAAACGGATTCACGTAGCACCACGTAGCTTTGTAGAAAGGTTGGTCATGGGCCAAGGACGAACTGATTCACTTTCCATGCTCACTGGTCAAAAGGAGGCGTGGCTATGGGATAGCCAAAAAGGTGCCTAAGTTCCAAACGGATTCACCTAACACGCTGTGGCGGACGTATGCACTCTACCGAGTGCCCTCTAGTTAACTCTATTAATAATTGTATTAATATGAATAATTGTATTGATTATTAATTATTGTCCGCTACTAACCAAACCTGCTTCTGCCAGTTCCCAATATGACTTCAGCCTACGGTGGCTGTCACTTTGCCTGAGGCTGGGACAACATGGAAAGATAGGTAACATTTTTATGAATGCGAAGACTTGTTGAGGAGAACGTGCACAGTGTGTAAGGTTATAAAAGTCAAGCTAATTTCATAGCCCAAACAATTTAAGACCTGTCAAAATCATTTTTAAGACATTTTATATAAATGCAGTCCAATCTAAGCATTTTAAGGCCTAAAATTCAGATGATTGTATTTTAGACTTTTTAAGACCCCGCAGAAACCCTGTCTTACAGAGTGAGTGAGTGAGTGAGTTACCTGAAGGCGTAGGTCCGCTGGTGCCAGCTGAGCTGGCCACGGATGCTGTAGGCGATGGTGGTGACAAACTCTCCGCCCAGACCCAGCTCCGAGCACAGCTTCAAGGCAAACGTCTCGGGGGAGTTCTCCCTCTCAGACATGTCCCACTCAAACTGGTCCACCAGGGAGATGTTCCCCACGTGGATGTTCAGCTGCAGAAGGTACGAAGACTTAACGTACATGACATCTTTTACAAACTCAGAGAAGTTCTCAAATACCCTGGTTGGGCACTCACCTTGATAATGACTCTCTGGTCGGTCTGCTCGTCCAGTATGCTGTCAGTTGGGTAAGACTCAATCTGCTGACGAATGGCTGAGGCAATGGCCGGGACAAAGGCCAGAGGATTCAGGTCCAGGTCATCACACAAAATCTCTGCAAACATCTCCGGGGTCATCAGCTTCTCTGGTGGTGGTGGAGGGGGGTACAACATTAGAGAAGGTAGACCGTGTAGACCGTGTTACCGCTAACCCTAACCCTTCAAACCAAGGCCCTGTTTACACGACAACATAAAATGGCAAACTTCTGTTGCGTTTGGGTCTTCTATAGTCTATAGACTCTATACCATTCATATTCCATGTGAAGGCATCTCGGAGCTTCTGTCCATCTATCTCCATGTCCAGACGGATGGGAACCAACACCTCTGCCTGGGCCGCGTTCTCGTGGATCACCGCAGGGTCATGATCATCAAAGCTGAGAGAGAGAGAAGAGAGCACAGAGTGAGACATCTTATAACCGCAAGGGACGATGATGAAACAAGTTAAGTGTCGAGCTCTGTCAGGAACATCCATTTAAGAGAAGAATAAAACTATTAAAGATTGATTTCCGTTAGAAACAGAAATATTATTAAATAATCTCGACTGTGACAGGTGTGAGTGTAGGCAGTGTCTCTCGACTGTGACAGGTGTGAGTGTAGACAGGTGTGAGTGTAGACAGGTGTGAGTGTAGACAGGTGTGAGTGTGACAGGTGAGAGTGTAGACAAGTGTGAGTGTGACAGGTGTGAGTGTAGACAGGTGTGAGTGTGACAGGTGTGAGTGTAGACAGGTGTGAGTGTGACAGGTGTGAGTGTAGACAGGTGTGAGTGTAGACAGGTGTGTGTGACAGGTGTGAGTGTAGACAGGTGTGAGTGTGACAGGTGTGAGTGTAGACAGGTGTGAGTGTAGACACAGGTGTGAGTGTGACAGGTGTGAGTGTAGACAGGTGTGAGTGTAGACAGGTGTGTGTCACAGGTGTGAGTGTAGACAGGTGTGAGTGTAGACAGGTGTGAGTGTGACAGGTGTGAGTGTAGACAGGTGTGAGTGTAGACACAGGTGTGAGTGTGACAGGTGTGAGTGTAGACAGGTGTGAGTGTAGACAGGTGTGAGTGTGACAGGTGTGAGTGTAGGCAGTGTCTCTCACCACAGGGGGAAGGTCCTTTTCTTGTCGCGCCCCATGCGGTTGCGGTTGATGGTGGTGGAGCAGGGCACAGCGTCCAGATGGTGAGAGCTGTTGGGCAGGGTGGGCACCCACTGGCTGCTCCGCTTCGCCTTCTGCTCCCTGCACAGGAAGGACAACAACACACCCTGAGCCACCCCAACTAAAATATGGCCGCTTTCTGGAAGCAAGATTTTTTTCCCCTAGTATGGGACAATGGGGATTCCCCCCCCCCCCCCCCCCTCCATCTTTATCTTTTGTTTTTGCTCCAACTGAAATGTTTTATGGTCACTCACGATTCAGTAGGTGACAGGTTTGTTTGGTTCCAGCCTTAAAGGTCCTATCCGTAAGTTTGGGGGAAAAGGTGTTTTTTCTTACCATTGACTGAATGCACCGTTACTTAACTTAAAAAATGAGCCCAGCCGCGTCTCTTCTCGTCGGTTTTGGCCCGGCTATAGATAACATTAGCTTAGCTGCTTGCTAACGCGGCTATGTATTTACCACCCAGAAGCTAATAATGTTACCGTCAAGTTTGGATAATGCAATAGTCGCAAATATGCCTAACCTTACTACCGTTGTGCTTATGGTTATGGGACATTGTTTGACTGTTCCGTTTGGTCGCGTCTAGCTCACATCAGCCAGGTTAGGAAATAGCCTGAAACGATTAAAATAGTACAGATATTTGGGAACCGCATTATGTACAATTTTATGGGTAAGTCCTCATTTAATTTAATTCTTTTTTCAACTGGGAGCCAATTGACATCTTTTCAAGTCAACTTGGCATCTCAGGGCTTGTGAAGACTTGGATTATGCCAAGTGAGCAGTATGGAAGCTTTTTTTTCTGTTACATTTTTGCCCGTGACTCTGTTCACACTCAGGAGACGGCTCTACTTTCCTGACGTGGCCGGTCTCCATTTCTCCAAACTGTGACCGCGTCGGCTGCATTCTACTGCATGTAGTACACCGACTGTCAGCAAGTACCTCATACAACCCCACATCAAAAAAAATCACAACTATCCCTTTAAAATGCACAAAGATGAATATGTTCAAATCAAATAAACACTCCAAATAAACAAACATAGACATCCAGTCAGCCAATCAGTAGTTACCTGAGGTAAGCTGGAGGTTCTGTGTTGATGGACACGGCCTTGTATTTCTCATCATTACCCTCGAATATCTCTTCACACTCTGATGCCTTCAGCAGAGTCACACTAGTGGCTACAGATGGACAATGGGAAGAAAAGATAGGTGTCTGTCTGTCATTTTTATATATGTTTTACTGTAACAGGGCACCCTTGAAAATGAGAGCTTGCTCTCAAGGGCCACCCCTGTATAAATAAAGGTAATAATAATAATAATAATAATAATAATAATAATAATAATAATAATAATAATAATAATAATAATAATAATAACAAAAACTATAGCACCAAAATTCCTTAATCTTTTGGAGGGAAAATCAAACCAAAAACGTTCACATTTTCTAATAAAACTTTGCAATCACTTTAATTTGATTGTACCATTCATTGGATCAAAGTAAACTGCTTTAGACCCCCGCCCTCGGATTTCACCTCTCCTTAAATATAAATAAATTATAATTTATAAGCCGACTAAACAACACCGTCACCTATACTTTTGTCAAGACGAATGTGAAACCAAGTAGCCTACAACACTCACCATGTGATGAAGCTACAATCTTCTTCCTCTCCTCCACTGAGGCCAGCCTCCTCCATAAAGACGGGTATCTTTTATACAGAGAGCCTCGGAACATACGCAGATAGTTTCCGACCTGGAGAGAGAGGGGAGGGGAGGGAGGGGAGGGGAGAGAGGAGAGGGGAGATGAGAGGGGAGACAGGAGAGGAGAGAGAGGGGATGAGAGGAGAGACAATGAGAGATGAGGGGAGAGAGAGGGGATGAGAGGGAGAGAGATGAGAGGGGAGAGGAGAAGAAAGAGTAGATGAGGGGGGAGAGAGGAGAAGAGAGGAGAGGAGATGAGAGGGGAGATGAGAGGGGAGAGAGAAGAAGAGGGGAGAAGAGAGAGGAGATGAGGGGGGAGATGAGAGAGGAGAGAAGAGAGATGAGATAGGAGAGATGAGATGAGAGGGGAGAGAAGAGAGATGAGATGAGAGGGGAGAGAGGAGAAGAGAGGGGAGAGAGGGGAGAGAAGAGATGAGGGGAGAGAGGAGAGGAGATGAAAGGGGAGAGATTCATTATTTAAACAGCATGTATATAGGAATGATTTGGGACCAAGCTTTTTGATCACTATAAGCGGTTGATCACTATAACTGTGATCATCCCTATAAGCGGATTCCACTGTATCCACTTTGACAAGCATCGCAGGGATCTCTTTGGTAAAGCTGTGACAGGGCCTTGCTGCAGCCGCCCCCTCCCTCTGGAATGCCCTCCCCAGTCACATCTGACAGGCCAACACTCATTTTCGTTCATATTCACATGTCATTAAAAACAAATTGTGCGCTGCTGCTGAATGCATATAGGAAACACTGGTATTATTGGAACCTGGGAACATTGAGCCTTGGGAACATTGATACACTCCCCATTTGAATTACCTTGCCTTTCATCACACTTAATTAGAGTCCACTTTATCACTATTTGGCTATCATGATGTAAGTCTTTCATCTGTATCTACTAGTCAGCTGTCACTAGGCCACTGAGCCACAGCCACACTACAGCTATATTAGAGATATTTAGCTGAACGTCATCCAGAGTGTCTACCACTGAAAGCAACAGTGGAATGTGTCAAGCTGTCTTTTCACTTACATTATCTCCAAAGTGGGGTACGTGACGTGTACCACAGGGGTACATGTACTCGCGAATACTCGCACTCGGGTAGTCACAGTTACATGGGGGGGGGGGGGATCTGTAGTTGAGAACACATTATGCATCTGTGCTCTAGCTCACTCACAATGGTGAATTGTGTGCCAATTGAGTTCAGTGAGTCCCGAATGGTACTGTGATTTAGCTGGTTAGCTAACTAACGTTAACTTATAGATGTAACGTTACCGTTAGGTTACACTACTACTAGTGAGAAGAAGTTACAGCATCATTTTTGTTGCATACAGCATGGATGATGTTTGAGCTGCTAGGACTAGCATTTCTTTGTTTACCAAACTGAATGTGGCACCGTTAGCACGCTAGCTGGTAAGCTAGCTGCTAGCAAAAAGCAGCCGAAACACCAGTCTGAGAGCTGAGCAGTGATAGCGAGGCACATACCTCTGATCCAACCATGTAGAAGTCTCCATCTTCTTCT
Organism: Poromitra crassiceps; assembly: GCF_964638095.1. Lineage (NCBI taxonomy): Eukaryota > Metazoa > Chordata > Actinopteri > Beryciformes > Melamphaidae > Poromitra > Poromitra crassiceps. The sequence goes on along the minus strand of NC_139629.1, from coordinate 24,735,367 downwards.
AATTGAAATTTTATTGGCTTCTGGCCAAACGTTTTACTTAATGCTAATTGCATCTCTATGTACTGTAGTCGCTAACAGCTAGCCAGTCAGTAGCCTATAACGTTAGCTGCTGCTGCGTTCACGTCCTGCGGGGAAAATGGGAGATGCGAGCTACATAGGGGTAATTGTGTGACGATAAGGATGTAATAATTATGATATACCATGTATATAAAAATGTTACGGAAGCGCATTGCATTATATAAATAACATAAAAAACGCCGTTTTTCTTAATGATACGTTTTCGTTAAAAAAAATGTTTTCTGATCTGTTTTTCTGAGAGGTCTACGAGATAATTATGAAAAAAATCGAATTAATTCAGAAAAACGGCTGTCTTTCTGAATTGATTTTTTTTCATGAAAATAATAAATCCTGCCCAATTCAGAAAAACAGGGCTGAATAATTTTTTTCGTGAAAAAGTATGTCATTAAGAAAAACAGGGCTGTTTCTTATCTCGTTAATTCAGGAAAACAGCAGAGAATATTTTAATGAAAACGTATCTCTTTAATTCAGAAAAACAGGGTTGTTTTATTTCTCAAGTGAATGCAATACCAATACGCTTCCGTAAAAGTGAGAGTTGCGATTCTATACTTCACATTAATTTGAATATTCATACATCTAAAACGTTGCATTATCACCCAAACACAAAGGTCAGAGGTTTAAATCAATTAACATAATTATGAAAACTGGTGTTTTTCAGACAGACAGATAAACAACTGGCAAAGTAGTCAAAACGGCTTCTGTGGTAGTTTCCGCTACAATAGATGTCTTCAGGACCACATCACTCTCTCTCTCACACACACACAAGGGATGCACATAATATATCGGCAATCATATCGGTATTGGCCGTCAGTCATTTTTTAACATACCGTATCGGTCCGATGAGCAAAATAACAGCAATGTGTTATCATGTTCATATTGAGAGGAAGCAATGCGGTAAATCTGATTTATGGGCTGTTCCAAATGTTTTGAAAAAAACCCCCAAAGACATTACTTTTTCAAATTGACAGTGTTTACATGTGTTTTTCAATATGTACAAAATGTGATTATCAGATCATATCATCGGTAAATATTGTTACTCGGCCATAACAGCAATGTTAATATCAGTTATCGGTGCATCCCTAAGCCCTCGTTCACACCATACGCTGAAGCTACACTCAAGCCACACTGAGGCTACGCATGCAGTTTCATTTCGGCGTCCTTGTTAACAGGCGAGACCGTTCACACCAGCCGTATGCGTGCCACGCTCAAGCCACGTTGAAGCTGCGCTGAAGCGATCGTTCAGGATTCTGTTATATTTTCCAAGCGCGAAGCTGCTAAGCATGAAGTCAATGCAAGTTGTGGGCGGGAGCGAGGCACTGAGGAAAATAGAGTGCTTCTTGTGTGACCGGTTTAGCGTGACACTCAGCTTCTGTTCAGCTCTGCTTCTGTTAAGCGCCTGGTGTGAACAAAGACACGCACACACACACACACACACAGTTGCGGCTGGTAACGACAATATGGATGCAGCATCACTGGAATAAACCGGAGGTACTCTCACAGTCAGGCAAATGAAATATATTCATAGTAATTTGCCATACACATTTATTCTTTAAAAAAGTGAAATGAAAAATAAAATAAAATAAAATAGAAACAACACACTCGGCATTTTACTGCATCTGTCATTTTCTCTTTCTTCTGACAATTGTTGAATATCACTATTTTTTCTCTGATGAAGACAAACATGGACCAGGCCGAAAGGCGTGCCATCCAAAGTCCCTGGGGCGTCTGTTCTCTCCAGTAGTGTCAGAGCGTCTGGCATGGAGAAGAGTTTGTGAGGATGATGGAAGCCATTTACTAAGACAGACAGGAGGACATCTCCAATGACTTCTGCTGCTTTGGCATTCTGAGTCCAGAACAAAACTAACAAGTCGTCCCCTTCCCCTTCCTCTCTCTCTCTCTCTGAGGGAATGTCCATAGAAGTGAGCTGGCGATGGGGGGTGGGGAGGGGATGGTTTAGCCCCCCAGGCGCTGGCCCTCCCCCCAGGCGAAGCCCCCGGGGCGCTCCTCGGGGAGGGGGTTGTAGTTGGCGTCCTCTTCTGGAGTGTCAAACAGCATCTTTCTACAGGGAGATACAGACAAGAGGCGGATGGAGGACTTCTAGATCTAGACCAGTGATTCTCAAACTTTTTCCACATCAAGGAACCCTAAACTGACACAAATTAGAGCACAGACCCCCATCTGATTAGCTTTTAGCTTTTAGATGTTTTATTACAGATAGTGTATGAAACCCATGACCAAAACAGTCATACATTCTGGCATTGTGTCACTTATAGCAAAAATCAATTCTCCCCCTTTTTGCTGGGGACCCCCTGGATCCCCTCAAGGACCCCTGGGGGTCCCCAGACAACACTTTGAGACCCATTGTTCTGACTCTAGAGCAGAGGTGCTCAAATTCTTTCTTATGAAAGTCCAAAAATTAATCTGGGTGGAGTGCCATGGGCCAAAAATAAATGTTGATGTTATGTGAAATTACATTACGTTAAAACGTTTTAAGATTTTATGGACAATTTACATTTTAAATCTAAAAAAAATTCAATAATAAAAATGTTATTAGAACTTTTATTAGAGTTAGATAATCCTAATTGCTACATAAAAGTCCCACATATTAATGCAAAGTGGTGTCTAACCTGCACCATGCTCTTTAAGTGTTTTAAGGGCTGACGGAATCGCTAAATCTAGCTTTCTAACATTCAACCGGCGGCACACGTTGCTACCACCATGTTCAGGTCAGGGTTGCCAGGTCTGTCTGAAAACTATCTTAAAGGAATTCAATCCAGGGCAATACTTCAAAAGTAGCCCAATTCCGTGGACCTGGCAACACATTGGTTGTTGACCTAGTCCTAGATAATATCCAGGTGTGTTGTTGCTGTGCTCTGTAATGCGTCATCGGGAGATTAGTTCTGCCGCCTAAATGGACCAGCCACTCAGGCGTCTCAGAGAGTACCTGTCTGAAATAAATAACCACCAGTGGATAGGCTCACGTCCAGACCCATATTATGAATCGCTATGATAATTCAAAGAGTGCTGCAAAACTGTGACTGATAGGGCTGGACACCAGGCTAAGAACATGGAGGAAGAAATGGAAACTCACATGATAGAGGGGGTCCTGAGCCACCTGCCCCCTCCTGGCTGGTTGGGGAACACATCCTCCAAGAAGAAGTACACATGACCAACAGCGATACCTCAGGACGGGACAAAACAGGAAGTCACAATCACTATCATCCACAAACACACTCTCGGAATACCGCTAAGCTAAGGCGCTACATAATGGATCCGGATGAGAGTGACATCCATACCTGCCAACATTAGACTGTGAACAAGAGGGAGATTTCGTGGGGTAGCCTATTAGTAAATGTCAAAACTCTGTCAGTGATCTGTTGCTCTGTCGATTTATGCTAAATCCTCGCGCTACCCCATCAAAAAATGCTACCTTATCTCATTCATACATCTTCAGGTAAGAGGTCAAGTGACCCCTTTGAAATAGTTTTTCCCTCTCCAAAACTTTGCCAAACTTTGGATTTCACCCCCTTCCCCAAAAGCTAGCATGACAAGGTTCAAGTCTGAGACTGTTTGGAGCCCCCCTGGGGAGGCCTGCCTCCCATTGAAAACCCCTGCCTTAGAGGGCTGACCCACCGAAAGCACGAGAAACGACTAGCGGTAACTAGATGTCGACCGATGCGTCACCTCACGGCTCATGTCATGTGTTTTATGTCATGTCATGGCAGCTAATGGGGATCCTTTTTAATAAACAAATAAACAATAATGAGAAGGGGGTGGGGGGGAGGAACTGGGGGGAATAACAGGATTCTCCCACGCGTTATGTCCTGCCGGTGAAACTCCTGGCTGTCAGGTGAAAATAATCTGCTGGCGACTGCACGTGTATCGGAGGAAGCATGTACTTCCAACTCTCCCCAGATCGGCAGAGGGGGTGGAGCAACGACCGGGACAGCAGGGGGGATTGTCCAAGTACAATTTGGGAGAAAATGGGGGGGGGGGGGGGGGGGGGGGGAGAAAAAACATGGCAAAAAATAGGGAGACACCTGCTGGCAGGTATGGAGTATGACAGCTACCTAATAGATCCACAATGATGGAGTTGCCCAGCAGCAGAGAGAAGCCCATGAGCACCCAGGGCAGGAATGGAGCCTGGAAGTTGAGCAGGCCGAAGAAGTTCATGCGGACGTTTGGGTTCCGTCGACTCCACACATACACCAGCATGATGGTGAAGGCCTGGCCCAGGAACACCAGACTCACAAACGTGCCAAATATCTGAGCGCTTATTAAGGAAGAACCTGGCAAACATCCGAGCGTTTAATAAAGAAGAGCCTGGCAAACAAAGTCCATGAATTACACTTAAATCCATGGCACACCAGTCAAATATGATCAAACAGTTGTTGTACAGTAAAATGTTTGATTTGTGTGCCATGGGCTAAATATAGACAGACAAGGATTGAACATGTGGAATCTTAGGTCCATATATATTTGGACATTGGACACAATCCTCATCAGTTTGGCTCTGTACACCACCACAATGGATTTAAAAGTAAACAATCAAAATGTGCTTTAACTGCAGAATTCCATCTTTAATTTGAGGGCATTTACATCTCAATTAGGGATGTCGACGGTTCCGTTTAATCGCCGAGAACGTTTTTGATCGGTTAAGCATGTCGGTTAAATGGACAATTTGCTTGTTAATTTGCATACAACAGTGTTGACAACCTGGCTATTTTTTTCCTACTTTGTGGAAAGCCATCTTAACATAACTATATTAAAATATGTTTTTAATATGCCATGTTTTAATATACCACGAAAGAGGGAAAAAATTGCCAGATTGGCAACGCGTATGCAAATTAACCGTTTAACAGACATGCTTAACAGGTCAGAGATGTTCTCGGCAGTTAACCAGTTAATGGTTAACCGTTGACATCCCTAATATAATTCCATGACTGGATACTACTTTGTTTCCAATCATATGGTCACCAAAGCTAGTGCTTATGAATATAATTCCATAACTGGATACTAGGGGTGCTCCGATCCGGCTAAGCCACGATCCGATCCGATTCCGATTCCTGGGGTCACGATCCGATTCCAACGATTCTCGATTCCAACGATTCTCGATTCCAGAATCTAGAATCGATTCTCAATTATGTAGTTTATATTGCAATAACACACAAAGGTAAATCTAAGACAAAAAATGACAAATATATTAATGCTGAACTTCAAATTCAACTTCTGAAGTATTACAGTCAGGGCCTAAATTCATTTAGCAAACTAGGGGGGAATTCCCCCCTTATGTTCTTCAGATAAAATGGATTTATAGGCTGGGGGGGATCTGTAGACTTTGAGAAGGATTTATAGATTTTGGGGGGAATACATTAACCAGAGTTCTTAAGTGCAAGAGGTGGTGGCACCGTGGCAGTACAGTACACGAATGACATGAACATTTGGACACTTATTCAGCCGGTATCTTGCATGTTGCCTTCATGTGCACTGTAAAAAAAATAAAAAATAAACAATACAAAGAAGAATCGATTCTTGGGAGTTTGGAATCGATCCAGGAATCGTGGCATTAAGAATCGCGATCCTTTCAGAATCGATTTTTTGGAGCACCCCTACTGGATACTACTACTTCGTTTCACCAAAGCTAACTATCAGCTAACATGTCGTAAAACGAGACTCCGTTTGAGTTGACATCGACAGTGGACATGTGCGACTCAGATCAAGTAGTGACACATGGCTCCTACAAGAAGTGAACACAATACAGCATGGCTCCTACAGGAAGTGAACACAATACAGCATGGCTCCTACAGGAAGTGAACACAATACAGCATGGCTCCTACAGGAAGTGAACACAATACAGCATGGCTCCTACAGGAAGTGAACACAATACAGCATGGCTCCTACAGGGAGTGAACACAATACAGCATGGCTCCTACAGGAAGGATACGGTCATCAGAAGGCCACCGAACAGGAACATGAAGACAAAGTCAGCGGTGCGTCCCCTGAACGAGCCCTCCTCCAGCATACGACAGTATCTGTACCTGAAGGCAACACGGTCAAGGAAGTATACACTAAACAGGAAGTATATACACTAAACAGGAAGTATACACTAAACAGGAAGTATATACACTAAACAGGAAGTATACACTAAACATGGAGAATACACTAAACATGACGTATAAATGTATAAAATTTGACATTCTCATTTTTTGATATTACCATAAATTAGAAACTCTCCCCTATTTCTCCCAGACCACCAGACAATATTTATATCATTATATATTATATTATACATCAAAGCCTTCAGCTACTTCTGCTCTCACTCATGTCAATATAATATTGTTTTTGAGATATTGTTTGTTTGACACTTAGTGTTCCACTCTATTTCCAATTGCGCAGTAAATAAAGGGCATCTTGTTGTTTCAAATTGGTCCGCAAGATGGCGCCACAACAGTGCTGTGATGTCAACAGAAATCTATGAATAGAAAGACAACTCCAAGGCCAATCTTACATTGCATCATAATCATCACATAAAGATTCCGATCATGTGACTTTTTCCCCAGAGCGGTTTAATAGCAGCGTTTAATAATGCCATTTCCGAAGGCACACATGCCTTTACGCCTTTTAAGTGAAACCGAATATATGCAAAGTGGTTTCATGTACATTTGCTGGTAGACCTGCAACTGAAAAGGATACAAAAAAATCATATTGAACAGGAAGTTGAAGCCAACTGGACCAAAAAACAGGAAGTTGGTTATTATCCGCCATACCTGGAAAATGAGACAAAGAGAACATTCAGCTGTATACCAGGACTTGAATACAACTGAATGAATACATCCACAAGGCATTTGTTTGACAAAAACTATCATGTATAAATAATCAATAATAATCTATCTATAATAATCAATATACCTGTAATGTTTTTGAAACGGCTTGCATTTTAATAGTGGATGGAGCCTATGTTTTATTATTGAATCTCCAGCGGTTAGCCTTCAGAGACAATTCAGTAAAAACTAAGGTGCAACAAAATAACATGACATCATGGAAACAGTTGAATGAGAAACAACAACAAACAAACAAAGGTGCAGTTTGGGAATTGAGAAGTTTGGACTTATTTTTTTACAACCATACATTTTTGTTATTACAGTGTGTAAAGTACCGAAAAAGGTACCGTTTTCGGTACCGTATCGAATTCCAGGTACGTGAACGGTACTCATCCCTAATTTCCACAATGTTCATTATTTGTGAATTGAGCTGAGATTGTTTGTATATATGTACTTAAAAAAATGTATTATGTACTAAAGAAATAAAAAATAAAGAAAGAAAGATAAAGCTCTTCTCTGGAGGTTGGTCTGTGAGAACTCACTCACCTGGTAATTCCTGAGGATCAGATCAGGGTTGAAGTACAGCTGAAAAGGTGTAATGAGCTCCAGTTGCTGTGAGAGAAGAGAAGGGAAAACTATTACGGTATAAATATTTTTTTTCTATAACTTTTCCATGGCCTGGAAATGGTATTTTAAATTTCCATGACTTTTCCAGGTGTTTCCATGATCGCACAAACCCTGAAATAGGTTTGGATGTATTTGTACTGTTCAGTAACTTGCAAAATAGTCTTAAAAACCATTATGAAAAAGAATCGTGATAAGATCATGATCCTGCCTGAAAAAAATCATGATATAATATTTTTGCCATATCGCACACTATCTCATGCCTTCTGGTTCTGGTTCTGACCTTCATTAATGGGATTTTGGGCCAAAATATTTGATTTGTACTCTAAGGTAGCTAACTAACACAGGCTACTGACACCAACACAGGCTACTGACACTAACAGGCTACTGA
>NC_139629.1:24722453-24724953 GCF_964638095.1 Poromitra crassiceps | reverse complement strand
AAAAGTACTAATAGAATCATGCCCGGCGCTAGGGGCGGGCCTGACCGGGCCGGGCCCCCCCATTCAACAAACTGGCCCCCCCATTCCAAAAAAAAAAAAAAAAAATTTTTTTTTTTTTTTTTTTGCTAAACGTTTTTCCGTTTTTCTGTTTTAAAGTTTAACATGGAATCTGGCTGTCATTAGGCATTGATTAACTGAATGCTATTGCTAACTGTTACTTTGAACATCCATTTGCAATGATTCTGGCTGGATATTAACTATTGTAAATTTGTCACAATGAATGCAATTTGTGCACAATGTGTAAATACACTTAATATTAATTGTTTAGGCCTAATTATTTGTAAAGTCACAACACATTAGAGATGTGTGTAGTTCTTCACAGATTTAGCCTCTTCATTTTGCTCTCAAATGCACCAGGTTGACGAATTTTACTTTAAAATGTACAAAATCTTCTTCCGGGGGAGAATCCCCCCGGACCCCCCTTGGGTAGCTTGGCCCCCCCAAGCTAGTGGCAGGCCCCCTCTGTAACTTGGGTCTGGAGCCGGGCCTGAATAGAATGTGTGCTTTCTCTGTCTAAAAGAGTTAGTTTGTAGAGTTAGTAGTTATGTAGATATTAGCCGTTGAGTACAGCATGGTTTGAGCGTCTGAGACAGGAAGCTGAGATAATCGCAGTTTTGTGAAATTCAATCAAACAGGCAGAACAGTCACTTTAACCATTTATTTTTGGCATCAGTGAGAGATCAGACATCTGAACAATATAGTTCTGAACACCCTCTCCTTTAAACTCCTCCCTCCGTGGGCGTGTCTGGTGGCGTTTGTCACAAGCCAGTTTCTCCTGCCTGTCTGAGCAGTGAGCAGCCTCCCTCTCTGGCGGCCCCTCGTCGGCGAGTGTGGCGAGTGTGGACTGTGGATGGGACTCAATCGTTTCTTGGATTTTCGGTTGAGAGCTTTGATGAAGCTTTGTGCGATTCTAGGCTTTATGCTGCCCACCCAGTCTATTTTTGGAACCCCCCACCGTTGTGCGCCGGTGTGCAGCAGCGTGAAAGCGTTTTCGCCTACAGTATGAGAATGAGGCTCGTTCGTTTCTGGGTTTTCGGAATGCGTGCGATTCTGGCCTTTCTGCGGGTGTTTCAAAGTGTGTTTCACCCATAATCTATTATGCAAATTTGCAATCCCCCACGCCAGCACCGCTCTCCGCTCTCGGTGTGCTGCTGCTGGCGCGGCCGCTCTCGGGCGAGTCTGGTGACTGATGACTGTAAAATCGCCAAGCCATTTCCTTGAGAATGGCTTGCTCCCGCGGCTGTTTTTGGTTGGCTTTCTCTCTGTCGGGAGAGCACTGTCGCCACTTAGTTGGTCGGTAAAATAGATTATACACATTCAATACTTCCAATATTTTTATAGGAGACGGGGGGAGCGTTGATCCACGCCCGACCGTCAACATTTTATTTTATTTTTTTAAGACGAGATATCTCGTCTTTGGCACTCAACGGTTGGATTCTGTAAGACGAGATATCTCGTCATTGGCAGTCAACGTGTTAATAAGCATTTTATGAAATCTAGATGGAAAAATGAATGGATTAAATCCTGTAGTTCTGCTGAACGTGGGTGTGACTTTGGCTCTCTACCATCATGTCTCCACAGCTGTCACTCACTCCAAAGCATCATTGGCCTACTGTAGCCTACCGAGGAGTCATGAAACCCAGCCTACTTGTTATCATACTTTTATTTAGGATAATCTAATCACAGGGTCTTTTCCCCCCCCAGGTCTAAACCGCTTCAGAGATGATTACCCCAGAGGCAAAGAAGGATTTTCAGCCTCCATTTTGAAGCCAAATATATTTTCTCAATTTCGTTTCTTTTTCATGGTGGTTGGTGGTCCAGACTCTTCTTCATGGTGGTTGGTCCAGATTGGTTCCCTCTGTGCACTCCACCAGCTGAGACATCCACCTGCATGTGAAGACGCGCTCTGTTCACCCACGATGGCTTTTCTGGTGAAGAAGAAGAAGTTCAAGTTTCAGACGCACTTCACGTTGGAGGAGCTCACAGCCGTGCCTTTTGTCAACGGCCTGCTCTTCTGTAAGGTGCGCCTGATGGACGGAGGGGACTTCACCACTGTGTCGTCCAGGTATTTCAAACCACTTTACACTTGACCACCTTCCTCCTGTAATGAGACACACATGCACCCTCTTATCAAGGCTCTGAACCCAGAGATCTCTCCAATCTCTCTCGGTTTAGAATCCTTTCACTCTGTTGATTTTCCCATAGGTTGAGGCCACGTCTCGTCATAGACGCTGGTTTAGCTGGCTCAGCCTGGCTGGGTGCGGGGTCAGGGTGGGGTAAAAAACCCCGTTCTATCCATTCAGCAAAGTTAGAATTTAGCTGATAGCCCAGCCCAGGCAGACACGATCGGGGATTTAACCACCGCAGTAAACGCACATCTGAGCAGACGTCGTGTGTTCTGCTGTAGAACCCACAAACATGTAGTTTAGAGCCGCAGCAC
>NC_139629.1:24684953-24719953 GCF_964638095.1 Poromitra crassiceps | reverse complement strand
CCAGGTCCGTTTTTAGCCTGTTACCATAGCTAAAAACTATTTGCCATTTAGCCTTCAAACCTATATTTACAAGACTTTTAGTCTTATTCAAACTCAAACTGAAATTAAAACTTTGAAAGCAGATTGACTTTGTTACCCTAACAAATAAATAACAATCCTTCATCCATAGTTTAAAATAATCAACTCCATAATATTCTTTGCATTGGATGAGCTTATTTCTCAAAACAAATTAAAGCTATAACTACCGTTAGGTGCCCTAAACTAACTAACCCAGTGGTCTCCAACCTTCGGGTCGCGACCCTAAGTGGGGTCGCCTGGAATTCAAAAAAGGAGATTAATTATTATTATTATTATTATTTTTTTGGGTGGGCAAGATTAATTTAGCCCACCCCTGCCACCCCCTAGATCCGGCCCTGCGTCTGTAACCATGAGCTCCAACCAGTGGGGAGCAGCTACCTCAGTCTTCTACAGTGCACATTTGTCTTGTTATATTTATTATCATAAGGCGTTCAGTCCACAGTAGGCTTGGGCGGTATTAAGGTATTACGGTATACCGGGGTATTTAGAAATACCAAAGGTATGATTTTCAATACCGTCAAGACCGTTTTCTATCTTTTTTGTTCAGCCAAAATAGTCACAAGTGTCCTTGCTTGGGCTGGGCAGAACCTACATTATTTTTTATTTAATCGTATTCCCCATTAGGCTACTTTTTAACCTTATAGGCAACCATAATGTGTTACAAGCAACACTATATTGTTTAAGACCACTTTAAACTGAACCTGTTACAGGCTTTCTCACCATAACGGTGTCCATTTCATTCCTTTAATTGTCATTTTCCATTGAGGACATTTTGTGAATAACATTGTGCTAGTAAAAGGGTTTTCTGAAGCATAGAAGTTGTAATCTTCTTTTCACTGATGGACATGAATTTATAAAACAGGATCTTAGCCAACAGAATAATTATTTGGAGGTAGAAAAGAAACATAATTGTCTGGTTACGCCCCAACCAACCAACCCCCCCCCCCCTCCCCCCCCCCCCCCCGCAGTTGAATGGGGGTTGTGACCTCCCAGCTAAGTGAAGGAGTTGGGGGTCATGACCTCCCAGCTAAGTCAAGTCAAGTCAAGTCAAGTTTATTTGTATAGCACATTTCATACACAGATGCAGATCAAAGTGCTTCACATAAAATGGATGACATAATAAAATAAAAAAGCGGATAAAATAGACATTTCATAACAGCTTTGTCTTTATACTGTAGTTTGGACGCCAAGCATACCCTCTACTGGTACCTTGCGTCTTCTGTTGTCCATACATGCCACAGCATTGGGTTTGCATAAAATCAGATAGAGGCAATTCAGAGTAAGATGGACGACACAAGAAAATAAGAGAATAAAAGAAGAGGATAAAATAGACATTTAAAAGCATCATAACAGAGTACCGTAAATTCCGGACTATAAGGCGCACCGGTGTATAAGCCGCACCTGCAAAGTTGACTGTTTTTTTCATATATAAGCCGCACCGGACTATAAGCCGCGGGTGTTTTAATGTTTTTTTTTTTTTTTTTTTTTTTTTTTTATGTTTAATTACCATATGTATGGGTTCATGCACAGAGGGGATTGTCGGGAAAGAGATGGCTGTTTGAGGAAGCTCCCATTTATTAACATTTCAACAAAACAACATAACACAACACCACCTGTGTTGTTTTTTACAGTGCACACAGTGTCCGCGGTGTGGTGAAAAGAGGGCAAGAGAGGAAATTAAAACAGAAGTGGATTTATAGTTAGAAAGAGTGCTAAAAAAGAGAGATTTTTTTTTTTTTTTTTTTTGGAAAAAATCCATAGATAAGCCGCACCGTTATATAAGCCGCAGGGGCCAAAAAAGCCCAAAAAACGGGGAAAAAGCCGCGGCTTATTAGTAGGGTCATCTGTGGCACTTCCGTGACCGTGGAGAGCGAAGGTCCGTTTCTCAATGGATTTGTCATCTAGGAGGGTTAATAAACAAATTTAGCCGGGGTGTATTTTTAAAAAAGGCGGGGGAAATATTTGAGAGACCAAAATCCAAAATGTCTGCCGTGGAAATGAACTTTTTAATGGTTTGACCTACAATGATGCACAATACATGGTTTCAGAGCTTATTCTGGTCAAGGAATACATATTTGGTGTTTATATAATGATTTGACTTATTTTTTACCTTCAAATACAAGATGGCTGCCAATTTTGAGCTCTAAAAGGCAGTTTTTTCAAAATCGTCATAGAGCCTTCATATTAGGCTTGAATGACAGGTCTTCTCATGATGAGTTGAATAATATACAGTATAAGTACACAGAAGTAATCTCTGAGGTCATTAAAGTCAATGTTTGTGTGTAAACAACAGTTGCTGATTTGCGGTTTCCCATTAAATAGGGTAGGCTACTGAGAATATGGTGTCCAGTTCATCCCATCACATTTTCATAATGAACCAAAAACAATTTTGCACTATAGCCTAACATAAAATAGTATTCTGTATGCAAAGCTAGCAAGGTTAGTTGCTTGAGCTGAATTTAAAGGTCAACTCAAAACAAACAATGAAATTAACTTTGAAATTAAAACTGAATCCTAGGCTATTAAATTTCATCAGCACACAGTAAAGGAAACTTGTCTTTGAACTCAGCTGACTGTCTAGTCCTAATCCCTGTTGTGCAATGTCCCTTTTCAGTGAAGTTTTAGTTTTTGTTAAGAGTATGGACTTTTAATCTTGACCTTGTTGGTAGGCAACGGCCCTTTTTCAGTCAAGCATTTTCAGATTAGCCCAGTCAGTCTGTGAAGCAGTCAGTGTCAGCACTTGCGCGAGCTCGCTTTTTCTCTAACTAATGTTAACATTACACACTTTAAGACACTTTGTTTGAGGATATAAAAGGAGGTACGGTGGTGTAGTGGTAAGCACTATCGCCTCACAGCTCGAAGGTCGTGGGTTCGATTCCCACCTGGGACGATGTGAACGCTGAAGGAATGCGTGCCCGTCCGCATGTCCTCGAGTGCCCACCGCCCGGGTGGGGTCGTCAAAAAGGCCTTTCTGTGTGGAGTTTGCATGTTCTCCCCGTGCCTCCCGGGGGTTTCCTTCATATAGGAACCCATTTCACCAAAAACATGCAATATCCTGGTTGCTAATGTGGTTCCTCCTCTGGTCGTTAAGGGCGCCTGTTCAGAGGGTTCAGAGGGAGGGGAACTGGTTGGAATAGTGTGAACCTCCCACGTGCTATGTCCTACCGGTGAAGCTTCCCCTGTCAGGTGAAAAGAAGCGGCTGGCTAACTGCCCATGTCTCGGAGGAAGCATGGAGCCAGTTTCGGCTCTCCCCAGATCGGCAGAGGGTGGAGTAGCAACCAGGATAAAGAAATTACGTTAGCACTAATGGGGGATAAAAATGGGATAAAAAATCGGGGGGGGGGGGGGGAATATATAAAAAAGAAAAAGAAAACTTTGTTTGAGGTTATCAACGTTATTCACTAGTCTAAAGATAGTTCTACCATCAAGAACATATAAAACAAAAGCAAAAACAATTTTTATTTGCAGAAGTCATCATTGATATTTGGTGTTAGCTAACGTTAGGTAACGTTATTATTTTTAGCTAAAGTTAATGTTATCTGTCTCCACAATTCTGTCAACTGACATATGCATTTGCTTTTGAAAATAAACAGCGTATAACAGCAATATAATATAACAGTAATATAATAGCGAGTTGCTTTCCCTCCCAATGAAAGACAAAGCACACAATGTCCTATGAATGTGTCCTAAAATGTGACAAGCCTTGCAAGCCCACCGATACAATAAATCAAGGCAAATGGGACAGCTTACAATTAAAAGCCCAAGACTGGTCAGGACTTGATAAATTTGATGATGTTTACACCACCACCTCCTGGGAAGATGGGGCAACCAATCGGTACATGCATTCGTCATGTTATATTTCTATTTAATCTTCAGTTATGCTTAAGCAAGCCAGGCTGTTTATTTTCAAAAGCAAATGCATATGTCAGTTGACAGAAGTGTGGAGACAGATAACATTAACTTTAGCTAAAAATAATAACGTTACCTAACGTTAGCTAACACCAAATATCAATGATGACTTCTGCAAATAAAAATTGTTTTTGCTTTTGTTTTATATGTTCTTGATGGTAGAACTATCTTTAGACTAGTGAATAACGTTGATATCCTCAAACAAAGTCTCTTAAAGTGTGTAATGTTAACATTAGTTAGAGAAAAAGCGAGCTCGCGCAAGTGCTGACACTGACTGCTTCACAGACTGACTGAGCTAATCTGAAAATGCTTGACTGAAAAAGGGCCGTTGCCTACCAACAAGGTCAAGATTAAAAGTCCATACTCTTAACAAAAACTAAAACTTCACTGAAAAGGGACATTGCACAACAGGGAATAGGACTAGACAGTCAGCTGAGTTCAAAGACAAGTTTCCTTTACTGTGTGCTGATGAAATTTAGTAGCCTAGGATTCAGTTTTAATTTCAAAGTTAATTTCATTGTTTGTTTTGAGTTGACCTTTAAATTCAGCTCAAGCAACTAACCTTGCTAGCTTTGCATACAGAATACTATTTTATGTTAGGCTATAGTGCAAAATTGTTTTTGGTTCATTATGAAAATGTGATGGGATGAACTGGACACCATATTCTCAGTAGCCTACCCTATTTAATGGGAAACCGCAAATCAGCAACTGTTGTTTACACACAAACATTGACTTTATTGACCTCAGAGATTACTTCTGTGTACTTATACTGTATATTATTCAACTCATCATGAGAAGACCTGTCATTCAAGCCTAATATGAAGGCTCTATGACGATTTTGAAAAAACTGCCTCAAAATTGGCAGCCATCTTGGATTTGAAGGTCAAAAATAGGTCAAATCATTATATAAACACCAAATATGTATTCCTTGACCAGAATAAGCTCTGAAACCATGTATTTGTGCATCATTGTAGGTCAAAGCATTAAAAAGTTCATTTCCACAGCAGCCATTTTGGATTTTGGTCTCTCAAATATTTTCCCCGCCTTTTTTAAAAATACACCCCGGCTAAATTTGTTTATTAACCCTCCTAGATGACAAATCCATTGAGAAACGGACCTTCGCTCTCCACGGTCACGGAAGTGCCACAGATGACCCTACTATATAGTCCGGAATTTACGGTAGTTGCAACAATAGTTAAAAAAAAACGTACAGAGGAATAAAACAAATTTTCAATCTGTCAGCAGTTAAAAGCGACGGTAAACATAAAAGTATTTAGTCTATTTTTAAAAGTAAGTAAAGTTGGGGCAAATCTGATGTCTTCAGGCAGATTGTTCCAGCTAGCAGAAGCATATAGTGGGTGAATGCAGCATTCCCATGATTTGATTTAATCCTAGGGACAGTTAGTAAGCCGGACCCTGCTGACCTGAGAGGTCTAGACGGTTCATAGCGTGGGAGCAATTCAGCAATGTATTTTGGGCCTAGGCCATTAAGTGATTTGTAGACTAGTAACAGTATTTTAAAATCTATTCTATGACACACTGGCAACCAGTGTAAGGACTTAAGAACTGGAGTAATATGATCAGCTTTCTTAGTCTTTGTTAGAACTCTAGCAGCAGCATTCTGAATGAGCTGAAGTTGTCTAAGTTCTTTTTTGGAGTGAAGGAGTTGGGGGTCGTGACCTCCCAGCTAAGTGAAGGAGTCAGGGGCCATGACTTCCCAGCTAATGGGGCGTTCCATTAAAACTGGGAAACGGGAATGTGACCGTTCAAAGGTCATGAAGGTGAAGGAGTGAAGGAGTCAGTAAGTGAAGGATGTACAGTATGTGAATTAGGTGTTGTGGAAGATGAATTTCATTTTTTGTTTCATTGTACGCTATATGAGGAACCAAGATTGTCTCTATTTCAGTTAATGCAAAATAAGAAACCGGAACTATTTTGGTCAGGAGATGATGCGAAGTTGGAATGGTTGTTCAGAGATGAAGTCTTCAGTTTGGCCAGGTTTATTGGGAGGGCTTGGAAACTCAGAATGGAGAAGCTGTTCATCTGAATATATAACTCTGTCTTGTTTATGTTTGAGCGTTTTGTAGCTTGTTTGTTGATTTGTTTGTATTGTTGAACTTGAATGATTTGTGTCTTGTAAGCCCAGATGGGCTGGGCACCTTGAATATGGTGCATGACACAGAAATAAAAATCTATCTATCTATCTATCTATGAAGGAGTTGGGGGTCATGACATCCCAGCTAAGTGAAGGAGTCAGGGGTCATGACATCCCAGCTAAGTGAAGGAGTCAGGGGTCATGACCTCCCAGCTAAGTGAAAGAGATGGGGTCATGACCTCCCAGCTAAGTGAAAGAGATGGGGTCATGACCTCCCAGCTAAGTGAAGGATTCGGGGGTCATGACCTCCCAGCTAAGTGAAAGAGATGGGGTCATGACCTCCCAGCTAAGTGAAGGAGTCAGGGGTCATGACCTCCCAGCTAAGTGAAAGAGATGGGGGTCATGACCTCCCAGCTAAGTGAAGGAGTCAGGGGTCATGACATCCCAGCTAAGTGAAGGAGTCAGGGGTCATGACCTCCCAGCTAAGTGAAAGAGATGGGGTCATGACCTCCCAGCTAAGTGAAGGAGTCAGGGGTCATGACCTCCCAGCTAAGTGAAAGAGATGGGGTCATGACCTCCCAGCTAAGTGAAGGATTCGGGGGTCATGACCTCCCAGCTAAGTGAAAGAGATGGGGTCATGACCTCCCAGCTAAGTGAAGGAGTCAGGGGTCATGACCTCCCAGCTAAGTGAAGGAGTCAGGGGTCATGACCTCCCAGCTAAGTGAAAGAGATGGGGTCATGACCTCCCAGCTAAGTGAAGGAGTCAGGGGTCATGACCTCCCAGCTAAGTGAAGGAGTCAGGGGTCATGACCTCCCAGCTAAGTGAAAGAGATGGGGTCATGACCTCCTAGCTAAGTGAAAGAGATGGGGTCATGACCTCCTAGCTAAGTGAAAGAGATGGGGTCATGACCTCCTAGCTAAGTGAAAGAGATGGGGTCATGACCTCCTAGCTAAGTGAAAGAGATGGGGTCATGACCTCCTAGCTAAGTGAAAGAGATGGGGTCATGACCTCCTAGCTAAGTGAAAGAGATGGGGTCATGACCTCCTAGCTAAGTGAAAGAGATGGGGTCATGACCTCCCAGCTAAGTGAAAGAGATGGGGTCATGACCTCCCAGCTAAGTGAAAGAGATGGGGTCATGACCTCCCAGCTAAGTGAAAGAGATGGGGTCATGACCTCCCAGCTAAGTGAAAGAGATGGGGTCATGACCTCCCAGCTAAGTGAAAGAGATGTGGTCATGACCTCCCAGCTAAGTGAAGGATTGCTCCATCACCATAGATTGCATGGCGAGTATCAACTTGCCTCACAATGCTGTGTTTGTGAAGGCGGGAGGCGGAGCTGTAAGAGGAGAAGTGGCAGAACCTGTCTGGCCATTTTCTCTGTCTCTCCGCCAGCCAACCACTCTGATGATGTTTGTTTTACGTAAGAGCTGTAAACGACAGGTCAAACCTCCCATAAGAACCAGTCGTAGAAATGGGGGGGGAGCGAACGCCTTGGAACAGAGTTCCAAGAGCAAACGTTGAGAGGGAACGACGAGAACGAGAGGGGGAACGGCATTCCTCCTCAGGTTCCTCCTCAGGTTCCCCTTAAACAATGTCTTGCAGAGCAGAGGAGAGGGGGCAGCATGAAAGGAGCAGAGAATAGTAGGAGAACATGGATTTGGAAGCTGAATAAGCAGCGTCAATGTGTCATCAAGTCTGTCATGAATAAAATCAAGGGGAAATAATCAGTAGAGCTCTGCAATCTTATTTAAGTAACTTTTATACGAGATTTTTACATAGGTGTAATGGTATAATGAGTAAAATAAAAAATAAAAAAACAGTCAAGCATTCAAAAATGGCTAGGGGCGAAGTCCATTTTGCTTGGTTGCTGAAGAAAATGTGTTTGCAAGCTAATGCGGGTAATACTGCCATCCCACAATTCCTTGCGGCTGTGGGATGGATAGAGAGCCAAAGACACGCCCTCTTCCAGGTGCATATACGCACCAAGGGATTTTCCACCATTCATTTTTCCATGGACATTTTGTAAAATGCTCACAGTATAAAATAGTTTTACTTGCTCAAACCAAGTGCTATATTTAGAATCAGGAGAGACCATCCGCTATTTTCTTTAAGTTTGGGCCCGTACGTACATACTTCCCATGCTCATTAACGCGATATCTCAGGAACGCCTCGACTCAAACGTCCACTTGAACTCAAGGATGACCTAATTAGATTTTGGTGGTCAAAGGTCAAAGTTCAAGGTCACTGTGACGTCAAGACCTGGCGTTCTTAGTAGCGCAACAGGTATTTTTTCATCTCTCCTTAATCTGATATTTGAGGCAATATGATCTTTCTCCTCAGAAATCTGACTTCACAAGCCAAAAGCCCCGTGAGAAAAATGTGCCATTTACCTGCATCGACCGCAAGAGTAATAATAATAATAATAATAATAATAATAATAATAATAATAATACATTTTATTTATATAGCGCTTTTCAAGACACTCAAAGTCGCTTTACAGATTAAGATTAGTAACAATATTACTAGTTTGAAAAGTAATAAAGGCACACTTCAATATTATACAATACATATACATTTGTTGTTATATGTACAGGAATTACCAGCAAGACAAACAACACACCACAATGCAAAAAGGGTGCCATAGCAAGTAATATCAAGTGAAGGTCTCTCTCTGCCTCATACCGTCCACTTCCTGTTATCATAAATATAAATACCATAGTAGTCGCAAGTAGCCTAAATGCAAATGGTAAATGGCCTGCATTTATATAGCGCTTTTATCCAAAGCGCTTTATAGTCAGTAGGTACGTTCACCCATTCACACACCGATGACGGCAGGCTACCAGAGCAATTTGGGGTTCAGTGTCTTGCCCAAGGACACTTCGACATGCAGACTGGAGGAGCCGGGAATCGAACCACCGACCTCTTTTATCCAAAGCGATTAGTGGATGACCCGCTCTACCTCCTGAGCTACAGCCGCCGAAATGCATTCATCACTGCCTCACTCAAACTATTTTCTGTTACAATAAATTCCCTTTTTTCACTTACTATATACTGCATTATACTTATATCTTGTATTCTTCTATTCTTCTTCTTCTTCTTCTTCTTCATTTCTCTGTTTCTCTGTGCAGGGAGGAGGTGCAGCAGAACTGTGTCCGCTGGAGGAAGAAGTTTTCTTTCCTGTGTAAACTGAGTGCCAGTCCAATCACTGGAGTACTGGATCCCTGCATCTGTAGGGTCTCTGTACGCAAGGTGAACTACAAATCCCAGCAATATTCAGCTCTCTTTTGCCTCTTCTACTTCTCTGTAAGGCCCAAGAAGATTCTGAGGTTGTGTAGTTTATAGCCAGATTGCTCGAACCCTCGACCCTCATGTTGGTAGGCAGGGAATCTACCTGGACGCCTGTATACTGTAAGGATGAAACTGACTTGACTTCTCTGGGTAACGACTATAGATTCAAATACAGTGATCTAATGTCCTCACACCTGATTGTTTCTGTCCCTCATTGGTGTTTGCTTTCTGTCTTTGCAGGAGCTGAAAGGGGGCAAGGCCTTTTCAAAGGTACTGCCTTTTGTTTCTCATGGTGAGATTAGGAGGTGCTAACATGTATTCTGTGAATGTCTCAGTTATCATACGTTAGCTAACCTGTCACTGAGTTATCATAGGTTAGCTAACCTGTCACTGAGTTATCATAGGTTAGCTAACCTGTCACTAAGTTATCATAGGTTAGCTAACCTGTCACTAAGTTATCATAGGTTAGCTAACCTGTCACTAAGTTATCATAGGTTAGCTAACCTGTCACTGAGTTATCATAGGTTAGCTAACCTGTCACTAAGTTATCATAGGTTAGCTAACCTGTCACTGAGTTATCATAGGTTAGCTAACCTGTCACTAAATTATCATAGGTTAGCTAACCTGTCACTGAGTTGTCATAGGTTAGCTAACCTGTCACTAAGTTATCATAGGTTAGCTAACCTGTCACTGAGTTATCATAGGTTAGCTAACCTGTCACTAAGTTATCATAGGTTAGCTAACCTGTCACTGAGTTATCATAGGTTAGCTAACCTGTCACTAAGTTATTATAGGTTAGCTAACCTGTCACTGAGTTATCATAGGTTAGCTAACCTGTCACTAAGTTATCATAGGTTAGCTAACCTGTCACTAAGTTATCATAGGTTAGCTGACCTGTCACTGAGTTATCATAGGTTAGCTGACCTGTCACTAAGTTATTATAGGTTAGCTAACCTGTCACTGAGTTATCATAGGTTAGTTAACCTGTCACTGAGTTATCATAGGTTAGTTAACCTGTCACTAAGTTATCATAGGTTAGTTAACCTGTCACTAAGTTATCATAGGTTAGCTAACCTGTCACTGAGTTATCATAGGTTAGTTAACCTGTCACTAAGTTATCATAGGTTAGCTAACCTGTCACTAAGTTATCATAGGTTAGCTAACCTGTCACTGAGTTATCATAGGTTAGCTAACCTGTCACTGAGTTATCATAGGTTAGTTAACCTGTCACTAAGTTATCATAGGTTAGTTAACCTGTCACTAAGTTATCATAGGTTAGCTAACCTGTCACTGAGTTATCATAGGTTAGTTAACCTGTCACTAAGTTATCATAGGTTAGCTAACCTGTCACTGAGTTATCATAGGTTAGTTAACCTGTCACTAAGTTATCATAGGTTAGCTAACCTGTCACTAAGTTATCATAGGTTAGCTGACCTGTCACTGAGTTATCATAGGTTAGCTAACCTGTCACTAAGTTATTATAGGTTAGCTAACCCGTCACTGAGTTATCATAGGTTAGTTAACCTGTCACTAAGTTATCATAGGTTAGTTAACCTGTCACTAAGTTATCATAGGTTAGTTAACCTGTCACTAAGTTATCATAGGTTAGCTAACCTGTCACTGAGTTATCATAGGTTAGTTAACCTGTCACTAAGTTATCATAGGTTAGCTAACCTGTCACTAAGTTATCATAGGTTAGCTAACCTGTCACTGAGTTATCATAGGTTAGCTAACCTGTCACTGAGTTATCATAGGTTAGTTAACCTGTCACTAAGTTATCATAGGTTAGTTAACCTATCACTAAGTTATCATAGGTTAGCTAACCTGTCACTGAGTTATCATAGGTTAGTTAACCTGTCACTAAGTTATCATAGGTTAGCTAACCTGTCACTGAGTTATCATAGGTTAGTTAACCTGTCACTAAGTTATCATAGGTTAGCTAACCTGTCACTGAGTTATCATAGGTTAGCTAACCTGTCACTAAGTTATCATAGGTTAGCTAACCTGTCACTAAGTTATCATAGGTTAGCTAACCTGTCACTGAGTTATCATAGGTTAGCTAACCTGTCACTAAGTTATCATAGGTTAGCTGACCTGTCACTAATGACCTTTTAGACAGCAGCACTCATAAAGCTGGCTGTGCCCTGTTCTCTGCATACTGTAAAACCATAGACTGTAAATATAAGTGTAAAACGCAGAGTTTTACAGTGTCAATGATGGTAAAAGCCGTAGTTTTCCAGTGTCAGTCACGGTAACAGCAGCAGTAAAAAGCTGTCTGTGGGGTGCAGCGTGACTGTGTTGACACCGTGATGTGATGCTGAGCATGTGACAGCCTAACACAGTGACAGATATGACTGTGTTTACCACAGCACCTGCCTGGAGCCAGAGCTCAACTTAAAGCAGTACTTATGTCCTTTCTCATATCAAGGATCCCTCATTTAGTAACATTATTGCCACAGATCCTGATGAGATTTTGTCTCTCAGACCAGATTGCAAATTAGCCTTGGGCTATGAATGCTGTGGTACAGTACATCAGATGTTTTAACATTACATGTGGTAAACATTATATGTACGTGTATCTGTCCCTACACAAATAAATAAAATGAAAATGAAATGAGAATAATACATTTGTAACAGTATTTCACTGATATTCATAAATTGCATTTATTTCAAAACATCCAAATAAGTGACAAAACTGGATCTCCTGAACATGAGATGAAATCTACATTTTCAGACTGAAGAAAATGACCGATTGGAAATTGTTGTTTACTCAATAGGCTTGGGCATTGAGAACCGATTCCCAATTGAATTCTGATTCCAAAGGGAAACTACAAAGGAATCGAAACAACAAATTAATCGAAACTCCAAAGGAATCGAAAAGGAATCAAAGTTTTAATTTTGATTCTGCTTATTGATTCCTGAACAAATTTCGCATGCAGAACATACTGTACCGAGTTCCCACCTGAAGGTCTCTATCTGTCTGTCTGTCTGTCTGTCTGTCTGTCTGTCTGTGCCTGTCTGTCTGTCTGTCTGTCTGTCTGTCTGTCTGTCTGTCTGTCTGTGCCTGTCTGTCTGTCTGTCTGTCTGTCTGCCTGTCTGTCTGTCTGCCTGTCTGTCTGTCTGTCTGTCTGTCTGTCTGTCTGCCTGTCTGTCTGCCTGCCTGTCTGTCTGTCTGTCTGTCTGTCTGTCTGTCTGCCTGTCTGTCTGTCTGTCTGTCTGTCTGTCTGCCTGTCTGTCTGTCTGTCTGTCTGTCTGTCTGCCTGTCTGTCTGTCTGTCTGTCTGTCTGTCTGTCTGTCTATCTGTCTGTCTGTTTGTCTATCTGTCTGTTTGTCTGTCTGTTTGTCTGTCTGCCTGTCTGTCTGCCTGTCTGTCTGTGCCTGCCTGTCTGTCTGTCTGTCTGTCTGTCTGTCTGCCTGTCTGTCTGTCTGTCTGTCTATCTCCAGCTAGGCTTTGCTGACCTGAACATGGCAGAGTTTGCTGGATCCGGCTCCACAGTGCGCTGCTGCATCCTGGAGGGCTACGACACCAAAAACACTCGCCAGGACAACTCTGTCCTCAAGGCAGGCCAACACACACACACACACACACACACGCACGCACACAAATACACACACACACGCACGCACACACACGCACGTGCACGCACACAAATACACACACACACACACACGCACGTGCACGCACAAATACACACACGCACGTCTATGCACGCAAATAGCACATTTGTGAACCAAAATACGCTGCATATCACGTTTCTAGATATGTGTATATCAACATTATACACGTCATAGAGTCTGATGTTGAAATAACACAGTGGTCAGTAAGGGTGTTGTGGTCAGTAAGGGTGTTGTGGCCAGTAAGGGTGTTGTGGTCGGGGTGGATGGAGAGCGTAAACACTTGCCCTTTCACACTGGAGAGCCGTGTTCGATCCCCAGTCACGGGCATTTCCCAAGTTTTCACCCGTCAGTCACATTTCACGTTTGTGTTATTTACTGTAAGTCTATAACCCAAACCATAATCCTAACCTTAACCAAAGTTGTTAACGTTTTATTTTTGTGTTTAACGTTGGAAAGGCAGCAAGGTTTTCAAATTAACCGACGTTTTGTTTCAAATTTACGTTGAGTACGTACTACGCATCTGTGGAGTGAGGTGTGTAGTAACACAGTGAGGTGTGTAGTAACACACAGTGAGTAGTAACACACAGTGAGGTGTGTAGTAACACACAGTGAGGTGTGTGTAGTAACACAGTGAGGTGTGTAGTATCACAGTGAGTAGTAACACACAGTGAGGTGTGTAGTAACACACAGTGTGTAGTAACACACAGTGAGGTGTGTAGTAACACACAGTGAGTAGTAACACACAGTGAGGTGTGTAGTAACACACAGTGAGGTGTGTAGTAACGTCTGTGTCTTTTTTTTATAGGTCATAATTGGGATGACACTTTTGTCAGGGGACCCCTGTTTTAAAACGTGAGCTGTCCATTTTCTTGCACACATTCACAAAAACTGCTCTCCACTTTCCAAACGAGTCTTTATAATGCTCTAATAGACCCTTTTCACAGCAACCGTTTTGAGGTGGTAAAACGGGAAGTAAAGCAGGTGTAACCAATACCATTAATGATGGTTCCATTCCATTTAGGTGTTCCAGTGCTTTACTTCCTGCTTTACCACCTCAAAACAGTTGCTGTGAAAAGGGCCTATACAGTGTATGGGCCCTGTTTGTGTGTATAGTATACACACAGACATCTTGTTTCTGTGTTGTGCCTGTGTCACCATAAGGCCTCCCAGCACAGCCAAATCCACCTGTACGGGGGGCCAGGACCCCTCCCTGCAGCTGGACTGTAAGGGTGAGAGCAACCAGCCACCAGGGGGCGTCACAGGAGGAGCCCGGCCCCTCAAACCCCGACAAGCCTCAATGCGGAGCTCAGGTAACAGCTTTTTTAATAAACGATAAACATAGCACATAGGTAAGTCCCCCAGAGGCTGGATTAGATATTTTTTGTAACAGAATTAACCTTGTTTTAAAGAACCATGCAACATGTTTTAAACAGTTAAATAACATAACAGTAAATAGCATCAAATGAGTCATAAAGAAATGGTTGAAATGTGTCCGTTTGTCCAATATGTCCAAGATGTGTTATCTGTGTGGTATCTTCCAGTCATTGTGTGTTTCTCTGTGGCTGCAGGCCTGGCGGAGGAGGGGGAGCAGCCTGTGTCCAGCCCAGACGACGTCTTTCAAATCGGTCATTTCCGCAGCTCAAGCTATGCCAGCCAGCACAGCAAGATATCAGGTCAGAACCTGTACTTCCTCATGCTACCATCCAGCCCCCGGCGTCAGGTCTCACAGCCTTGAAGGAAATTGAGCAAATTGGTGGCCAAGCTTGGTATTGCAAGTCACGTGACACCCTGCAGCCCAGAAAGAGTTTTTCCTGGCCACTTACATGGGGAAAGAGGCAGCTGTAAAACTCGGGGGAAATTGTTTCTGGGTGTCACTCAAAGTCAAAAACGACTCAAGATTCAAGAATCAAACTCTGCCTACAAAATCGCACTTCAGCCGGAGGCAGAACTCGCCAGCTTTGGCTGCTCGGAGTCTTGTCTGAACTTCCCTACAGCTGTGCAACAGTCTTTGACACAAGGGACAAATGTTGCCAAGAAACTAATCCTGAAGGAATGGAAGTCCCCCTCTTCACCCTCTTTTAAACTGTGGCTGACGGATATGACCTCTGTTATACGGATGGAGAGACTTAAGGTGCTCTTATGCTCGAGCAAAGCTCCGTGGGGGTGGGGCCCCGCGAGTCTCCGTAGTCACCGTGCAGACCTCGCGCTGGGGCAGATGCCATTATACTCAGAAAGTGATCACCATGTATTGTACAATGGTGAGAACAGCCCGTGAAAAGTCGCAATGAAACGCTGTGCAGTACTGAGTGTGCTTTCACTCTCAAACGACCGCACATCAGCACATGAAGGACTCACCAAACTTGTTTTTACTGAAAGCCATTTTTACTACTCAGCCCTGATAGCCTACTACTCTGTGCTGCTTTTAATCTCTCTCAATAATGCTCTTAACACAACACATTTACTTGGTGAAATGACTAAAAACGAACAGTTGCAAATCTAAGTTTATAGCCTACCACATGGGTCAAGAAATGTGGCGAAAACACAGCTCAGTGTTCAGGGCTCAATGGTTTGAATGCAGCCATGTTTGGAGAGAAGCTCGCGCTGTTAGAAAAAATATCAGGCACAACGCGAGCGGCCGCTGGACCACGCGCATAACCACGCCCAACAAATTTACGTAATTTGACGCGCCCGCCCCTCGCTCCACCCCCGCGCCCTTCACGGCAGGGTGAGCATAATTCAGCCTTTAGGTTCCTGAGGACTGACTCACTTAAGAAATTCTCTGCCATCTGGGACCCGTTTCTAACGTACCTCGTTGAGGTTGGGGGGCGACGGGTGATTCACCAGACTGGTTCCCCATGGATCCCCTGTGTGGGATCCTGGGCACAATACTTATAAGCATATAAGCACCTTACATGACTGGTAGCACGACGTCACACTGAATGTTATGTTGATGTTCCCCCCCCCTCTCTCTTTTGTCCTGTGTCTGAGCCTGTTTGTCTTGTTCGTATGTTGTTCAGAAAAATAAAAAAATATATATATTCAATATAGTTCAATAGCCATAGCGAGTAAACATGTTACAAACGAGGAATTTGTCTTGCATTATGCAGCGCAGCGATCACAGCAATAGCAAACACAAATAGCAAAAATATGTAGCAGAGAGCAGACAATCGTCAAATTATAAAGTGCAAAGTAAAAGACCTTTTAAAGAGACATATAGTGGAGTCCAGCTCCAGGTGCTCCAGCATCCCTGAAGTATGCCATCAAGGAGCAGCCAGGGCGAGGCCGCGAAGCAGCCAGGGCGAGGCCGCGAAGCAGCCGAGCTGCATATGTGAGCTGCAGGGCCAGCTCGGCGAGGTGCAGGGTGGGCGAGCCTAGGAATCGAGCGCGCGTAGCGTGTGAAATATGAGATAGCCCTCCTAGGCACTAGGCACCGAAGGCATGGAGAGACATACCCCCAGTTCCAACAGCGTCCCAGGCGAGAATCGAACCCAGGACCTTCGCTGAGGCGAGGGTGCAAGGCAAGAACGCTACCACTGCGCCACTGTGCCCCCTCTCAGTAGGTAGGTGGGATTCCTCGCCGACTAGTCTGTATCGCCATCCATGACTCTATATTGCTGCCCTTAGCAGCCAGTAGCAGTGAATTTAGAACCAAAGTTATTATGTAAATACAGTTCTGTGAACTGCGGATGGTGGCTAAGGGTTCCTTGTCACATCGGAATGTTGGCGAGAAGGTTCCGGAAGAGGAAGGTCCTGGTGTGATGTGAGTATAAATAGAGGGGGGTCCTCTACGTCACCAGGGGTCACTCACGTGACAAAGCTTGTATTTACTCACAACCCTTATCGTCGATCAGCACGACTTTATGTTGCTGCCCTTAGCAGCCATAGAACCGTAGTTATGTAACTTTCGTTATAGAGCCAGATGGGTGTGGTGACATATTAGCTCCCTAGCACACCTCAGTGGAATAAGCTAGTGACTACAGCTCCTACATCAGATAGTTAACATTTATCTCGTCCCTTCTCCTCTCTTCTCCTTCTCTCTCTTCTCCTCTGCTCTCCTCTCCTCTAGGCTACAGCACAGGTCACTCTCGCTCCTCCAGCCTGACAGACCTCGGCCATCAGAGGAACACCTCCAACAGCAGCAGCATCTCGTGCGGGGCTTTCCACCCGGTCCAGCCTCCTACCTACACCCCTGCTGACCCACACAGAGCAGCTACTCCTACCAAGACCTCCACTGACCCACACAGAGCAGCTACTCCTACCAGGCCAGAGAGACCTCCTTTGCCCTCTGGAGCAGCTACTCCTACCAGGCTAGAGAGACCTCCTCTGCCCTCTGCCCCATTGCTGCTGTCCAATAGACCTTCCAGGTATTTTGAAGGTTCTGGGCTTTTATTTTTAAGGTTCTGGGCTTTTATTTGGAAGGTTCTGGGCTTTTATTTGGAAGGTTCTGGGCTTTTATTTGGATGGTTCTGAGCTTTTATTTGGAAGGTTCTGAGCTTTTATTTTGAAGGTTCTGGGCTTTTATTTGGAAGGTTCTGAGCTTTTATTTTGAAGGTTCTGGGCTTTTATTTGGAAGGTTCTGAGCTTTTATTTTGAAGGTTCTGTGCTTTTATTTTGAAGGTTCTGAGCTTTTATTTGGAAGGTTCTGGGCTTTTATTTTGAAGGTTCTGAGCTTTTATTTTGAAGGTTGTGGGCTTTTATTTTGAAGGTTCTGAGCTTTTATTTTGAAGGTTCTGAGCTTTTATTTTGAAGGTTCTGGGCTTTTATTTTGAAGGTTCTGAGCTTTTATTTTGAAGGTTCTGGGCTTTTATTTGCTAATCTGACCTGCTACTCTACATTTAGATTTGGGACTTGACTTGAGACTTGTGCCTCAAGACTCGACACTGACTTGGGACTGGAGCAAAGCGGCCGTGGTCACAGCTCTACGTGCTGCCTTTGTCACAGCTTGTGCTGCCTTGCCCATCAGGAGGAAGAAGGAGGCTGTGGAGAGCCAACTGAGCTGTGTGGAGGCCACCCGCATCGACGCAGATGACATCGTGGAGAAGATCGTCCAGAGCCAGAACTTCTCTGATGTCAGCTGTAATGAAGGTTTGACTCTTTAGAATGTCTCTGTGTCGGCTGTAATGGTGGTTTGACTCTTTGGAACTTCTCTGTGTCTGCTGGAATGAAGGTCTGACTCTTTAGAACCCCTGATTCCTACGGGTGTGCAACAGTCTCTGACGCAGGGGACGACTGTCGCCAAGAGACTCATTCTAAGGGAGTGGAAGACCCCCTCCCCACCCTCCTTTCAGCTGTGGCTGACGGACATGGTCTCGGTTATATGTATGGAGAGACTCCGGTTCTTGAGGACCAATTAGCTTGGGAAGTTCTTGGTTATCTGGGAGCCGTTTCTGGCCTATTCAGACGAGGTAGCGATACGTGACTTACCTAACTGACTTCTCACGGACCCTTTGCGTGGGATCAACATCTCTTGCAAGCACATAGGCACCTTGCCAAGCTGTACTATTAGGATGTGAATGATATGTTTGTTTTGATTTTCTTTCTTTCTGTGTCTGAGCCTTTTGTTTTTCACGTTTTGAAAATTGCAAAATAAAATATTGAATTTTTTTGAAATATTGAAGTTACTTTCCATTTGAATATTTTTAGTGCAAAATAATGGGGGAGAGACAGCACTCCGCGCCGCGCTGCACGTTGCCTAAAAATGTCACATGAGTGTACTTGAGTTTCCAACCTGAGTGACAATAAACATCTTGAATCTTTTCTTTCAGACAGCAGCTTGAGACTGTTTGTGAGAAGGGACGGGACTACTGCTCTCAGTGGGACACAGCTAGGCAACAGGTACAGTACTGTGTGTGTGTGTGTGTGTGTGTGTGTGTGTGTGTGTGTGTGTGTGTGTGTGTGTGTGTGTGTGTGTGTGTGTGTGTGTGCGTGCGTGCGTGCGTGCGCGCGTGCGTGCGTGCGTGTGCGCATATATATATATATATAGTATATATATATATATATACAGTATATATATATATATACAGTATATACTGTATATATATAATGTGTTTCTCTGTTTCTCTAGTGTGTCAGCGGGCGTCTTTGAGCCAGTGGTGATCGAGACTCACTGAGAGATCCACTGCAGACTGTCTGTGACTGTGTCTGTACCAATATGTGCATAATACCTTCAGTGCACTCCGCTCCATACGAGACGACTATATCTATTGAACCCTATAGTATATTTAATCAGGTGGTGGGCGGTGTGTAACCATCCAATAATCCTCCAATCAAGAGGAACTTCTTTACGTTGATCGAAACTTTACGTTGGAACTTCTTTACGTTGATCAGCAGTAAGTGTGCAAACTACTTTAAAGACACCTAGAAAACCACTGCATCATAGGAATTGGAGTGCAAACGACTGAAACGAATGCCGCCAAAGGTCCGACGAAAATCAGATGGGAACTGGAAAACAAACTTCTAGCCTGCTTTTACAGCTTTTTATTCACTTTATAGATGTTGATGATATATGTAGTGTATGTGTGTTGGTGTATGTATGCAAAACATGTGGTTAGCTTAGCTAGCAACAAGCTGCCGTTGTAAATCAGCTAGATGGATCAATAAATTGTCAGGCACAAACAGCCTACAGAAATTGAGACAGGTGAGTTGTAAGCTCCAACATGACCACTAAAGCCCTCTATTCTGGACAAACCATTGTTTTTGACAACCAGATGCCAGAACAGTGATAGTATGGACCAAATAGTTTTTAGTTCATTTAAAAAGTTAGCTGGCTAACTTATTTATCATCACCACTAGAGCCTTATAGATACAATCGGTGTGTCAGAAGTGGGAAGGGAACGCCCACAAAACGTTACTTCCGGTATCGAATGATAGGACGGTGGGGTAAACCCCCCCCCCCCCCCCATATATCTCATTGGGCTGACTCACCAGTGGAAGGTGCTCTACACTCTAGGATTGGGGATTCAAGAGCAGGTACATAGATAGTCTGTTCAGTTGTGCGTTTACTGCGGGGGTTGAATCCCCGATCCTGTCTGCCTGGGCTGGGCTAGCAGCTAAATGCTAACTATGCTGAATGGGGAGAAAGGGAGGGTTTCCCCCATGCTGATCCATTGACCATGCATCTATGAGAAGACACCGCCTGAATGTATTGTAATAGACCTGGCCAGCTGAGCTGAATATTGAATGTCATTAGCTGCACTGCCACCCTGCACACAGGCGCCATGCTGCACAGAGCACCATACTTATCCAGCCAACTCAGCGCATGTTTTAGGGTCAGGCAGTTTTTGGGCTGCACACAGGACTAATTGTAATTGGTTAATAATAGATTGATTATTATTCATATGGCAGTTGATTGGTTGGTGCAAAGTGACCCTGTGGTTTTAAGGCTCATGCTGATAATCCTGCATTCAGTTCCACAGCTGCTCCTGCACAAAGCTGCTGCTGTACCATCACTTACAATAGAGCTTTTTATACAATACAGCTATTTTATTTAATAGATCCTCATGCACACGCACACGCACACACACACACAGACACACACACACACACACACACACACACACGCTCTCACACACACACACACACACACACACACACACACACACCACACAGAGCACTGCATAGATGCCTTGGGGTGCGTGGGTGCGTGCGTGTGTGTGTGTGTGTGTGTGTGTGTGTGTGTGTGTGTGTGTTAATGTATGTGTCGCATCTGGACATCTGGTTGAGTGAGTCAGTGTGTGTAGGAGTGTGGCTCCTAGAGATTTGCCAAATGCATGCAGGCCATGGGGGCTTATATATATATATATATATATATATATATATATATATATATATATATATATATATATATATATATATATATATATATATACATACATACATACATACATACATACATACATACTGTATGTACGTACGTACATACGTAGATACATACATACATGCATACATACATACTGTATGTACATACATACATACATACATACATACATACTGTACACAGAAGGGCCATTTCTGTATAATGCCTGCCAATGTCTCCAGTCTACAGAGATGCAACAGTGCTTTATATTTCAAAAAACGGTTTCTTATGTCCAACTCATTCAGACTGTTGTTTGTTGATAGGCAGTATTATGCACATGCTATCCAATAAATGAGCTATATATATATATACATACATACATACATACATACATACATACTGTATGTACGTACGTACGTACGTACGTACGTACATACGTAGATACATACATACATGCATACATACATACTGTATGTACATACATACATACATACATACATACATACATACATACATACATACATACACAGAAGGGCCATTTCTGCATAATGCCTGCCAATGTCTCCAGTCTACAGAGATGCAACAGTGCTTTATATTTCAAAAAACGGTTTCTTATGTCCAACTCATTCAGACTGTTGTTTGTTGATAGGCAGTATTATGCACATGCTATCCAATAAATGAGCTTCAAACACATGATTCAATTCCATCCTAATCGTATAGCAGCCATTGAGTCCCTGAAATCTAAACTTGAGAACTACTTTCTGAACATTTTTCATATCGCTTCTTTGAAGAATTGATTCTCACTGTCTGTAAAAATAATGGTTATAATTGCAAATCTGTTAACTTTCCTGGTGTTTTCAGACCAGCTGGCTGGTTTACATGGTTGTACAGAAAAATGTGGGAAAACATGTTTTATGTATGTATGGCTCAACAGGACATGGTCTAAACACCAATGATGTCTAGTGAAGAGCATGGATATGAGAGAATACACTAAAGGGAATTGTCATGTTGGTGAATCTTCTACTGTTCTGAAGAGGAGATTTATATTTTTCCCTTCGTACTTGACAATTTGTAATGTGTATTTTTTAAACTAAATGTATGCATTGAACAACATGCTATTATGTCATGAGGTGAATTTTTTCTGATAATTTGAAATTTTATAATCAATGCATCATTAGACTCAGATTATATTCTATTTCAAATATCATTAGATGTGATACTGAGTGTATTTACATAGAAATGAGATATACTGGTACAGAGTACAGTTATAAAAAGAATCATGCATATAGGGAAAAACTGCATTATTGGTTTCCCCTGCACAGCATGAACATATTTAAATCAATATTTCAATGGAAAAAAACAACTTTAAACCCATTCTTTAAATTTTGGAGGGTATATTAATATTCACTTATTTTCTTTGGAATTGTGAATAGAAAATCTCTATATATACTGTTTTTTTTCTGACCTACTGTAACTCAAAATGCTAATGTATTGTACTTCTCCAAACATAACAAATGTATGCAGACATTTTCAGTGTCAAAATCTGGAGCTAAAAGGTGTTCAGTCCAATAAATAATGATATGTGAATATTAACCCAGTGTTGGAGTGAGACTATGTTAACATTTTTTTATTTATCAAACAATTGAATACATGCACATTTCTAATAGTATGACAGATTGATTTCAAAGCCCTGATTTTATACCAATATTGTTTATGTTCATAATGGACCCTGACATGCCATGTATGCAATTTGAAATATAAATATGTCTTTGGCTCAGCCCTAATAGTTTATATTTCCCCTATTTAATATCTAATATACATACATACATACATTTATGCATGTAATTTGAAATGTGATACATTGTATTGAGCTGCTTACGGTATTCCATCAGGACTACAAACAGTCAAACAGGTTGGGGGCAGTAATGAGCCTCAGATTGAACAGTAATATTCCCAACCTGTGAGAGGCAGCAATGTGCCGCAAGACATCCAGTCTCCCGGAAAGCCATTAGAAGAAGAAGAAATTCGCCTCAGATACTTCCGCTCAGCCTCAATTATAGAAGAAGAAGAAGAATCAATGTCAGCAAACAGTTGTCAGAAATGGTAAGAGAAATTTAAGATATTAAAGTAACGTTACAGTTTAGTCAATTAACGTACATAAAGAGGACTAATTGAAGCTATAACGTAAGTCCTAAAATTGGATTTTGGGAGCTGCGGCTAATTTAACGCATTCATGAAATCTATGTAGGCTAGGCGATGAGTTTGATGTTGCAGAATTACTAACGTTAATCTCAAACATCACAATGGGTGGCATGTTTCAATCCGGTATACATCAAATACACCAAACAGCTGTTAGCTCTGCAACATTCAGCATTCAGAAGCGGTCCGCTGTGTGCGGGAGTGAGGCGTTAAGCCGTTATTATGAAACCCACTGGAGTTGGCAGAAGTGGCGTCAGCGGAGGTCCAATATGCGGATCCAGGAAGCGATATTTTCCCCAGGATGGCGAACGGCATTACCCCTCTCATCTCTGCCTCTGATTGGCTGACTGTACTGAGCCAGAGTCATCTCAAACTCGGCGTTGTTGTTGTTGTTGTTGTTGTTGTTGTTGTCGTTGTAGTAATGAGAGCTTCTTTGTTATTAGGCCACTGGGATCGACCAAGCAGTCGGCATGAGTCTGGTGGGCTTCAGCCTGCTGCTGTTTACATACTACTCTGTCTGGGTCATCGTCTTGGTAGGTGACTTTACTTCTAGTATTTAATTAAACGTGTATGTTTTAAGGCATTTAAATACAGTTTGTGTTGGAGTTTGTGTTACTGTAAATTGTGACACTAAAATGTAAATTTTTACTGCAAATTTATATCGGCCCCGATTATCGTTAACTGGTCTCCTTGATTACCAATATTCATTATAGGCCCTGGGGGGCGGGGAAGACGGTCTACCCCTAGTCCAAGCCTACACAAGCCATGTTTGGAATGGTTCACTCATTCAAAAATACTCAAAATAAACCATGTTTATTTGATTTAACAGTCAGTTGTTGACTACATACAGATGTTGATACTATTAGGCTACTTCAATATACAGTATGGCACTGAATCATAACCATCATAACGCTAACGACGTTACGATGTTCCGGACCTTTGCTTAAGACATTTTCTCTAACTGGACCTCTTTGAATTGTAATTGAGTACCCCCTGATATAGTGAATCAAATTAACAGTTGAGAATTCGGACAATAGTACAAAATGGCCGACACATATAGTCCACAGCCTCGCCTGTTAACAAGGACGCCTAAATGACACTTGTGGGTTCAGCGTAGGTTGAGCTTAGGTTGAGCATTGCTTCGGCGTATGGTGTGACCGGCCACTTAGCGAACACTGTCTGTGGATTAAGACCATGTGTTGATTTTGTTTTGTTGATGCTGTGTTGTTGTTGTGTTGTTGATGTTGTGGTCTTGTTGATGTTGTGTTGTTTTTGTGTTATTGATGTTGTGTTGGTGTTGTTGATGTGTCCGCCTGCAGCCCTTCGTGGACAGCCATCACATGCTGCACCAGTTTTTCCTTCCCCGGGAGTATTCTGTCATCCTGCCTGGCCTGGCTGCTGTCATGGTGCTGCTGTGTATAGGTGAGTCCATCCCCAGGATTAGCAGGGCTTCCCAACCTCTTTTGGCTTGTGGCCCCACATTGACCCCACGTCATGGCCTCCCACCCAGGTCACAAACTTTTTAAGGCTCTCCCCCTTGGCAGAAGACTGAGGTTTGGCAGTACCAGAACCTTTCATCACACGGACAGTCTCTTCCCAACTGCCATCCACCACAAATAAGGACTTTATCACTTATTTTTATTGTAATAATAATATTTGTATTGATCAATTACTAGAAATTCCATGCGACCCCAAGGTTGGGAAAGTCTGACTATTCTGCCCCTACTGTGGAGTCCCCCTTTCCAAAGTTGGACAGATTGATAAAGTCTTCCAAGACAGTGTAGTGGTTGAATGATGGCTTTATTGCACCACCGCTTTATTGACACAATGTGTATCTGAATGAGTAAAACTGAAAAGCAAACATCAAAATATGCTTTCAATATACATGGTTAATGTATGCTATGGAATTACAGCTTACATAGTTTTCTTGATAGCACCAACTCAAGCTACTATACAGTACCATGGGTAACAAAGAAAACAGCCATCGACATTCATAACACAAACATGTTACATCAATATTAGGATAAACCTTTACTTAGATGTGTACTTTAAAGATAAACTTACAGTAGGGCTGTCAAAATTGGTCAAAGATGATATTCGAATATTATCATCATACACAGTGACGTATCTGAAAATATCTGAAGAGATGTGAACGTGGCAAGTCAAATTTACTCGAGAGGGATAGAAAAGTAGGAAATATGTTATCCTGATATAAGTCGCAAAAGGAGGTGATTCCTTTGGATTTCCATAAAGAAAAGGGAGAGTCTAAAGACGCAGGAAATAGATGGTTAGAGGTTATAGGACCTGAAGTTGAGGCAGAAGAGAAATTGAAATGACGTCGGAATTGGATTATTGAGGAAGGTTGACAGCCCTAGTGATGACCATGCCCCTGGCCATTATAAGCCAGCCTTTAATTGAATACTTATATTCACTTCACTATTAGAAGATTTGCGATATTTTGCTTAGACCTATCCACGCCTCTCTCAATTCCTACAAGGTGTACAAATGAGTGAAAACGTGTCTTTAGTTTTTAATGATTGAACGTTACGCTCACCATTTTGTTGTTGTTGAGTGAGATATGAAAATTAACCTTAAACGGTCTTAATAGTCGCTTAATAACCTACTCATGTGCTCCATAGGCGCCTTCACTGCAATTGTCATCTGGAAGAATCGCAAGCCGAAGAAAGTGGACTAGACCCAGAGAAAGCGCTGCCCTCTGTGGGTCAGAGTGTGGGACATCACCCTTGGTGCAACCAGACATGACACTGTGGAGACAGCTCAACTTCCACTCACTTCCTGTGTCTGTGTCATGTGGGTTTCCCCCACTGCCACACCCCCTTAGGAGAGAATAGCAGCAGGTCCTGAGAAGTGAACATGAACACAGATTATGACTGATTCTTTCGCCCCAGAATATTGGACCCATTTGCCACAAGCCACATTATCTTCTGAACATTCTAACACTGAGATGGCTTTTTTCAGACAAGACGCATCAGGAGAAAGTTACATTTGTTGGACACCTGTCTCTGTCTCAGCAACACACTCTTGGGAGATTTGGCAAGAGGAGCTCATGTTGGCAGGTAGTGTTTAGCTCAGAACGGGGCATTATGTGGCCCGGGGGCCAGAACCGGCCCTCGATGGTTCTGCCTGGCCCGGGAGGTCCAAGACAAATCACACCATTTTACTTAAACACAATTTACTCAAGAATTGAAGGAGATGACTTAAATTGGCTGTTTGGGCGCCCTTGTGGGTGACGCCTACAGTCCCTTCCTTAGAAAATGAATAGCCCCAGGGCCCATGGTACTATTAATCTGGCCCTGAATCCAGGTGATAAAAGTTTTGTCATTTGAAAATCTGTTAAATAAATATGATATCCCAAGTAAGCATTTCTATAAGTACTGTATCTACAACTCTGAAGTTTTATTGCAAAAACTCAAAATCACTTACTACCCAACCACAACCACCTCTCCCCTTTGGAGATAATGCTCTCTAAAAAACTGCCATGGAAAAAGTATTCTAAGCAGTTTCTATGACTTGCTTACTTGTAGCTCACTGGAGTGCTCTGAAAAGAGGCGTGTGGCATGGAGAGATCGAAAGACCTACAGGGAGATATCGCAATGGAGGAGTGGAGAGATGCATTTAAAAATGGCCAATACTCGACTAAAACTGCTTCAGTATAACTGGTTAATGTGGTTATACATCATCACTCCAGTCAAACTGAATACATTTAAAACTAGTGTTCCATATGGCTGTATTAAGTGTGAGCAGTCAAGAGGGACTCTTATCATGTGGCAATGTGAAAAGATACAAATGTGTTGGGAAGAGGTGAGACTAACCATAGAGATTCTAGTAATAAAACTGACCTTGGGGTCCAAACTATACATCATGGGTTTATATCCGACATGGTATAAAGAAAAGAAAGCGAATATTTTCAGATTTATGTTTGCTTCAAGCAAAACGGTTAATTGCTCTTTCATGGAAGAACATAAATAGGCCAGGAATAAATCAATGGATTAGGGAAATATTTCTAACCCTACCTCTGGAGAAAATTACCTATATAGTTAAAGATAAACAGGAACTATTTCAAAAGGTATGGGACCCCTTTATACATTTTATTGAACATAGAGGCCATTTACACCTGGCGTTAACATGCGTTTTCTGCCATCAGATTGCAATCAGATTGTATTGTATCACTTCAGCCTGATTCCATTAACACCTGGCGTTAACATGCGTTTTCTGCAATCTGATTGCAGAAATGGTTGTCCTCTCAATCCGCATAAAGTTGCTGTATCTAGATTGAGAGGACACATTGCATTTACACTTGTTCAATGTGTACATAATGCATCCCTGACCACCTCCGGAGGTGGTTTGGCCGATCAGATTGCAATCCTTCTTCAATGCGTTTTGGGGGTGTTTACACCTGGCATTTCAAGTGATAAAACACAATCTGATTGCAATCTGATCACAGAAAACGCATGTTAACACCAGGTGTAAATGGCCTCATAGGGACTTGGGGAAACCTCCTAGTTGAAGCAGAAGTTGTATAGGTATAGGTGGGAGGAAGAAAAGCCTGATGATTGTACCCGTATAGAATTAAAAGAACTATGAGAAACCTTTTTGATTTTTTCTTTTTTTTTTCTCCTTTTATGTAGCTATGTATGTATGCGAGTATGCATATGTAAATATCTATGTGTGTGTATGTGTATATAGCCTACGCTATTTTTCTTTGTGTATTCACCTTATGTAGCCCCGCCCACTTGACCCAGTTGTGTTATGACTTCCTGTTCAAATCAGCGTCTGTTTTACCTGCTCACTAGTACTGTACTGTCACAGGAAGTGAAAACACAATAGGAAGTAACTGGCTGACCCCTGTGTTGGAACATAAGGTGAATATGTTTTGTCAAAAAAAAAAAAAAAAGTTATATGAACAGTTATATGAAAGTTATAACGCCGCCGGAAGTATATGCCGAAGAACGCAAATATGTCGGGGGCGGAGGTTCCGAGTTGAAACTTCATCAGTGATGTCATAAATCCCTCTATGCACCGCATTGTGACATAATCAGTGATGTCATAACACCTTCTCTACCTATCTATTGTGACATCATCAGTGATGTCATACAGCCTCCCCTGTTGGTGGTATAAATAGGACCAGTAGGCTGGCCTTCCCCCAGCAACCCAGTCAGAACGGCATGCAACACATTACTGTCAGCTGCAACTCATTCACAACTGAGGGGAAAGATGGAGCACAGCGTCTCCAACTTCAACATATTGCTAGCGACTGATTCATACAAGGTATCGCATTACAAGCAGTACCCCCCCAACACAAGTAAAGTGTACTCTTACTTTGAGTGCCGCGAGAAGATGACAGATCCCTCCAAGAACAGAAAGGTCAAATATGACAAAACTGTCTTCTACGGACTGCAGTACATCCTCCACAAATACCTAAAAGGAAAGGTGGTGAGTCCCGAAAAGATCCAGGAGGCGAAGGAGGTTTACAGAGAACATTTCCAGGATGACATTTTCAATGAGAGAGGCTGGAAATACATTCTGGAGAAGTACAATGGCCACCTGCCCATTGAAATCAAGGCAGTGCCAGAGGGGAGTGTGATTCCTCGAGGCAACGTTTTGTTCACAGTGGAGAGCACAGACCCTGAATGCTACTGGCTCACCAACTGGGTGGAGACCATCCTGGTGCAGGTCTGGTACCCCATTACCGTGGCGACCAACTCCAGAGAGCAGAAGAAGATCCTTGCCAGATACCTCCTAGAGACTTCTGGGAACTTAAAGGGCCTGGAGTACAAACTGCACGACTTTGGCTACAGAGGCGTCTCCTCGCAAGAGACCGCAGGCATCGGAGCCTCCGCCCACCTGGTCAACTTCAGGGGCACAGACACGGTGGCTGGCATCGGAGTCATCAAGAAGTACTATGGCACCAAAGACCCCGTGCCCGGCTTCTCAGTACCCGCTGCAGAGCACAGTACCATCACGGCATGGGGCAAGGACCACGAGAAAGATGCCTTTGAGCACATCATCAAGCAGTTTCCCAGCGTGCCCGTGTCCATAGTCAGCGATAGCTATGACATCTACAACGCCTGTGAGAAGATCTGGGGTGAAGACCTACGGGGGCTGATAGAAACACGTAGCGCAGACGCCCCGCTGGTGGTGCGACCAGACTCGGGAAACCCCCTGGATACAGTTCTGAAGGTGTTAAAGATCCTTGGTAAGAAGTTCATACCAGAAGAGAACTCTAAAGGTTACAAGGTTCTTCCGCCTTACATTAGAGTTATCCAAGGAGACGGAGTGGACATCAACTCACTGCAAGAGATAGTCGAGGGTATGAAGCAACACCGGTGGTCCATTGAGAACATCGCCTTCGGCTCCGGAGGGGCTCTGCTGCAGAAACTGACCCGAGATCTGCTCAACTGTGCCTTCAAATGCAGCTACGTGGTCATCGATGGCCTGGGCGTGAACGTGTTCAAAGATCCGGTCGCCGACCCCAACAAGAGGTCAAAGAAAGGCCGTCTGTCCCTGCACCGGACGCAGAGTGGAGACTTTGTCACCCTGGAGGAGGGCAAGGGGGACCTGCAGGAGTATGGTGTGGACCTGTTGCACACTGTTTTTCACAACGGGAACATTGTGAAGACGTACACGTTTGACGACGTCCGAGACAATGCTAAACTCCAGGAGAGCGAGCTCGACGAGCCGCTGCATTGAGCGCTGCACTATTCAGAAGAAGAAGAATATTGGCAAATACAATAAGTGGTGGCCCGGCCGCTTCGCTGGCCCGGCCACTAATAATAATAATAATCTGGGAATACATAATAATAATAATAATAGTAATAAAATAATAATATAATCAACTCAACCCATTTTTGCATGCATACTTTCCTCAGCCCAGCTTGAAGGTAATGTAGCCTATACGGTAGAAAGGATGGATTAAAAAAGGTGCGATTCAGGGGCCTCCATGCTTGCCTTTGCCTAGGGCCCCAAAATCACTAAGTCCGCCCCTGAGCTCTGTGGCTCCATCTGTGTGGTGATGCGGTGCAGAGACTGCAGGGTGTGTCCCTCCGCTGAGCTCAGTGCACTGCCAGGCACACTGCACAGAGTCAGACAGGACTGACTGACGCTAGAGAGAGGACCATCTGTATCAGCCAAACAGAGGCAAGTAGCGCACGCGCGCACACACACACACACACACACACACACACACACACACACACACACACACACACACACACAACTTTAGGATGAATGTGACTTTTTACTGTTTTTACTGCAGTTTGATTAGACTGTTGGATGAGTAGGCTATTTATATAGACTCTTGGATGATGAGTAGGCTGTTTATACAGATTGTTGGATGAGTAGGCTGTTTATATAGACTGTTGGATGAGTAGGCTGTTGGATGAGTTGGCTGTTTATATAGACTGTTTGGATGATGAGTAGGCTGTTTATACAAGACTGTTGGATGAGTAGGCTGTGTATATAGACTGTTGGATGAGTAGGCTGTTGGATGAGGCTGTTTATACAAGACTGTTGGATGATGAGTAGGCTGTTTATATAGACTGTTGGATGAGTAGGCTGTTGGATGAGTTGGCTGTTTATATAGACGGTTGGATGAGTAGGGTGTTGGATTAGGCTGTTTATATAGACTGTTGGATGATGAGTAGACTGTTTATACAGACTGTTGGATGATGAGTAGGCTGTTTATATAGACTATTGGATGAGTAGGCTGTTTATATAGACTGTTGGATGATGAGTATGCTGTTTAGTGTTTATATAGACAGTTGGATGAGTAGGCTGTTTATATAGACTGTTGGATGATGAGTAGGCTGTTTATATAGACAGTTGGATGATGAGTAGGCTGTTTATATAGACAGTTGGATGATAAGTAGGCTGTTTATATAGACTGTTGGATGATGAGTAGGCTGTTTATATAAGTAGGCTGTTTATATAGACAGTTGTTTACAGTATATAGACTGTTGAGTCCAGTGAATACCCTTTAGTACCTTTTAGCACCAGTAGCCTACTGTAGGCCTACTCAACTGTCACAATGGTCTCATGTCGGCCTACTGTGTGGGGGTCTAACCTATATGCCAGTGGAGCAGCAAAAACAGGTTTGCTATCCTGTTATAAGCCATATTGATAACCCCAAACAAGTGATTTCATCTGTTAAGTTTCAGCCTCTTTGGAGAGAGTTGACTAAACATTTAGAACCATGTAAAAACCATATAAAACCAATAACACAGCGACAAAACTAAATATTCAAATCTCGATTTTCCCTGCTGCAAGATGCTAATAGGTGTAATATTAGCCAATGGAGGAATGCGTTACTGTGAAATAGCTAGTGCAGCATGCAGGTCAGTGATATAGTCAAGAGACAAGTTGGTAAACCATGAACTCCAGTCAGTGATCATCAAAACAACCACCAACAAAAACGGTTATGTTTTCAGAAAAACAAAATCTATTTATTCTTATGTGGGTATTGACTCTGATGCACAGTAGCACACAGACAGCCTATAGAGAGTTGAGCTGAGTTTATTAGGCAGGTTAGTCTCCATGACTGATCCAGGACTTGAAAAGCGCCCCTCTCCCTCTCTGCTTGTTGTGAGTGCAAGCTGCTGAGTCAGCATGCCTGCCTTTACACAGGCACAAGGGGGTCAGCTTGCCACATTTGTCACATTTTCACAAGGTAGGCTAGTCCATATAATGATGTAGGCTAGTCCATAATAATGATGTAGGCTAGTCCATATAATGATGTAGGCTAGTCCATATAATGATGTAATCTAGTCCATAATAATGATGTAGGCTAGTCCATATAATGATGTAGGCTACTCCATATAATGATGTAGGCTAGTCCATAATAATGGTGTAGGCTAGTCCATAATAATGATGTAGGCTAGTCCATATAATGATGTAGGCTAGTCCATATAATGATGTAGACTAGTCCACATAATGATGTAGGCTAGTCCATATAATGATGTAGGCTAGTCCATATAATGATGTAATCTAGTCCATAATAATGATGTAGGCTAGTCCATATAATGATGTAGGCTAGTCCATATAATGATGTAGGCTAGTCCATAATAATGATGTAGGCTAGTCCATATAATGATGTAATCTAGTCCATAATAATGATGTAGGCTAGTCCATATAATGATGTAGGCTAGTCCATATAATGATGTAGGCTAGTCCATATAATGATGTAGGCTTAATCTAGTCCATAATAATGATGTAGGCTAGTCCATATAATGATGTAATCTAGTCCATATAATGATGTAATCTAGTCCATAATAATGATGTAGGCTAGTCCATAATAATGATGTAGGCTAGTCCATATAATGATGTAGGCTAGTCCATATAATGATGTAGGCTAGTCCATATAATGATGTAGGCTAGTCCATAATAATGATGTAGGCTAGTCCATATAATGATGTAGGCTAGTCCATATAATGATGCAACATTGTTCTCTGATCTTCTAGAGACCCTGTTCTTTGCTCCTTCCTCAGTCACAGCGTTGACGCCTCCTAGCTAAATTGGAAGGTTTTTTTGGCCAGTTTTATTTGCAAAAAGGTGAGAAGATCAGCTTTAAGCTCTCCAACTCCCCCCACTTGACCAGACCACTTCTTCTGTCACTCTGCTGTCTGGAGCTGTTATTAAGAAGAGATTATTTTCACGTGGTGGGTGGGTGAGTGAGTGTGTGTGTGTGTGTGTGTGTGTGTGTGTGTGTGTGTGTGTGTGTGTGTGTGTGTGTGTGTGTGTGTGTGTGTGTGTGTGTGTGTGTGTGTGTGTGTGTGTGTGTGTGTGTGTAAATGGCATTTTATATAGTCTATCGACTACCCACAGTGCTTTTACATGATTACCTCACACATTCACACACCGACGGCGTCTACAGCCATTGCTCGTCGGGAGCACTTAGGGGTTCAGTGTCTTGCTCAAGGACACTTCGACACACTACCGGGAGGAGCCAACCTCGAACCCGGGAACCTTCCGATTCCCAGGCGACAGCTCTACCTCCTGAGCTAATGCCGCCCCGGCATTAATTAATAGATTAATACATTTGGCAATACCACTGCCTCCGTGGCCCACTACTACACTGTGCTCTGTGGCCCACCAGGGGGCCACGGCCCAGTGGTTGAGAATAGCTGCTGTGTTCGAGGGCAGAGATTGTTGAGAGAGGAGGCTAGTGAGGGGCAGAGTTGGAGGCAGGGTGGCCACGACCTGGGTCGGTGTGAGGGACCGGGTGTGAGGGACCGGGTGTGAGGGACCGGGTGTGAGGGGCCGAGTGTGAGGGACCGGGTGTTACGTCGGAAGGAGAGCAGTTGTGGGGGAACGCGAGGATGTTTCAGTCAGGAGGCAGTGAATTGAATAAAATAGTGGTCTGACATAATGTAGGGGAGTGACCGTCAGATCAGCAGTTCAGAGTCAGAATCACATCAAGAGTGTTGCTTGCCTGCTTTATGTGTGGGAGGGGTGGGGACCTGTTTGAGGTCAGAAGAGGACAGAAGATACAGGAAGTCAGTTGCGTGGGCGGCAGTACGGATATTAATGTCTCCCATCATGACAATCAGTGGTGTGTCATCATCTGGAATGGCTGAGAGTAGCATGTCTAATTCAACTACAAACTTCCCCAGTTGACACCCTGGTGGGCAGTATATGACAACCACATAGCTTAATTGGAAATTAAACCATGATTGCATGGTATTCAAAGGAGGAGATGTTGCTTAGCGGTAATATAGTAAAGTATAGTAAATTTCCAATCTTTGGAAATAATAATTGATT
Source organism: Poromitra crassiceps (assembly GCF_964638095.1). Classification (NCBI taxonomy): domain Eukaryota; kingdom Metazoa; phylum Chordata; class Actinopteri; order Beryciformes; family Melamphaidae; genus Poromitra; species Poromitra crassiceps. The sequence continues at coordinate 24,686,194 of NC_139629.1, read as the reverse complement.
TTATAAAACGCTTTTCAATGACCCAAAGACACTGACACAGTATGAGTACATAGAAAACAAGATAACAGGCAACAGATACAGGTAACAATTAACACATCAATCGGGGATATATGGAAGTAAGTAAGTAAGTTGTATTTGACAATTTTTTTAAAGCACACATAATACTGCTTCGCAGAAGACAGATATTATGAAGACAAACAAAAAAACTGCCGAGGATAAAAACACAACAAAGCCACAGGCTTATTTCCATTGTGGTCCTGTGGGGGAAAAGGAAGGGGGAAGGAGGGAGTGTGTGAGAGGGACAGGAGCCAGACAGAAGAGAGGGAGGTGGAAAAAAAGGGGGTTGGCAACTTGGTAGGAAGAGGTGGTTAAGGGTAGGGGAGGTTGTAATCTTGGGAGAACAGGTAGGTTTTGAGTCGGGATTTAAAAGTGGGGAGTGAAGGTGAGTCTCTGATAGGCTGGGGGAGGGAGGGAATTCCAGAGTCGGGGTCCAGAGCTGCACCGTGCAGCTCTGGAGAATGCTCGATCTCCAAAGCTTTTCAGTTTGGATGGTGGAAAAGTGGATGAAGATCGGAGGGTACGGTTAGGGCGATGGGGGAGAAGGAGGTCAGTCAGATAAGGGGGGGCCAGGCTATGGAGGGCTTTGCAGGTGAGGAGGAGTAGTTTGAAGTTAATGCGTTCTTTGATGGGGAGCCAGTGGAGGGAATGGAGGACAGGAGTGATGTGATCATGGGACTGGGTGTTTGTGAGCAGGTGGGCGGCTGAGTTCCATCTGGAGTCTATGGAGGAGCGGGAGGTGATGCCAGTGAGGAGGGAGTTGCAATAGTCCAGACGGGAGCAGAGCCGTATAATAGAAGAGTTCCGACATCTCCATTCACTCCAATGGACCAGTTTTTTTCCAGGAAGTAGAAAGTGGAACTCTTGAGTAAAAAAAGCAGCACTGTCGAGTTGCAACAAAATAGACAGTGTTGTACTTTGAAAGGGTTTTTCATCCCTTGAAATGAATCAAATTGTACATTATCGGCTTTATTTTCGCATGCAAAAGTAGCGCGAGACCCATTCCTGGCTGTTCATTGGCTAATGAGTCTCGCATTTTGGTCCTCCGCTGACGCCACTCTCTTACTAGAGGACACTAGACGGGAGGAGATGAAGGCGTGGATGAGGGATTCAGCAGCAGGGGGTGAGAGGCAGTGTCTGATTTTGGCGATGTTGCGGAGATGGAAGTATGAGGTCTTAATGAT